>NC_091784.1:35463893-35766923 GCF_029378745.1 Bos indicus | reverse complement strand
ATTAGGGTGATAGAGATATTCTGAAATTCATTTTAATTAATTAACTAATTAAAATTAATTTTGATTCTGAAATTAAATTAAATATTTAATTTGCATGTTACATTAAATATGCAAATTAAAGATGGTTGCAAACATTGTGAATGTAGTAAAAAAAAACTGAATTATACATTAAAATGATGTTTATGTTATATGAAATTTATCTCAACAATAATTTTAAGCTGATACCATAAACAAACAACATGAAGAAAGTGACCCAGGAAAATAAGAAAGAAAGAAAAAAAAAAAAGAATAAAAGAAAGTGAGCCAAGGACTGTGGCTTCTGCCTGCTGTGGGGTCTCCCCAGGCTTTGAGCAGAGGCTGGCAGGTCCAGGACATGAGCTCAGGCCAAGCAGGGGCTCGGGGTAGACAGAGTGGGACCCTGTGCCAGCATGGAGGCCTCTCCCCCAACTCCTTCCACTGCGGGCCCTGCCCACCCATTCACCCACCCGGCTGCCCCCAGGAGAACCGCCTGGCCCAGCACACCATCCAAGCCCTGCAGACCGAGCTGGACAGCCTGCGCGCGGACAACATCAAGCTCTTTGAGAAGATCAAGTTCCTGCAGAGCTACCCTGGCCGGGTAAGCACCCCCCACCCTGCCCCCCTGCTTCCAAGCTGAACCAGTCTAGGGAGAGGAGTGGTCCCAGTGGATGGCTGGGGACAGTGACCTGCTGGGCAGCAATAGGCCTGGGAGCCCCAGAGACCATCCCACACACACACCCCCCGTCCCAGGCTTGCCAGCTGTCCTCCCAACCTGTGGAGCCCTGATGGAGTTTTGTTCATCAGACGCCCCAGCCAGGAAGTAATGAGGTTCGGAAAGAGGCACGGCTCACAGGACTCAGGCCCACATGACTCCTCTGTGGTGGGGAGGGGGTTTGTAACTCTCCCTCGCTGACCCCAGGATCTGGACATTTAACCCTAGGGATGATGAACATACTGGACAACCGTGGGGGATTCGTATGTTTAAAACATAAAACATAAAAACTTATATATTTTTTAAATATCAGAATTGGGTCCAACATTCCAAAAACCTATCAATCAGATTGGAATAGAAAACTACCCACTCTATTCTGAGCTGGGAGGGCCCGCTCTGGCTTCTCTCAGCCCCCAGGGTTCACAGGAGACCACCTCGTGCAGGAAACGCCTTCTGAGACCCTGGGGAGACGGCGTGGTGTAGCAGGATGGAGTGGTGGCACACTGGCTGGGGGGCCTCCCTAGGACAAGCCCCAGACGCAGCCACCGGCCCCCACACCCCCAGTTGAAGCTGTTCTCAGACCACCAGAGGGCGCCCAGGCTCCATGCAAACGTTCTCATTCACTGTGGCCTGCTGCAGGGCAGGAGGGCGGCCTTCATCTCCCAGGTGCTGGCCTGTTCCCCACAGCCACCCTGCAGTCTCCCAGCGAAGACCCTCCAGACCCACCTCCCTGCACCGGGCCCCGCCCTGTCCACCTTGTACATTCCAGCTGCCCTCGGGGTCTTAGTTCCCCCAACCTGTCCTGAGGCACTGGGGCCCCGATCCCAGGGGGAGACCCCTGATCCCGGGCAGTGCCCCTGGAGACAAGGCACCATCCATGTCGCACCGTCACCCGGGGCCCTGTCCCCGCCTCCACCATGCAGGAAAGGAAACTGAGGCTCCCTGTGATGTTGTCGGGCTGCAGTCCATTGGCTCTGGCCTTCCTGTTGGGTCCGCTGTCAGGGTCTCTCCTCCTCCCTTTCCTGCAGGGCGGCGGCAGTGACGACACGGAGCTGCGCTACTCAACCCAGTACGAGGAGCGCCTGGACCCCTTCTCCTCCTTCAGCAAGCGGGTGCGTGGGCCCAGCCGCGGGGCAGCCTGGGGTGCCCACCCAACTCACCTGGCCTCGGGCTCACTCTGGCCCCCCTCCGCCAGCCCTGGTCTCACCCTGCACCCCTCCCCCACACTGCACCTTGACACCCCAGACCACCAGGGCAGCCCCCACACTCATTTTGGTTCCGGGGTGGCCTGGGGTCCACCAGGATGGGCCTGGCATGCCAGGAACACCAGCTGATGCTGACAGCCCCGTGAGGGTATGCGGCTGTGACCCGGTCATCCCCAGGCGCAGGCACTCTGGGGGGCAGGCACACGGGCAAAGAGCCTCCCTGTGTCAGGTGACTTACGGTGGTGGGGAGGGGGTTTGTAACTCTCCCTCGCCCACTCTGAAGACCCTCCGTGTTCAGAATCGGCCACTGCAGAGGGGGACAGCAGCTCCCATCACTGGCCCTGAGTGGGACTGGGCACCAGGGCACCCCTGGCAGCCTCTGCACCCCGGGGCCCTGCAGGGACAGCAGGGCAGGGTCCCTCTCTGCAGTGAGCTGGGGCTCTGGGGGCCTTTGGGGGTCTTCTCCTCATCCCTCCTCACCCTTCAGGAGCGGCAGCGGAAATACCTGAGCTTGAGCCCGTGGGACAAGGCCACGCTCAGCATGGTGAGCCGCCCCGACCCCCTACCCCACCATGCCCCCGCCCCGATTGGGCCTGGGCCTCCGACCCTGGGCACCTGGTCACCTGTCCTCCAGCCCGGTCTGGAAAGCCCCAGGGACCCCGCTGCCCCTCCCAGGCCCGGTCAAGGGTGGCTGTGTGACCCTAGGAAGAGGGAATCTGTCCGTCTCCGTGACAGCCCTATTATTCACGGTAGATTCTGGACGTGGCCACACGGGGGCGCCATTCCCTAGCATTCCCGCTGCCCCGAGTTCCCAGCCTGAACGCTGGAGCAGCCTAACTTGCCTGCCTTTCGCGCCCCTTGCTGCCCTGGGTGGGTGAGCCCGGCAGGGGTGGGTGAGCCCGGCGGGGGTGGGTGAGCCCGGCGGGGGTGGGTGAGGCCCGCCCCACCCCACTCACGCCTTGCGTGCTCCCCAGGGGCGGCTGGTTCTCTCCAACAAGATGGCCCGCACCATCGGCTTCTTCTACACGCTGTTTCTGCACCTCCTGGTCTTCCTGGTGAGTGAGGATCTAGGCACGGCCAGAGATACATTCACCACGGTCCCCCCACCTACCACCCTCAGGCGCAGAGCCTGTGCTCGCCCACTTCTGTCCCCATCGGGGGCCTCTGGGGACGACAAGCCCACCCAGCAGGCCCTCTGGCTGGGGCAGCAGCCTGTCCGACTCCATGCAGGGCCCAGCCCTGGGGGGGGGGGGGGGGGGGGGGGGCTTGCTGGAGGGAAGGGCCACGGAGGGAGGCTGGCGGATGGGAGAAGAGGCCTAACGGTAGAGTCATTGCTAAGGGACAGCCAGGTGGGCCGCTCAGACAGGGGACACCTTGAGCTGAACCTCCTGGGGGGCAGAGGGGCATTCTAGCTCCTGGGCACAGCACATATGGGGGCCTGGTGATGCCCATGTGTCCGCCCAGAAGGGGTGGGGGCGTGCCTGTAGAAGCCTTCAGCCTCAGGGACTCCTCACCCCAGAGAGGCCACAGTCCAGACGGCCCCTATATGGCCAATCTGGGCTCCAGCTCTGACCCCAGGGCCCAGCCGGTCCTGGTGCTGCCCAGCAATGTTAGGGATGGTAGCTCCATGCCCAGGCCTGTCTGACCAACTGTGAAGCTGGTAGGCATGAGAGGTAGCATCTCTAAGGCCCCCCTGCCCCTCAACCTGGGACTGCGGCCACAAGAAACGTCACGTGTCAGGAAGCCAAGCCCAGGGGCCGCAGGTGGACGGCCGGAGTGGCTGCGAGGCAGCTGACCGTGTCTCTCCCCTGGGGCAGGTGCTCTACAAGCTGGCATGGAGCGAGAGCATGGAGCGGGACTGTGCCACCTTCTGCGCCAAGAAGTGAGCAACCCCTGCGCCCCGCTTGGCCCACTGCTCGGTCCCCCGCACCACCCATTCTTATGTCCCCTGCCCCCCGCCACCCCCCACATTTCTTTCGTTTTCGGCTTTTGCACTCGGCTTCAGCAAATGTTTCTGTGGCCCCCAGGTTCGCCGACCACCTGCACAAGTTCCACGAGAATGACAAGGGGGTGGCCGCCGGCGACTTGTGGCAGTGATGTCCCCAGGCTTCCCCGGCTCGACAGTGGTGGCTGTGTTCCCCTGCTTGTTCAGCTGCTTCCAATGACTTAGGCTTCCCTGGAGAATCCCCTGTGTAGATGACTCTTGCCCTCCACCCAACAGTGCCAGAGGTTCCCAAAAGTCTCCTCAGTCTCCCTTAAAAGAGGGTCTCAGCCTCGTCAGGCTCTCTAAGTCCAGAAAGCTCCAGAGGCCAGACCAGACCATCTCAGGCTGGTGACCCAGCCTGGGTCCCGCCCAGCAGCCTGACCTCTAGCCTTGGGGACAGAGACCTCTCAGCCATGACACTGAGTTCCCACTGATTCTGGCCGTGGTTAATCCAGTTGGGGTCCCCCAGGCTGTCCCGGGATCCCCTTGGGCTCCCCTCAGATCCATCACCATCCCCCCAAGGCATGGAAGCTCTTCCTGGCAGGACAGCGGGCTTTAAGTCCAGCCCCCAGCACCTGCCTTTATCATGGCCCCACCCAACCCCTAAAAGAGAGGGAACCCCAGAGGGCAAAATAGTTTGTTACCCCCTCCCAACCCCTTAGACGCACTATGATTTTTGCTTTCTTCTTTAGCAAGATATTCTGGCTTTTAGGTGAGGATGACTCTCCAGTGAGCACCCACACCCCAGGCTCTTCAGACCTAAGGACTGGTCTGAGGGGCCCCCGGGGCTTCTCAGCCAGGAACTGGCGGTGGGCCATCCTGGCATGGCCACCCTGGGGCCACTGGCAGATCTTCCTAAGTTAGGCTTGCACCTGCGTGTTCAGCTTTGCATATTTTGAATAAATACCTGTTGCATCCACACCAGTGCCCTTGTGATGGTGAGGGTACAGGAGACTGGCAAGTGGGTTCCTGTAGCAACACCCCCAGGAGCTGCGGCTGGACCTGATGGCTGCTCTGCTGCCGTGGGGCACGGTCCCTCACACGGGGGAGGCCTCACCCCCTTTTCTCATCCTCGAGATTCCCTGAGTGGGTCCAGAGCTTTGGTGAAACCCAAACCCACAGTGTCTGAGTTCCCTTGAGCAGACAACCCAACCAAAGAGAGACATCCATTCCTTTTTCAAATCTGCTTGTCAGGCTGCGGTAGGATGTGTGATGTCAGCTCCTGGGGACTCCCTGCTTCCCTTTCTGTGTACATTGGAGCCAGGCTCTCTGTCCCTTTCCCTTGAGCCCTGCCTGCCAGTGCCCATCACGTCCCCTGGACCAGCCTAGGGGACACCCCTGAGTCACAGGTTCTGAGCCACCTGGCCTCCAGGCCAGCCCCACTGGTGAAGGCCCCCTTCCACTCACCCACACTGAGGGCTTCCTCTTGGTCTGTGATGGTTGGCATTTATCCCACTGACCAGGCAACCCACGAGGCTGGTTCCACACCCTGCAGTCCACCAGGCCAGAGGCCCCTGTGCGACCCCTGTCTGAGTTTTAGCCCTGAATGCTCCAGAGTCTGTACCTCCAGAGGCTCCCCTTTGGGGTCCCACCCCCAGCGCCTATCACTTCCCCCATCAGGACTTTCTCAAAGGCCCCAGAACTCCCCACCCTTGGGGACCCTAGATGGACCTCTCCTCCCTGACCCTCATTGCTGTCCCAGGACAAAGCTAATCTTGGCTAATCACACACACACCCCCACCTTCTTTCCCCGCCCCAGCCACTTCCACTTCTCCCACCAGTTCCTTCTTGTAGGTCGGAGTCCCCCTCACTTCCTCCTCCCTGGGTATCAGCGCTATTGTCCTGCCTAGGGCTCCACACTCCACGACCCTCCCTGGCCAATGACTGGCCACCAGTGGAGCTCAGCCCAGCACTCCGAACCAGGTTAGTTCTGGGCAGGGGGCGCGGGGGGGGGGGGGGGGGCAGGCTCTCTCACTTCCCAGGAAGGTGGGGTCCACAGCCAGGCCGCCCAGTGTGGAGCCTCCCTCCCTCTTTACCACTCTTCAGGCAGTCACCCTCCTACCCACCGCGGTACTCCCACACCCCTTCCAGCCCCATTCAAAGGTTCGAATCCCAGCCGGATGTCCAGGCCTCCGTGTAGCTCAAGGATGGCTGGTCTGCATTACGCCTAAGCCTTCAAGGGTTTGCTAGGCAGGTCCTGGCGAGATAGCGGCCAGTCTGCATATGGAAGGGTAGGGGCCAGGTACCAGGGCCTCAGACCAGGCCTGCCTTGCTTTAGCGCCACTGGGGAGGGAACCCAGGGCTGGCAGGCAGGAGGGCAGGAGGCGAGGCCTTGGTGGCAGTCTCCACCTTCACCAACCCATGGCTCCTCTTGAGGCCCCACCCTTTTCATCCTTAAGACTGGGATAAAAACCCTTCTTTGCCTCTTCTGCATCCTGGGAAATCAGAGATGTGAGGCGGCTTTGGGAAAGGTTAAAGGGCTCTCTACAAAGGTCAGAGGTCAACGTGGGTGGGGGTGGGTAACAGATGGAGGCAGCTCCCAGCCATAGCTCCTGGGAGACCACGGCAGATCACAGAACAGCCAGACATGGGGCTGCAGAGGCTTAGCAAGGGCCGGGAGACGGAGACTGTAGTGGGGGCTGAAGGCCTGGGGTGCGGGTAAGAAGGGAGGAGGAGCCCCGCGCCCCAAGGAGCAAGCCCTACGTCTGATCTCTGAGCCGGCTTCCACACTTCTCACACTGATGCCCTTCTGCTCCTCCTGGGCGCCTTCCAGGCCTGCAGGAGCCCCTCTGGCTCTTCTAGGAAGCCTCCTGGAGGCTCCCAGCTCACCAGCAGTCAGTCCACAAGTTTTTGCAAAGCCAGCAGCAGTCTTTGTTTTTTTATCCAGATTGAGATCTGCAGTAACTTACCCCCCAGGTTTGGTGGGCTGCAGAACCAACTAGGAGTGAGGAAGACAGGGCTGTGTCTCCGCCCCGCCCCCATCAGCCCCGTATGTGACCTCTGAAGACCTCCCTCCCTGTGTGGCGTCAGTGTCCCCATGACTGTGAAGATGGGGAGGTGGGAACCCTGCTTAGGTTTTCTCTGCCCCGTTGCCCTGGGCAATTTCCGGCACTGAAAGCGCTGAGGGGAGGGGGCGTGGTGCTCGCCGTCCGGATTTATGAGAACCAGACGTCGACTTCCCCCCGTTGCGACATCTGGGCTTTCTCGAGACTCCCATTGTCCCCACGCCGGAGGGTCCCGGGTCCCCGCCGGGCGCCCGTCCCCGAGGAGCGTCCACGCCCCAGACACTCCACTTACTCAGGCCACCCAGCCGGCCCCCACCGGCCGCGCTCACGGGGCCACCATCCCGGACTCCCCGGGACGCCTCAGCTCGGGGCGTGGGGGACCTCGGCGCCTGGCCCGGAGCCCGCTCCACGAAGCAGAGCAGCCGCAGACGTTCGCCCCGAATGGGGCGGCTGCAGGCCAGTTCCTAACCCCTCTGGGCCCCACGGCTCGTCAGCCCAGCAGCCGCCACCGGAGGCAGCTAGCAGCAGCTGCGGGCGCCGAACAGGCTCCGCGGAGGGCGGGGGGCGCGGCGGGGGCGGGGCCGGCGCGGCGGGAGGGGGCGGAGCTAGCGGCGGGGGTGGGGCCGGGAGGGCGCGCGCCGCACGGGAGGAGGGCAGGAGCGGGAACCGGGGGGCGCGCGCACCGCGCGGGGCTGAGCTCGGAGCGCGCGGAGCTCCGCCGCCAAGACAGCCGAGCCGGGGCCGCGCCGGGCCAGCGAGGAGCGCACTAGCCTTCGAGGTTGTGGACGACGAAGGGAGGAGCCGCCGCCAACGCCAGCTCCCGCCTGGAGGGAGCCTGAACCCGCCGCGGGCCATGAGCCGCCGGGCCCCGGGAGGCCGGCCGCGGTCCGGGCAGCGCTCCGCCGGCGCCCCGGCCCGCTCGGCCGCAGCTGCGCGCCTGTAGGTACGGCCTGCTTGTCCTCCCAGTTGCCTCGTCTCCCCAGTCCATCACTCTGAACCCGGTCGGTCCCTGAGGGCGAGCGTGTTGTGTGCGCACCGCTGCTCCGGGGAGCGCGGCCCCACGCGCTCCAGTCCGCGCGTGTTGTCTTTGTGTGCGCGGGTGGGAGGGAGCGCGACGGAGGAGATGCGCCCCCGGCGGAGATCGGCTTCTAGACCCCCCACCCCCCGCCGCTCCACCCGCCACCAGCCCGGGCTGGGCGGGAGTGGCGGAAGGGGCCGAGCAGCCTCGGAGCAGCTGCGCCCCCCGCCCCTTCCCAGGGCCGAGGCCCGGTGGTGGGCGAGCTCGGTGGGCCCCCTGGAGGAGGGGGTCTCTGGCCAGGGCTTGGGGTGGAGGGCGGGGCGCTGGGGGTCTCTTCCCTAGGCTGCGGGGGCGGGGGAAAGGCCGACCTGAAACGAGGGTGCGGGACACAGGAGGGACCCTGTCCAGATCGGCGTCGCCCGGCCGGCACGCCCTCCATCTGGCCCAGGCCTTCTTTCTCACGGTCTCGGTTCCCGACCCGCCCACCCCAGGAGCTCTCCGGCAGCCCTCGGTAGTGTGGGGAGGATCGCTGCGGGCGCCGGAGACGCCGGCTCCTTTAAGAAGGGGCGGGTTCGTGCCCTCCATTCAGGCCCTCCGGCCTCGCCATTGATGAACCTGCGGGCGGCGCGGGGCTCGGCACCGCGCCAGCCAGCGGGCCGAGACCGGGCAGAGGCGGGGACCCCAGCGGCCCACGAAGTGCTGTCTTCAGCGGGGAGAGGTGTGCAATGACTGGGACCCCTCCAGAACCGCGCAGGGCGGACTCGACAGCCTCGAGAGTGACCCGGGAACAAAGATAAGCCAGTTGGTGCAGGGGAGAGCCTTAGGGCTGGGAGTCAAACCTGGAGTGAACCCTCCACCGTCTGCCCTTTGAGCCTCCATCGTATACCCAGTAAAATGGGGGTGGTGGTGCCTCCCTCCTTGCTGGGTGACTAGCAGAAGTTGCCCCCCCAACACAGGTCGCTGAGCATGGGGTGAATGGGCACCCCTGAGAGGGTCGGAGGAGCCAGGGGGCTTTGGCTGCCTCTGTTGCGGGTGCGGAGGGGGGAGGATGATCTGAACCCTCCCATCCCTGCCCCCAATTTTGAACAGATCTCTTCCATCCTGGCCTCCCTGCTCCATCCAGGAGGCCAGTTGACTGGGAGTGACCTGGAACCTATCTGCTCTAAGAACTTTGGGGGAGGTCTGGCAGTGGGGGGCAGACGTGGGGTTCAGGGTGTTTGTGGGGTTTGGGCGACAGGTTCCCACCAGCCGCCTCCCTCCTCTCCTCTCCCCCTCTAGAGGGCGTGAGTGAGAATGGGCAGGAGATTCTCATGCGGGATAACTGAATGGGTCTAAGTGATCAAGAGTTAATGCATGTGCTTTTCTTCTTACCCTTACTCTGAAAAAAACCTGTTTAAAATTTTTTCTAACCCCCTCCTCCCTGCTTTGTGGGTCTCCTACGGAGAACACACAAAAGGGTGAACTTCCCTGGGAGGTGGGACCCCACCCTGGTGGAGCCCTCCCGCCCCAGTCCCAGGGCTGAGCGGTTGGTTTCGAGCTGACTGCTGCTGGCTGAGGGCGTCTGTGCTGTTTCTCATGTAATCTTCACAACAACCCTGGGGCTTGGTACTATTATTATCCCCATGTTGCAGAGAAGGAAACAGATTCAAGGAAGTGAAATGATTTGTCCAAAGTCACTCAACCAGTAAGCCAAGCTTCCAAACCACCTCTCTGACGAGAATCCGGTTCCTACCCCTTACACTTGCCTGTCTATTCTGGGTTGTAGGAAATTGGGGGTTGAGGGACCTTGGGCCTCCTGCCTGCTGTCCCCAAGGCATTCAAAGGTCCAGTCTTAGGGCCTGCCTCGGTTCCTGCTCCTTCACTACCTGAGTAGGAGTGCAGGGGCGATGGCCGCTTTGGGAACTGGGGAGGTTTCTCTTCCCCCGCCTCACCTGGGTGGGTCTGTTTAATGGCTGAGCTCTGTCCCAGGGGACAGCAGGGTGACTCTTCAATATCTAGGGGAGGTCGTGGCCACACCTGTCTTTGGGCAGAGTGATGTGTGGGAGTACAGCATCTTTGGGCTCCTCCGGTTTGGGCTCCATTCTCCCGAAACTTCCAACCCACTGTGTCGAGGGCCGGCCTCGGGGCGGGTGTGACGCCCAGCTGGGGCTCATGGTCTGGTGGAGAGGACAGGGCACCGCCATACAGTGTTGTGGAGGGATGGGGGGTCAGGCAGAGACAAAAGAGGGTCCTTGGGCTCGGGGCCCCATCAGGTACTGGGGTAGAGGAGCAGGTGAGGAGATGCTGGGCTGCACGTTGAGACCCCAAGCAGTGGACAAGCAGGGGTTGGAGGAAGAGGATGTATTAGAACTTGGAGGTGGTGAGTTTGAGGTGCCTGGAGATCAGCCAGGCTGGGAGATCTGTTGCCCAGATGCCCGGGGAAGCTCTATAAGCCTCTGCAGTACCCAGGGGTCTGGGATACTCAACCGAGGGAGGTGCTGAGGTCTCAGGAGCCACCGGTGTGTGTGTTGTGATAAAGCCAGAAGGCAGACTGGTGGGCTAAGTAGTGGGGGTTGAACGGGGTGTCCGGCAGATTTCAGGGGCTGGGCCACTGCCCAGGGAGGTCTGGGAGGGGTGTGAACCGGGCCCTAGGTGAGATCCCTATCACTGGGAGAGGAGAGACTGCGGGGCCCAGGCCAGGGCTGGAGAGGGGTTGGTGCGTCTGCTCCACACCCCAAGAAGGGCAGGGCCCGTGCAGCTAGAGCCATCCCAGCCTGCTCTCCACGTCCAGAGCCCATCCAGGAACTGTCCAGCACCAGGCACTCCTGAAGGAGGACAGACTCCCCTCCTAAGCCCCGAGGCCCTGACACAGCTTCTTGCCCTGGATCCCACTCCCTGCTCCTCTGACACTGGCTTCCTGCAGGGCCCAGCCCTGGCTTCCCCTGCCCCCCTCTCCAGGAGTCAGAATGGCTGCCTTCTTTCCCAGGGCGGGGCCTGGGTTCCCCTATTGTGCCCTAGGGTGAGGGCTCCCCAGGGACAGGGCCCTGTTGGGAGCAGCATGTGCTGTAGAAAGGGACAGACCTGAACTTGACTCTACATGACTCCTTTCACCCATCTGGGGCCCTGGACCCGCCAGCATGGCTCCCGACCCATAGGGGAGTCCAGGGTACATCTGGGAATGGGGGACCAGTCACCTCCCTTCCCAGAACCTCACTTCCTCATTTGTGTGATGGGAGAATCCTCCCTTCCTGGCAGGGAGGAGGACGTGAGGGCAGGGGCATAGCCCCGCTGGATGTGGGTCCCGGCCTAGGAAGATGACCTTGGCCTCCTGTGGAGCCTGGATTAGTCAGGGGCTGGGGAGGAGGGGCAAGTGGCGATCTGGAGAAACAAGGAGGTTCGGGAGGAATCCTCTGCCCAGAAGAGTGGGAGGAAAAGAGGGAATGAACACAAGACATTAAGGAAGTAAAAGCAGAGGAGCTTTGATTTTTTTAAAAAATTGCTTATTTAATCCTCATAACAGCCCTTTGAGGTCAGTGCTGTTTTACCCACTGATTTGATGCATGAGGAAACTGAGGTCCCCCAGAGGCTGAGTCACACAGCGCAGAAGCGGAGGAGCTAGGATTCAAACCCAGCCAGTCTGGCTCCAGATCTCAGGCTTTTAACCACTCCACTGTCCCACGTGTGAAACAGTCAGATGTGGAGGAGGGGAGATGCCCCGGCCACGGGGCCCCTGTGATGTGAGCAGCTGTCAGCTGCAGCTCTGGGGGTCCCCTAGGACCGGGGGTCTGCAGGTCCCAGAGCCAGCAACACTTGTCAAGGTCAGGGGCATTGGTGACATCCTGGGGGCTCAGCGGAAGGGCTTCCCTGGTTCCATGATGGCAAAGGCTGGGAGTTGTGTGGCAGGCCTGACGGCACAGGGCTTTTAACAGCCGCCTCCCTGAGACAGTCCTTGGCACCGGCCTTGGGCCAGGAGCAGGCAGGTCTGCATGGGCGAGCGTGCACTTTACAGCTATGGAAACTGATGCTCGGAAAAGCCAGGACCACCTGAATCCCGTGCTGCCCCCACTTCCCCCCACACACACATATGGGGTAGAGTATTAAGAGGGCTCTTAATCCGCACCTGTCCCTGCGTGTCACTAATCAGAGCAGCCTCCTCCCCACACCCACTCTGCAGCAAAGTCCCCACCCAGTCAAGAGCATTAAGACCAGAAATCATGCCCACTTCTGCCTCCTGCCAGGGCCACAGGTCAGCACAGGTGTTCTGGGTGGGGAAGGTCTGGGACTTTCAGCCGCACCTCCCTCTCGAAAGAGACCTTGGTTCAGAGCCTGCCCTGTGGGGCACCTTCTGAGGGCCCAAAGGTTGTCTGTGCTGCAGGGGACAGGGTGCAGACAGCGGGCTGAGGGATACGGACCCAGGAGGCCACGAAGGCAGCTGGAAGGAGCCTTGGTGGTAAAGTGCACAGTCAGCTGGGCCGGGCCAGGTCCGGAGATGCCCAGAGGACAGGACACCAGTGAGCATGGTTGGGGCCGGCTTCCTGGAAGGCCAGGAGCAGCCAAGGGAGACCCTGTCTCCTCTTCTTGTGTTGGGGGCGCCCCAGGAGGAGGCCTCGGTTTCCCCACTGTATGTGGTTCACAGCAGGGGGCGGGGCGGGCACTGCCCAGCCCAGAACAGAGCACAGAGGAAGGGTGCCACTCAGGCCCTGCCCCCTGCCTAGGAGGCAGCCTTGCTGGGTGCTGGGTGGCTGGTTTGCTCTGCAGGGCTGCCATCCCTTCCTTGGGGGTCTCGGGCAGTAGGGAGGCCAGCTCCAGCTGGGGCTCCCAGGAACACCCCCTCCCCCGCAAATGTGGCCCTGGGCCCTGCTGGTGCCTCTCCGCCCTCCAGGCTGCTGCCCACCGCACGGTCGATCGATTGGTCGCCAGCCCATTAGCGGGGTGGCTAGGCCGCCTCATTAATATTTTAAGGAATGACCTGGCCGAGGGGTCCGGAACTGCGTGCCACTGGGGGCTGACGGCTGGCTTTCTTTTTTTTTTTCCTTTTCCAATTGTCAGCGCTATTTTTACCACCGGAAGGCCAGCCGCCCCCTCTCCCCAGCATCTAACCGGGGTGGGGGTTGGGGGATTCTCCCATTTGGGTTCTTGGCAGAGGGGTGAGGAGAGTCCACGGCTTGGAAAGGCACCAGGCAGGGACATGATTAGGCTTCCCCTCCCCGCCCACCCCTGCCCTGCCCTGCCTCCCTGAAGCCCCCCATCCCATCGCCCTCCGGCCCTGGCATGATGGGAACAGAAAACATTTTTTCCAGGAGGGGAGGCCAGACAGCCTGGCTGGACCTGGAAAAAAACCCAGGGTGATGGATTGGGGAAGGTGGTCTGCCCACACAGGGCCCCTGGGGGGGTAGGGGCCACTGCCTGATGCCCAGACCAAGCAAGGTGGGACTCCTTTCCCAGTCCTCATAGGAGAAGCCCATGAAGGTGTGACAACCTCCTGCCAGTCCCTGGTCCCACCCCTGCAGGGACTGTGGGACCCTGGGCTTCAGGGTCAAGGGCCACAACAGTCAGGGGTCCCTGGAGGCCACTGCTCCTGCATCCCACTTTATGGATGGGTAGCCAAGTGCTCGGGAGACACAGGGCCTGGCCTGAGACACAGCCCGGATCTCCCGCTGCCCAGCCCGTGGTTGTCCCAAGCTGACCGGGCAAGTTTCTTCTGGTTCCCTGGGGCCAGAAAAGGGGGAGAAGGGGGACCCTGCTCATGGAAGCAAGAGGGCTGAGAACCAAGGGGACTGTGGGAGCGCAGGGTGGAAGGGCTAGTGTCTGGGAAGGCTTCCTGGAACAGGAGAGGGTTTTTACACAGCCCAGAGAGGGGGCAGAATTTGAATAGTCAGCCGAGTGAGGCAGAAGGTCCAGCCGGCTGGAGAGCCATGCAGGCAGAGACGGAGGAGGGAATTCCCATGGAGCTGCTGGAGAAGGGGGAACCCTGGGCCCGCTGGCTTCAACCCATAAACCTTCCCCACCAGCCCAGACCGTGGGGGCCAGTGACGGCGCCCACCCTGCTTCTGGGACCTTCAGGGTCCCCTCCCCCTGAAGCTCTGTTTTTCGCACCCCTGGGCCTGTGGTCCCCTCCAGAATGACTGATTGGGAGTCACCCTGGCGGGTCCCTGGAGACTACCTCCTGGCTCCACCCAGAGGTGAGGGGAGCCCCAGCCCTGCCTACAGGGACACAGGGATCGGAACACTGCAGAGACCACCTCCTACGCTGTCCTTCCAGCGAAGGGCAGTCCCTCAGGCTCATTTTTTTTAAAATATTTATTTGATTGCGTCGGGTCTTAGTCGTGGCATGTGGGGCTCTCTCATGGCTTAGTTGCCCCATAGCATGCATGAGTGCTCAGCTGCTCAGTCGTGTCCGATTCTTTGCGACCCCATGGACTGTAGCCCACCAGGCTCCTCTGTCCATGGGATTCTCCAGACAAGAATACTCGAATGGGTTGCCATGTTCTCCAGGGGATCTTCACGACCCAGGGATTGAACCTGCATTGCTGGTGGATTCTTTACCTCTGAGCCATCAGGGAAACCCAGCAGCATATGGGATCTTAGTTCCCCGACCAGGGATCAAACCCGAATCCCCTGCATTGGAAGGCAGAGTCTTAACCACTAAGGTGCCAGGAAAGTCCCTCATCCTCACTCTTAAAGTGAGGAAACAGGCCCAGAGGTTGGAGGTGAGGTCAGCAGCCCTCACCCAGAGAGCAAAGATGTCAGGCCTGGAGCCCAGTTGAGCAGTCGCGGCGCTTGGTCTCTGCCTGTCTGGGCCCCCAGGCAGTTGGGGACAGTGCTCCAGTGTCCCTGCTGGCGCTGAGCCCTCTTCCTTGTGGCTTGCAGCCTCCCTTTCACAGGGAGCCATGCCTGTAACTAGCAGGGCCAGCTCCCTGCTGGCCCACTGCCCGTGGCTTTTACCCCTGGCTGTACCACCCCTGTCACTTCTGCGTAGCCCCTGCTGGACCCAGGGGACATCGAGGGCTGCTGGTCCGGGCATCGGGCCCACGGGCTCCTGAGCCGCCAGCAAGTGGTTGGGGCGGGGAGGCGGGGAAGGCAAGGCAGGGCCAGTCTCAGTGCTTCCCAGGCCAGTCCCTGCCCAGGGCACGGCCATCGCCCCCTGCCCTTGGCAGACTCCTCTCTGAGTCCCGCCCCTGCCTCCAGTGAGGCCTAGCTGGGCCCCCTCCCCATCTCGAGAGCCTCTCCTGCGGCTCCTGTCCCTGCACTCGCCGTCTCCTTGCTAAGAGGACTCTGGGCCAGCCGGAAGGGGGTGGGGGGGACGGGGATCGATGCCTGAGCTCACAGTGGGACCAGCTTCCTCCCCACCCCGACCTGCCCCATGAGCTGGTGGGCGGCATCCTCACCTGCTGCCGGCTAAGGGGCAAGCCCCTCCCGGGCTGCCCTCTCACCTGGTCTGACCCGCCTTGGTGGTCGCAGCGGAGCAGGAATATCAATGCACCCTGTGGGGAGAGCTACCTTGCTGCGTCAATGGATGGGCTCAGAGCCCAGGGCCGGACTTCCCACACATCCTCAGGGACCCGTGTCCCCATCCCACCCCCAGAAAGGCCTGCTCGCCGCAGGTCGGGTGAGGCCCTGGTGATGGTGGCAGGCACGTTCCTGCCCCACCCTCACTCCTGGCATAAGATTCAGACCTGCCTTCTGCCCCCAGGAGTGCCTGTGGTAGATGGGAGACAGGCAGACGCTCTGCCCTTAGCACCTCGCTAGCTGGACACACAGGAGGGGACTGTGGGAGCTCAGCCTGGGCTGGGGAGGTCAGGGAAGGCTTCCTGGAGGAAGTGGCCCCCTGAATTCATTCTTGAGGGCTGAGTGGGAGTTAGCCAGATGAGAAGGGAGGAAGGGCAGGGCAGGGGAAAGGCCCAGCGTTAAACAAGCTCATGGGTGCCTCAGCCCCACTTCTCCCCCAGCCCCTCCCCTGTCCTGAAAAGTCTCCCTCAGGTTACTGCTCCTGCCTGCAGGGAGGTCACTCTTGGTCCTCTTTGCTGGCCTTCCCAACTCCCCGCTGGATGCGGCCTGGGAGTCTCTGAGCAACCCGCTGGTTTGGAAAACTGTCTTCCGGGCTCAGTGGCCTCCTCACAAGGAGGCCAACTAAGACACTGTTGCCTCCCCCAGGGCTGTGCTGTGGTTACTGAGTGCAGGTCGAAGGCCGAGGTTGCCCCCCAGGTGAGAGGGAATCCCCCCGTGCCCTGTGGCACAGAGGCCCCGCGGATGATCTCACAGAAGTGGGGGAGCTATTTTTACCCGGCATTTAATTACACAGCTTGAATCCCAGAGGACAGATGAGATGGTGCTCCCAGGAGCTGTGAGGGAAGGGCCAGGCCAGGAATCGTGGGGATCCTGGGGAAGGCACGTGAGGGCACGACCCCTCCGTCTCAGTTCCCCTTGCACCCACCGGCACCCCCAGACAGGGCAGGTCCACGTTGCCCCACTTTTTCTCCAGTAATTTTCACCCTGGCCTGTTGCAAGGGGGAGAAGCATAAACAGAATGAATGGCCTGTGCCCCCAGGAGGGGTGCCACCTGGGGGATGAGGAGGCAGGGCACCCTGATGACCAGTCACACACCATGCAGTCTGGCGATCCTGAGTGAGGAAGGGTGGAAGGGCCTGGCGACAGGAGGCGGAAGCTGGGATTCCCGGATTCAGGCCTCTTCAAGAAGGTCCAATTTGGATGAGGTTCAGGAGGAAACAGGGCTTCCCTGGTGGCTCAGATGGTAAAGAATCTGCCTGCAATGCAGGAGACCCGAGTTCAATCCCTGGATTGGGAAGATCCCCTAGAGGAGGGAATGGCTACCCACTCCAGTATGCTGGCCTGGGAAATCCAACGGACAGAGCTGGCTACAGTCCATGGGGTCGTAAGAGGCAGACACAACTGAGCGCGTGCACACACACACACACACACACACACACACACACACACACACACTGGAGGGAACAATTAGAGAAGGTAGTCAGTCCACCATAATGGTAAGAAGTATGAAGAAGCAGCACCTTCCAGGCCAGTATGAAAAGATAGTCATACTGGATCCACACTGGGAGGTGACCCTCGAAGTCTCTGAGTCGGCGTGAGAATCCCAGATTTGTCACTAACAAGTTGTGTGTTCTCTGGCCCTGTGTGAGGGCTTGGGCAGTGACAGCTGTGACATGCCTGGTGTGTTGAACACATCCATCCATTCATTCATTCATTCAGTGTTTACTGAGTGCCTGCCACCTGCCCAACACTGGGGACACAGCCACTTAGAAGATGTCAAGACTGCTGCCTCGTAGAGGTGGCATTTCCAGGGGAGAGTGTGGTGCCTGGGAGACAACACAACCAAGCAAATGGATAAACAGTATGAGATGGGGATACACACTGTGCCAAAAAGTAAGCACGCAGGATCCCAGTTCCCTGACCAAGGATCCAGCCCACACTTCCTGCAGAGGGAGGATGAGGTCTTAACCACTGGACCACCGGGGAAGTCCTGAGACCTTCTTGTTCTAATGGAGTGGGGGTCAAGGAAAGCTATCGGGCAAGATGGTATTTGAGCAGAAACCTGGAGGACATGAGGCAGTGTGAGGGAAAGGACATTCCAGGCACATTCAAGAGAAAATCTCAAGTGCAGAGGCCCTGGGGTGGGACTCGGGTGGGACTCAGGTGGGACCTGAGCAGAGGGCAACAGGTAGAGTTGTGGGAGTCGGATGGAGGCAGGTCACAGGAGGTGTGGGGGCCAGTGGCTTTTACTCTGAGTGGCTTGGGAGCCATTGCAGGGTTCTGAGCAGGGGAGGGCCTGATCTGTCTTTAGAAATGGTGACTGGGTTTCTGGGTGGAGAACAGGCTATGGGGGATAAGATCAATTTCCAGAGGGGGGTGCGGAGGGAGGGCAGTGAAGAGGCGGCTAAGGTACTGCTGGTCGAAAAGGGGTTGCCTGGGTCCCCGGACAGCAGCCTGGATGGTAGTGAGTGGAGGAGGAGTGGTGTTCTTGGCAAGTTTCAAGGGCAGAGCCAAGAGGGTTGCACATGACTTTTTCCTGTCCTCCAAACTTCCGGGACCCTCAGAAGAGGATCACTGGAGGCTCATTAGGGACCCCACTTGAAAGCACCTGTCATCACGGCCTCCTGCCCCAGACCTAGGAATGACCTTGGGGTTCCCTGAGACTGCTGTTTGAAGAGAGAGTGAATGGAGGGGGGCATGGTCCCCCTCCCTCCTGCAGACACATGTCCCACCTCCCCGGTTGTCCTCACACACTGGCGCTGCCGAGAAAGGCGGCTGCGCACCGTCCCGGGGAAGCGGGAGCGGGTGGGCGCTCCGATCCAGGGGTGGGGAGTTGACTCACCGGCTCCTCTCGCCCGCAGCCTCCGGGGGCTGCGATGGGACGGGAGCCATGAATGGTGCCGCCCCGGTCCCGGTCCCGGTGCCGGTCCCGGACTGGCGGCAGTTCTGCGAGCTGCACGCGCAGGCGGCCGCCGTGGACTTCGCGCACAAGTTCTGCCGCTTCCTGCGGGACAACCCGGCCTACGACACGCCCGACGCCGGCGCCTCCTTCTCCCGCCACTTCGCCGCCAACTTCCTGGACGTGTTCAGCGAGGAGGTGCGCCGCGTGCTGGTGGCCGGGCCGGCGCCGCCCCGAGGGGCGGCCGAGCCCCCGGACGCCATGGAGCCCGGGCCCGCGGGGCCCCCGGCGCTCAAGGCCGCGCCCTACGGCCACTCGCGGAGCTCGGAGGACGTGTCGGCGACCGCGGCGGCCAAGGCTCGCGTCCGCAAGGGCTTCTCGCTGCGCAACATGAGCCTGTGCGTGGTGGACGGCGTGCGCGACATGTGGCACCGGCGCGCCTCCCCCGAGCCCGGCGCCGCCGAGCCCCCGGCAGAGCCGCGCGACAAGTGGATGCGGCGCCTGCGGCTGTCGCGGACGCTGGCGGCCAAGGTGGAGCTGGTGGACATCCAGCGCGAGGGCGCGCTGCGCTTCATGGTGGCCGACGACGCGGCCTCAGGCCCCGGGGGCGCCGCCCAGTGGCAGAAGTGTCGCCTGCTCCTGCGCAGGGCGGTGGCGGGCGAGCGCTTCCGCCTGGAGTTCTTCGTGCCGCCCAAGGTGAGTTGCCCACCCCCTTTGCCCTGGGAGAGGGGATCGTGGAGGACCAGGCTTCCAGCACCCCTCGGTCTTAGCTGGTAGGCAAAATGGAGTATTCCGGGTCAGGAGATTGGAGTCCGGGCCCACCGCCCCACAAGTCATCCCTCAAGCCTGCGAGGGGTCAGAAAGACCCTCTGGCTACAGAAGGGGTTCTGGGTACTGTTCTAGGCGGGGGGCGGGGTACGGGAGAGCCTGGCTGCCTGGACTCCTGTCTTCCTCACCTGGAACCGCTGGGTGGCTGGAGCCTCCCCAGAGAGGCAAGCAAGGAGTGACATTGGCATGCTCGGGGCCTGCCGGAGGTCTGCAGTCGGGCTCAGGAGACATCTGCCTGACGGCCAGGCTCCAGCCCAGCCCCGGCCCAGATGACTCCCTTCTGGCCCAGGTTTCAAAAGCTGTTTCTTGCCTTTAGCAGCATCTTGCTCACCTGAGTGCACCACACCCTCCCCTCCTCCTGGGGGTCACCATCAAAGCTCTAGGGGCAGCTTTGGGTCTCCTGGGGCAGGCAGGGGGAAGAGGGGGCAAACCTGCCTTGTTTGGAAGGAGGGAATAACTAACCATAGTGCCCGCTTTCTGAGGGCCGTCATCCTCCCAGGACCCCAGCAAGGTGGGCATCAATGGTCCCCAGGTCACAGAAGAGAAAGGAAAACTCAGGGAGGGGGTGTGGCCGGCCCAGAGTCACAGAGCTGGTGGATGGCAGAGCTGAGCTAATTATACCCATCACCCCGGTGGTCCTGGGAACGAAAGGAGCTGGGAGGCGGGAGCGTGTGCTGGTGCAGCAGCCCCCAGAACCGCCCAGGGCCCCCACCCACCTCTGGGCCCACCCTGTCCCCAGGGCCTTTAGTCACCCTGAGCCTCGCCTCCTTCCCCACCTCCCTGTCTGTCTATACTCCCCATCCTCTTCCTTGCCTCTCTCCCCTTGGAGGTGGATGGGGTGGGCTCCCCAAGGTCTGGGGCCCATGAGCCATAGGAGAGGTGATTTCCTAGGGGGACACACGAACTCTCTGAAGCACTCTCACCAAGTCCCAGGAGCCCCCAGACTTCCCAAGAGCTTTCTGCCTGCCCAGGCCCCGCCTTCAGGTCCCTGAGAGAATCACAGACCACTAAGCCCGAGGCCACCGCTCGTCAGACAGGGAGACCAAGGTCCAGTGAGGGTGGGAAGCGGGATGGAACTTGCCCAGGGTCACCCACAGGGCAGGGCTTGAGCGCCTCTGTGCCCTGAGTGGCAGCCGCAGCTGCCCGTCTGAAAATAGCTGCCCTCGAGGGAGAGGATGTAACAGCTGGTGCCCCCTGCGTGAGCCCCTCCTGAGCCCACCGCTCACCACTGGCAGAGAGCAGGGTTCCTGGGGGGCCACTTTCCCAACCTCTGAGCAATCACCTTACCAACCTCTGAGAAAGGCCAGTGGGTTCCTACCCCCTGATTTGGCCTCAGACCCTCCGTTTTTCATGCAAATGTTTGCAAATTCAGGAGCGACTTCGTGGGAAGGGGGAGCAGGCCTGGCGAGGGGTCAGATCCCATTTCGCAGATGAGGTTGATCTAGGATGTATGTGCCCCACGGGAAGCCTCAGCTGACACTCCTCCCGCCTTTGAGTCCTGTTCACCCACCCATGGTCCAGAGCTCTTCCTCCTCTTGCCCCTGGAGGCCTAGCTGCACCCTTGGAGCCGATGGGGCTTGGGGTCTACAGGCTCAGGGATTGTTTCCGGGACCCTCAGAGTGCCCTTTCATATGGCCCCGTGTGTCAGACCTCCAGCCCCCTCACCCGCCCTGCAAGAAAAGTCTCCTGGACCCCAGGTCCCCTCATAGCCCTAGGCCGGGCCCCAGGAAGCAATGATGCTGGCCCCCTGCCATCGGGGAACCACCAAGAAGCTGTTACTTGCTGGGCTGGAGGGCCAACCCCAATGGAGTTAGTGCAGGATGCTTTGGGGGCCCCGAGGAGAAGAAGCCAGGCTGCCTAAGTGTTGACCAGTGGACAGGACCCCAGGACAGGCATTGCTGGCAACTCAGGCTGCATAAGCCAAGGCCTGGGGTCGTCAGTGGAGAAGGAGATGGCAACCCACTCCAGTATTCTTGCCTGGGAAGTCCCATGGATGGAGGAACCTGGTGGGCTACAGTCCCTGGGATCGCAGAGTCAGACACGACTGAGCAGTTAACAGTTTCACTTGGGGCATGAAACAGGCTGATAGCTCCAACCACGCAAGTGGGAACAGTGAGCCGGAGCAAAGGGAGAGGCAGACGGGCCTCCAAGGCCAGGCAGAGGATCCAGCGCCTCTGGCCAGCGAGAGCCCCGTCCGGCTCTTCTCTGTGGACCTGTCTGTTCTACCCGATCCAGGACCGCAGGCCCCGCCTGGCTGGCTGGCACAAGGGCCTGCCGTGGTCAGCAAGCCCGCAGTCACCACCCCGAGCCCAGCCGGACGCCTGCTGGATGGCAGCCAGTGCTGCCAGGAACCCCCACCCGCCTGCCCACTCAACGTGGGGCCCTTCCCTTTCCTCCTAAGAAAGTCCCTGTCCCAGAGCTCAAGCTCTGCCAGGAATCTCAGTCTCAAGCCAGCCCGGGGGCCTTCGGGCCAGGGCCAGGAACTCTGGGGCAGAGTAGGGGGGCAGGCACAGAGCGGCCCTCCCAGAGAGTCCTGCCAGCTTACCTCTGTCAAATCCCACACTGGCCTCTTTTCTTCCACCTGGCAACACGGCCCTGCCCAATTCCAGGAATCCCATTCTGCATCAGGGTCTCCAACCCTGTACTGTGGTAAATCTAATCTGAAGGAGGAGACGAGCATTTTTTTTTTTTTTAATGAACTAGAATAGAAAGTGTCACACTCTATCACACACAGTCAGAGTAAATATTATCTGGTGAAACGTGTGTTTCAGAGATATTTTTACCTAGGTGTGTGTACTGGGTCACCATGTCAAATGTATTTCTTACTATAGGTCAAGGTGAAAAATGTAAAAACCACAGATCTGGTGGGTGTGCTGGGCGGAAGGGTGGCCAGAGCAGAGCTCACCCCACCTCAGAGCTTGGAGGTGGGAGACCAATGTCCATCCCAGCTCTGTCCCTGACTTGCTGTGTGACTATGTGAGGAGGTCCCTCCAGTTCCCAGGAACACCCTCAACTTACCCATCCGTGAAATGGGGATTGGGACACCTCCACCCGAGGCTGCCTGGCATCCTAAGCTGGGGCGGCTCTGACCTCTGAGAGCGGGGGAGGTGAGAAAGGACTTCAGGAGGCCCTGGGGCCACTGTCTCACCGCCCTTCGTCTGGCCTCCCAGGCCTCCAGGCCCAAAGTCAGCATCCCCCTGTCGGCCATCATCGAGGTCCGTACCACCATGCCCCTGGAGATGCCGGAGAAGGACAACACGTTCGTGCTCAAGGTGAGTCCCACCCCTGGCCCTGAAGACCCCCGTGGGGGTGAGGGTGAAGGGCCAGCAGCAGGGTAGGGGCAGGGAATCCCAGATTGGGGGGTGGGGGTCCCAGGACCCTCCACAGATGTCAAGCTAGGACGTGAATCCTGGCCGAGCTCCAGAGACAAGTGGCCCAGGTGTCGTCCACCATGTGGGTCCCCATTCCCATTTCCTCCTGGGCTGGGGGAAGGACCCGAGTTTCACTTCCCCTCTCCCGCCCCTTCCCCCACTGGAGTCCCGCCACCCACATCCACCCCATAGGCAGGAACTGGTAGCCAGCCTGCAGCAGTTATGCAAATGCCCCTGTCACCAGCACTGGAGTGTGGGAACCCGCCCGGCCCCACCACGGCACAAAGGCCCTGAGGGTGGCCAGGGAGGCACCCCAGTGAGCCTGGGGGCTGCCCGTCCTTTTCCCAGGCCCCG
Source organism: Bos indicus (assembly GCF_029378745.1). NCBI lineage: Eukaryota > Metazoa > Chordata > Mammalia > Artiodactyla > Bovidae > Bos > Bos indicus. The sequence continues at coordinate 35,744,041 of NC_091784.1, read as the reverse complement.
CTTCGCCGGGGTGGCCTGCTCGGGTTGCTGAGGACACGGCTCTGGGCTGCCAGGGCTGTGGCCCCGAGCCTCGTTGGAGAATCAGAGGGTGTTTGTGAGGCCAAGTCCCCAAGGAGGCCTGGTTCCACCCACCCGAAGCTGCATGGAGGGGCGCCCCACCCCACCACCGCCCCCCCCCCGCCACCCCGCCTCCTCTCCAGGGGCCCAGTTGGGTTTATGTTTTTACTCGGCCCTGTTTGTTTAGTCATGAACTCCTGTATTCATTTAACAAACATTTGCCAACCCCAGACCCTGAGTCACCCAGGCTGGGGGCTGAGGACATGGCCCCTCCCTGCCTGGCTCTCTCATCTGCTGGCCTTACTCCTGACAGCCGGGTGGCCTCTGTGTCTCAGTAGGCTCAGGAGTCCTGAGGCCACGGCGCCCACCTGCCAGGCCCGCTCTGGGCCTCAGTTCCCCATCAGTTCAGAGCAGGGTGGAAGTCAGTTTCAAGCTCTGATGGGATGGGAATCCCACAGCTCTTTACTAAACAAGAAACTCAGAGGCCAGGCCTAGGCATTAGAGACCTGGGTTCAGGTCCCAACACCACCACTGAGCGCTCGTGTGACTGAGCCAGTTAGCGGACCTCTCAACCTCAGTCTTCCCATCTGTACAATGGGGAAAGTGTCACCTCTCTCTCCTGCGGCTGTTGGGAAGAGTTTATCAGATAGTGTGTGTGCCTGATCGCCCTCTGGGTTGGGCTTTCTCCTCGCTTCCCTTCCGGAGGCTGCTTACCCCTGGGGCATGGCCGCAGAGGCAGAGTTCCAGGTGCAAAGGCAGGTGAGCCCCACCACTCAAGGCTGGGCCTGCTGGCCCCCCACAGACTCAGGGTTGTGATGCCTTTCTCCCAGCCCTTACCCAGCACGGCCTCCTCGGGGGCTGCATCCACAGGGCCTGAGGATGACCTCAGTCATCCCGGTGATTTCCGGCGGTGGGCCCAGGGGGAGGGGCTGCTGCCTGCGTGGGCTGCCCTCTGCTGGGGACCCCACTGTCTTCCCAGCTGCTCAGACCAGGGAGTTCCCCCCCGGGAGCGGGATGAACCTCTGGACTCTCGACACCCCCCTCCCCAGGTGGAGAATGGAGCAGAGTACATCCTGGAGACCATCGACTCCCTGCAGAAGCACTCGTGGGTGGCTGACATCCAGGGCTGCGTAGACCCCGGGTGAGACCCCTGGGATGGGTAGACAGGGTGGGGGGCCTACGGGGCTGTGTCCTGGCTGGAGCCTTCATGGGGAGCACCTTTCTGGTGAGGGCAGGAGCTGAGCTTGAGAAATGGGCCCTTCTCACAGCAGTCCAATCCAGGTGGGTGCTGGCCGGGACCCTCCCTGTCCCCACACACCCCCACTCCCAGCAGGCTCTGTAGGTTCAGGGTCCCGAGGCCTGGAGGGCAGTTGAATCATCTTGTTCTCACTCCCAGGGGAGGCTGAAACCATGAGGAGTTAGACAGATGGTAGTGACGGTGAACCCAAAGGGCCAGGGATGGAGGACCAAAGGGGAGGCCCCCTAATCCAGTCCTGAGCTTCAGAGAAGCTGTACTGGTAGAGGGGCCCTTTCTCTGAGGCTTAAAGAAAGGGGGGCCTGGGCCAGGCAGAGGGGGCTGGGGGCAGAGGAGGGAAGTGGAGGAGCGCGAGGGCCTGGGACCCACGGGGAATGTCAGCACCCTCGGGTGGCTGGAGTTAGAGCTAATGAGGCCGCGCCTTTAGCCCGGGAAAGCGGGTAGGTCTGGGCAGCGGGGAGCCATGGCTAGTAATAAACCGGGGGGCAGAAGGACAGCAGGGAGGCTGGCTGCGCCATCCGGGAGAGGTTCCCCAGCCCAGGACTAGGAGGGGCGGGCAGGGCACCGGCTGAGCTGTTGGCAGCGGCTCCTCTGGCTAATGGAGTGAGCCAAGCCCAGGGGGAGGGGCTGTTGCTTGCTAATTAACAGCTTCATTTAAGGAAGCACAATTAAAGTCCTGAGAGCCTCCCAGGCGCCACCCCCCCCCTCCACATCCCCGAAGTGGTTCTAATCCCTCCCCTGCCACCCTCCCAGCCATCTGCTCCGCACACTCTCTGCCTCACCCCCGTGAAGGTGAACCTCACTTTGCGGGTGTTTCAGAGCCGCCACAGATGGGGAGACAGGCCCGGGGGAGGGGAGGGGAGGGGCCGGCCCAGGCCCCACCCACCCCGTGTCCCGCCCCCAGAAGGGGTCCTCCGTGGGATCCTCAGAGGAGGCCAGCCCCTTTTGGGGGTTAGCGGGTAAGGGGTTGTGTGACCTCAGGGAGGGCTGCACGCACTTGGAGACCTATCCATATGGCCCAGTCACTCACGTGGTGGCCACTGAGCAAGCTGAGGGTGTGATCGCAGGGACACGGAGGCAGAGGGACCCAGGCGAGCCAGACAGAGCAGATGCTGGCCGCGGGACAGTCAGCCTCTGCCTGGCTGCGTGAGCAGACCGCGGTCAGGGTCCGAGTCGCACGGCCGAACACAGTTGGGCTTTCTTGCCTTCGCAGGGACAGCGAGGAAGACACGGAGCCGTCCTGTGCTCGGGGAGGCTGTCTGGCCAGCCGCGTGGCCTCCTGCAGCTGTGAGCTCCTGACGGAGGGTAGGTGGACACAGAGCTGGCTGGAGCAGTGGAGGGCAGGGCTGGAGACTGCGGTCGCTCCAAGGTGGCCAGACAGACACGCGTGTTTCTAACCTGCTGCTTCTCCAGCAGTGGACCTGCCCCGGCCCCCAGAGACAACGGCAGCCGTGGTGACAGCCCCACATAGCCGCGCTCGAGAGGCCGTTGGCGAATCCCTGGTCCACGTCCCGCTGGAGACCTTCCTGGAGACCCTGGAGTCCCCAGGCGGCAGCGGCAGCAGCAGCACAGGTGCGATGGGGCCCTCCCTCTTCCTGCCCCTGCCCAGCCCACAGGCACCCACAGGCCCCTCCCAAGCCCTTCCTGAGCCTCCGAAGCTGTGACCTTTCAACCCCCTGGGTCCTTTGCACAGCAACTCGGTAGTTTTGGCTTTTGCAGGCCGGGCTGGGAGCCTGACCCCTCCCATGGGCCCCAGTTTCGGTAGAAAATACTCACGGAAAGGGGTACCAAGGGTCAGAACCAGGGGGATGGGGACAAAGACACTTGATTTGTTCCCAAGTTTGTTGCTGACCTAAGAGAGTGACCCCAGGAAATTAAGCAACCCCACCAATTTTTTACAGAGAAAACTGCTCAGTGATTGTGAAATAAGCATCTTCTGATGTTATACATACAAGCAGATAGCCTGAAGTCTGCACCAGCTGGGGCTATTGAGGACTTCAGTTACTGGTTCATGAAGTGCAAGGACATTTAATATCTCTTGAGTGAGAACAGAAACCATTGGCCTGTTGCTATTAATGAGACAAGAGGCTCCTGTTCCCTCATTTGATACATTCTCATCATTAAGCTATTTGCTAAACCAGACTTGTCAGTTTAAATCTACCCTCTGTTAGGCTATCATTTTCTCCTCTCTGTGCCTCGGTTTACCTCATACATTTAGTGGGCTGGGTCCGCTCCCTGCCTAGTTCTCAGTTATTCAAAGAGCATCTTACCTGCAAAAACCCAACAAGCTGATCAAGATGACCCACCCCTGTTCTGCTTCCTGTGGCCCCTCCGTCCCCACGCCCCTCACTCTGCCCTCCTCTGCAGCAGAGGAGGCAGCAGAGCCAGAGGCCCAGGCCGAGGCTGAGCTGGAGCTCTCCGACTACCCCTGGTTCCACGGGACACTGTCACGAGTCAAGGCAGCTCAGCTGGTGCTGGCGGGCGGGCCCCGGAACCATGGCCTCTTCGTGATCCGCCAGAGTGAGACCCGGCCCGGGGAGTATGTGCTGACCTTCAACTTCCAGGGCAAGGCCAAGGCAAGTTGGTGAAGGGGTGCTGTGGGGGCGCACACAGGGGAAGCCTCCAGCCCGGGGTCGGCGGTGGGGGTGGGGGCGGCCCCAAGGCTGCACCCCTGCCGGGCAGTAGGCTCCCTGGGGGTGGGGGCGGCATGGCTTCCCACAGGCCAGGCCTGCTCCTGCCTGTGCTGAGCGCATGCCTCCCTCCTGCATCTCCCTGAGGGGCTGCAGGCTGCCCCAGCCGTGGTGTCTCCACGAGCCGATGGGGTCCTGCCTGTGGCTGAACCCACAGGAGGCTGGGCCCTTCTGAGAGTCTGGCTTTGACCCTATGCATTGGGGATCACGTAGCACTGGGGCTTCTGAAGGTCTCCACCTGGAGCCATCTGGGTACAGGGGCTGGGGTCAACCAGCACCCCCCAACCCCACACAGCCCCTCTTCTTCCCTGCTCAGCACAGTTCACCAGCCCCTCCTGGGCGCCAATCCGGGCCAGGCCTGTGCTCAGACCAGGCCGGGGGGTGTGGAAAGGAACCACACAGTGGGCCCCAGAGAACCAGGCAGGAGGAGCTGGGCAAGAGAGCTTTGGGGAACAGAGGGCACCAGGAGGCTCCTGACCCCACCAGCCCCACCAGCCCCACCAGCCAGAGTAGGAAAGGACCTTGACGATGGATGGGGAATCCTTGAGGTGACAAGTGAAAGGGTAGGCCAGACAGGACAGGGCCAAGCCCAGATGGCGGGCTCTCGAGGAAGCGCCCTGTGTGCTAATAATACCTAAGGCGCAAAGGGAAACATGACAGAAAGTCCAGTGACTGTTGGGGGGGCGGGGGTGGTTAGAGTGGGCAGGAACCTCAACTCCCCTCTCCTCAAGTTTCCGATAAGGAAACAGACCCAGCCCTGGCTCCTCCCAGGACACGGGTTCCCGTCAGTCCCCGCCAGAGGAGGGGGCACCCCAGGACTCCCGCTCCGGGCCTGCACTGGGCCAGCATCCCAAGCCTGGGCTGGCCCGGCTCAGACCGCCCCCCACGACCCCTGGCTCCCTGGGCAGCATCGGCCCCACCATGGAACACTTCTTTCCCTGCCAGGGCTTCTCTCTCCTGTTCGTAGGTGCCCAGGCTAGCTCCCCATCGCAGGCACACCCTGAAACCCTCCTGTCACCCCCCTTCTTGCCACACACACCCCAGGGACAGCCACTCTTCCCCATGTGGGATACATACGGAGCAAAAAGGACTGAAGTCAAGAGCCCTATGGCTCACCCACCATTCAAGACCACAGGCCTGGGCATCCCCCCTCTCCCTGCGGTGCCTGGCCCAGGTGGGCCCAGTTCCCCGGGCTCCTCCTCGACAGCTTGGATGAGTGGCACCTGTGGCCACGCCCCCCCCAATCAGCCTGGGGTTGCTTCCAGCCTGGACCTTAGCTGGCCAGGGACGGACAGCAGACCCCTAGCTGGGCTGGGAGAGTCACCCCAACATGAGTTCTCTTCTTAGCTCTATGCCAGTGGCTGTGGGTGAGTCCCTCCCGCCTGTGCCTCAGTTTCCCCATCTCTAACACGGAATCTCTGGGCTTCCCTGATGGCTTAGACAGTAAAGAATCCACCTGCAATGCAGGAGACCCAGGTTCCATCGCTGGGTCGGGAAGATCCTCTGGAGAAGGGAATGGCTACCCTACTCGAGCATTTTGCCTGGAGAATCCCGTGGACAGAGGAGCCTCCCAGCTACAGACCTTGGGGTCACAAAGAGTCAGACACAACTGCTCAACTAATACAAACAAAACACGGCATCTCTACCTTCTAGGGCCTCTGGAGACTAGGGATGGACGGGGTGCGTGAAGGCCCTGATGCTGGTGCTCTCGGGATAGGGACGAATGCATTCCCCCTCCAGCCCTCGCCTGGCTCTGTTACCCTCATGCCCATCCCCGCCACCCACGTGACCCGCCACCGGCGTGACCCTCCCCTTCCCGAGACGGGGCTCCTGGGTGAGAGGCCCTTGCTCTGACACCACCCCCATACGGCCCCTGTGAGACCTGGCCCTCCCCCTGACCTTCAAAGGCACTTGCCAATCAGGGGGCGGGTCCAAGCACCCCTCCCTCCCCTCCACTGACCACGCCCATCTCTGCCCACAGCACCTGCGCCTGTCCTTGAACGGCCACGGGCAGTGCCACGTGCAGCACCTGTGGTTCCAGTCTGTGCTTGACATGCTCCGCCACTTCCACACCCACCCCATCCCGCTGGAGTCCGGGGGCTCTGCCGACATCACCCTACGCAGCTATGTGCGGGCCCAGGGCCCCCCACCCGGTAAGACACCCCTAACCCGGCCCGCGCAGACGGACGGGTGGGCAGTGGGGGAGGGCGTCACCCTGCTGGCCCCCGCGGGGTGAGCACCAACCAGGTCTGGTACCTGTTGTAAACCACCTGGACCAGCCGGATGGGTGGGAAAGACAGCCCCAGCGGATCCGTGTCCGGAGTAAATTCCGTGTCCGGAGTAAATTCCTGGCGGGCGGAAGGGGGCGCCCGCGGGCGTCCCGGGAGTGGGTGGAGTCCCTTAGATCCCGCACGGGTGGGGCTGAGCGCCGAGGGCTAAGGAAGGCAGCCTGGGAGCGGTGAGTGAAAGTGCGGGGCACGCGGGTTGCGCGTTCGTATGTCCGCCGCACCTACGAAAAATGGAAAGTGTCAGTCGTGTGCGACTCTTTGTGACCCTGTGGACTGAGGCCCGCCAGGCTCCTCTGTCCATGGGATACTCCAGGCGAGAATACTGGAGTGGGGTTGCCAGCCCTCCAGAGGATCCTCCCGACCCAGGGATCGAACCCCGGTCTCCTGCATTTGCAGGCAGGTTTTTTATCGTCTGAGCCACAGCCGCCTATACCCAAGACTTTCTCTAGGAGGTGGGCTGGAACTAGGGGCGCGGGATTTGGGGTCTGAGCCTCCCTGTGTGATGCTAGGTCACCCGTTCCTGGGGCGCTGGCCTCTGCCTGCACGCTGCTGGGGCGGGGGAGGGGGCAGTGCGTGGAAGGAGGGAGGACCCGGGCTCCGCCCTGACGCCCGCGGTCTCCCTTTGCAGACCCGGGGCCCTCGCCCAGCGCCGCGCCCCCGCCGCCTGCCTGCTGGAGCGAGCCGGCCGGCCAGCACTACTTCTCCAGTCTCGCCGCGGCAGCTTGCCCTCCCGCCTCGCCCTCGGAGGCCGGCGGCGCCTCGTCCTCGTCCGCCTCGTCGTCTTCGGCCGCTTCGGTGCCCGGCGCCCCCCGCCCCGCCGCCGAGGGCCCGCTGAGCGCCCGCAGCCGCAGCAACAGCGCCGAGCGCCTGCTGGAGGCAGCGGGCGGGGGCGCCGAAGAGCCCCCCGAGGCCGGGTCAGGCGAGGGCGCCCGGGGCCACACTCGCGCCGTGGAGAACCAGTACTCCTTCTACTAGGCGGGCGCGCCGGCGCCAAGGCCCTGGGGCCACCGGACCCGCCCCCGGCCACGGGCGATGGCCCACGGGCGTCCAAAGCCGGCCCCTGCCGGCCCCCCGCCCCGCCCGGCGCTGGGTGGGAAAAGCGAAGCTCTTCAGTGAAGACATAATGTTATTAAAGAGCCTGTTTTAGGGACTGCACCTGGCTCTCCTGTCGTCCTTGCCTGGGTCCCCGCTCCTCCCGGGCCTGGCGGGGAGGAGGGGGCGCCGCACACCGGCTCCCTGGGGAGCCTCCGCCACTCAGCTGTGTCTCAGGGGGCCCGGCCTCCCCGTTGGGCGTTGGGCGAGTGAGGCTAGGAGACAAGCGGCGGCAGTACCTGAAAGGTGCAGAAATAAAGCGCTGGGCCCAAGAAGCCCACAGGGATTGGGGAGGGGGCTTTGGCAGAGCTGGGCCAGAGGTGGAGTTGAGCTTTGGGGGTAAGAACGGGAGGTGGGGAGGGCAGAGGAAAGATGAGGCGTGACAGTAGGGCCGGTGAGAGCGGGACCCTGGAGAGGAGAAGGACCGGGACCTTGGCTTCCTCACTGAGGTCCTGGCAGTGTGGACAGGAATCCTCCGCACCATCCCACTGGGGGACTGGGCAGTTCGAGAGGCTGGGGTTCTCACCTTTGATCTAGATTCAAACTTGCAGCTGGCCCAGAGAGCCTCTGACCCCACTCTCCCCTGCAGGCGGAGGTCCAGCTGTGGCTCCCACCTGGAGACCCGGCCAGCTCCAGGTCCCAGCACCCCACCCTCGGGCAGTGGTTCTCCTGAGAAGGATCTTGTTCCTGCTGAGCCAAAGCCCCCACCCCCTCCCCCCGTACAAACTCAGCCTCCCCCCTGGGGCCACAGACCTATGGTCCCTCTGCCCAGGAGCGCTCCTGTAGGGCCTGCATCCGTATGCATCTCAGAGCCCCAGACAGTTCATCCTCCAGGGACCGCCCCTGCAAGCCTTCCCCCATATGGGGGGCTACAGCGCCCCGGAGGGCACCCAGAGCTTTGCTGCCTGAGTTACCCAGTCCCGACTCCCACGATGACCAGGAAGTGACCTGGCTTCACCCCTGCTGCCACCACGGTGAGGGAGTGCCAGGCTGGTGCTCAGAACAGCCTGTAACTCAGCTTCTGGCGTCCCCATCCTTGTGGCTGGAACCCGTCTGTGCTTTTGCCCTGGGCCCTGGTGGGTTGGGGTCTACACCAGGCCAAGTGCAAACCGCCATCCCACAGAGCCAGGGTTTGGGGTGAGGCTCAAGCTGGACAGAGGACAGGGGGCTGGTGAGAGCTCTGTCTGGCTGCCATCTGCCTCTCCATCAGCTGGTGTCTCCCCTCTGGCAAAACGGGTGAGCCCCAGACATCACCCCCAAGCCTGAGGCTTCATCCTTGCTGCCTCAGTGGAAGGGTTTGGAGGTGACCTCATGGGCAGAATGGAGACTTGAATGTGTGGTCTGCCATTCTTCAGCTGTCTGTCCCTCCTTCCTGAAACGATCTACCAGCTGAGAGCTCAAAGCAGGAATCTGGGCCAGGGAGTAAGCAAAAAGCACCGAAAGCTGAAATGGGGGCCCAGAGCATGAAACAGGGGGAAAGGATCTGCGCCCACTCGGTATGGATGACAGGCACTATTCCTAAGGTGTCCCCAAGGTTAAAGTGGATTCAGGGGAGAACGGTGGAAGAGATGACAGCCATCACCCAGGGCCCTCCAAGGGGTGTGGTATGGAGGCCTGGCACCAAGAGGTCAAGAGAAAAGAGGGGCGCTCTCCACAGCGTGACCTCCAGGGTGAGACCTTCAGGCCTATCACTCAAAGTGGTCCTGCCAGAAAGCCCAGACTCGGTGGGACGCTGGGGAAACCATAGCAATTGCACAGATTGTAGCGACATCCTTAAGATTTGCTCCTCAGCAAGCATTTCAGATGCCTGCCTGGTGCCTGGCCAGGCCCGCAGGTGCCTGGGGTAGCTGGGTGGGCAGCCAGACAGATGAGCTATGCCCGGTGAGTGGGAGGACCCAGTGATAGGGGGGAGGGGGCTGGGGGCAGGGAGTGGGAGAATGAGACCAGCTGGGTTGAGAGAGCCTTGAGTGCCAGGCCAGAAATGGAGGGTTTGGGGGAACAAGAACCAGTCTGAAATGGGAGTGGAGATGGTCAGTTTTAGACCCAGCAGCCTGGGGTCTAAGGATGAGGGGAGGATGGGTCAAAGTGAAAGTGTTAGTTGCTCAGTTGTGTCCGACTCTTTGTGACCCCATGGACTATAGCCCGCCAGGCTTCTCTTCATGAGATTTCCCAGGCAAGAATGCTGGAGTGGGTTGCCATTCCCCTTCTCCAGGGAATCTTCCCAGCCCAGGAATGGAACCCAGCTCTTGCACATTGCAGGTCTATTCTTTATGTCTGAGCTACCGGGGAAGCCCCAAGGATGGGTTGGAAGGGGCAAAAATAAGCCAGGGAGGTTGCAGTGATGCATGGGGGGTGATAAACTGGGCCAGGACAGGGAGAAGACCAGTGATGGAGGAAGGACCATCCATAGACTGATGGGAGGGCGGAGGATGGGACGGGGGCCAGGGGATCCCTGGCTTGAGGCTTGGAGGATAGTACGGCCCCTGCTGGACCCGCCTGGATTGCTCCACCTGGAAGGGGCTGTGGAGAACGAGACCCCACCCCATGGCTAAAGAGAGAGAAGAGACATCTTGCTGTCTTCACCAAGAGGCTCTGAAGGACAGTCAGTCTCTCCAGCCCAGGACCACGTCATCCAGGCCTTCACTGTCCGTCCCCCAGCTCTTCTTCAGGTAAGAGGTGGGGCTCGGCACGCCCCTCCATGAGCCCCACCAGGGTGACTTGGTGTACCTGAGAATCTTCAGGATGAAGCGCTGAGAGCCGTGGAGGGGCAAGCCGCTGCCGTGTATACGATCTCCTCGGGGGGGCCCTCGACCCAGAGGCAGATCCACACTGAGGCTAGATCAGGACGTGCACTTGACCAAGGGTGACGGGGTCTCAGAGGGCTCCAGGGTAAACCGAGGGTGCAGGGTCTCCCCGCGAGGGCGCCCAGGTCCGACCACATGGGGTGGGTTTTCCCATCCTTAGCCACCCACCAGCCAGGCCAAGAAGCAAGAACTCCTGTGTCCTGTCTCCAGACGTGAGGCTGAACCTGCTCCAAGGAGGTCACCGTCATAGCACTGCGGTATGTGAGCTGGAGGAGGGCGAGGCCCTCACCCGCGCCCCCATCAAAATAGAAAGCCTGGAGTTTCGTGGCTCTGAAGGTATCAGTTTCCTTCAGAAATGAAACTGGTGTACCAATGATGGTTCAAATCATTTTTTTTTTTCTGGTGGGCACTGCTAACTCAGCCAAGTGTGAGCCCTTTTGTGGTAGAAGTAAAATTCCTGGCACCTATAAGGATTCTTTAAAAACAAAAATCTTATTTGGTTGCCCTGGATCTTCGCTGTGCAGCCGGGTTCTCTAGCTTCATTGCAACATGTGGGCTCTTTAGTTGCCAACCAACACTTAGTTGCCTCATGCGGGATCTAGTTCCCCAACCAGGGACTGAACGCACACCTCCTGCTTTGGGAACCTTTCTAGGGAAATCTCCTAGAAAGGTTCTTATCTGCCTAGTATTAAGAGACAGCCAAGTGGTACACATTGCAACATTGTAAATGCTGAGTAATGAGTCTCAATCCTTCCACCAAAATCCTTTAAAAAGATGCATCTGGCCTCAAAGGCCATCCTGCAGGGAGGAAGTCTTCTGCAGCGCTCCCCCAAGACCAGGGGTTCTTAATCTCTTTTCTGTGCCTCAGACCTCTTGGCAGTCTGGTGAAGGGTAGGGACCCCTGCACAGGCTCAAAACATTTTTTAAAACTCTAAAGTAAAATATGTCATCTTGCAAAGAAAACCAACTATACTGAAATTCAGTTGAAATATTAAATGTAATCAAAAAATAATCAAAATATTTTTTTAACTCATGATGTGTATTATTTGTGTTTTGTTTATTAACACTTTAAATAGCAAGCTCTAGCAGTGCCTCTGTGGACTAAGGTAATTTCAAAGTAGTCTGAGTATAAACAATATTTCAAGGTTTCTGCAACAACCAAGATATGATATGAAAGGATCACTGGTTTCTACGGGTGGGAACATGTCAGGTGCTGTTACTATTGCTGTGATTTCTCCTTAAATGAAGGAAATGTTTTTTTTAAGATTTATTTATTTATAACGGCGCTGGGTCTTCACTGATGCCCGTGGGCCTTGTCCAGTTGCGGCGAGTGGGGGCTGCTCTTTAGTTGCCGTGCGAGGGCTTGTCGATGCGGTGGCATCTCTTGTGGGACAGGCTCTAGGATGTGCGGGCTTCATAGTGGCACATGGGCTTAGCTGTTTAGATTCAGATGGCTTAGCTTAGATGTGCCATCGAACCCATGACCCCTGCATTGGCAGGCAGATCCTTTACCACTGAGCCACTAGGAAAGCCTAGAGATGTAGTTTTTAGTGAGAGGTTAATTAAAACAAAGATATCATTTCATTCCCATTGAAGTTCATGGGCTCAGTGTATGGTTTCTCCACAAACCATCCTAGGATGTCAGGTGAACAGCCGTGCTCTAAAGAGTGAGGACAGATGGCCTTTTTTGAAACAGAATGTTCAGAAAGAGCAGAGAAACGTTGGTGTGATGAGGAATCAGATACCCACCATCCAAAAAGGCCTCAGCTGGTGCCTGATCTGACGGTTGACGTAGCAAAAATTAACCTCCTGGTTTCTACTTTAACATGAATGAAGAATCCTAATGGTAGGAAGAGAACTGGCCAAGGAGCCAGGTCTTTCTTAGAGGGGAGAGGAGGCTTGTGTGGTTCTGGAAAAATGATCTCTCACTGACCTTATTCTCTTTGTCTGGCACTGGATACAGAAAGCTAATTAAAGGTTTTATGCTCATGTCGATGTTTGCGTTATGATTTTCAACTTAGAGCTGTTTAAGTTGGACACATATTTGGAAACTAATTGAGATGAAAATGTGGTGCCCAGAAGCTTTAAAGAACACCATCAAATTCACAGAGACAAAAAGTAGATGAGAAGTTACCCGGGACTAGGGGAAAGGGGAGCAGAAAGTTGCTTAATGGGTCCAGAATTTCTGTGTGGGGTGATGAAAATGTTTTGGAAGTTGCTATGATGGTTGCACAATGATGTAAATGTAATTAATGCCCCTGAATTGTACGCTTAAAACTGTCTAAAATGGCGCTTTGGCAGCACATACACTAAAACTGCAACAATACAGAGATTATTATTCTCTGAGCAAGGATGACATGCAAATGTGTGAAGCTTTCTATTTTGTAGTAGATGATTGTAAGCATCTCTTTATATATTCCAATTAATAAGTAAATAAAAAAGGAGACATAATTTGAATATTATTTTGAAACTCCCAGCAAATAAACAAATGTAGGCATTAGGCTTCAACAACTGCTAACATCAAAAAAAAAAAAAAAAAAGGAAAGCAATAGTCAGACATTGATCTTATGTCTAGAAGCAGATGCAACTCCACTGTTTAAAGAGTTGAAGTGTTTTAACTTCGCAGTGACAATCTGTGTATGGTTTTCATTTTGCCCTAATAAGGAGAACAGTTTATTTTCATTATGTACTCACAAAAAGGGTTACTTTCTCCAATCTATAAAGAATGGTGTCGTATACATTTTTAAGTGGCAACTTTTATGAGAAATATTTATATGTAGTCACAATAAAGATAAACAAAATTAAGATAAGCTGTTTTTAAAATGAGCAGAGCAGCAGTGAAACGTGGGATGATTTCAAACAGCTAAATATACGTGTAATTGGAGTCCCTAGAGGAGGGGAGAGGGAGAGATAAGAGGACCCCCAAAATTAAGGCAATCATTGCTAAAATTTTTCAAAATTTGATGCAAACTGTAAACCTACAGATCCAAGAAACTCAACAAAACCCTAAGTGCAAGAAACATTAAGAAAATTATGTTGACATCAGAGCCCCGAGGGTAAGTGTTTCTGGCCATTCATACACCCAACCTCAGCTCTCAGTGGTCGGATTTCGTGTCCTATCGGCCGAAAGGGTGACGGCACCACCAGGATGAAGCTCGCGAGATTTTTGATGAAATTGAGTCATGAAACTGTAACCATTGAATTAAAGAATGGAACACAGGTCCATGGAACAATCACATGTGTAAATGTCAGTATGAATACACATCTTAAAGCAGTGAAAATGACCCTGAAGAACAGAGAACCTGTACAGCTGGAAACACTGAGTATTCGAGGAAATAACATTTGGTATTTTATTCTGCCAGACAGCTTACCTCTGGATACACTACTCGTGGGTGTGGAACCAAAGGTGAAGTCTAAGAAAAGGGAAGCTGTTGCAGGAAGAGGCCGAGGCCGAGGAAGAGGACGTGGCCGAGGCAGAGGAAGAGGAAGAGGGGGTCCTAGGCGATAATGTCTCTCAAGACTACTATCTCAAAGTATAGTTGAATGCAAGCAGAAGGCAAAGGGACCCAGTGTTCATCAAGGTGGGGACCTACAGTAAAGCAGAAGTTGTGAATAAACATGACTCCTGACTTCATGGGACTAACAGGCTGAAAGGAAAACATATACACAATGCAAATTGTGAATACTCTGACAATACTTTGTATTATCTTGTCTGTTTTAAAAACTGTGGAAGCTCATTTTAAGTCAAATGCCAATAACAAAAAATGTTTTAACTGTAAAAAAAAAAAGAAAATTGTATCAAGACATATCATACTCAAATTGCTTAAAGTCAGGGATAAGGAGAAAATCTTAAAAGCAGAGAAAAGAGACATATTACCCGTTTCTCCTTGGACAATAGTTTTCTCCTTGGAAATAATGCAAGCAAAATAACAGTAGATTAACATCTTTAAAACTGTCAACCTAGAATTCTATACCCAGCAAGAATATTTTGCAAAAAATGAAGGGAAAATGTAGAGAAAATTAATGAAATTAAAAAGTCGGTTCTTTGAAAAGATCAACAAATTTGGCAAACCTTTAACCAGACTGGCAAAAGAAACTAAAAAAAAACTAAAATTAGAAATAAAAGTGGAGACATTACTATTGACTTTATTGTAAAAAATACTGGAAGAGAATACTATGAACAATTATATGCCTGTTTACTCAGTCGTGTGCAACTCTTTGGGACCCCATGGACTGTAGCCCGCCTGACTCCTCTGTCCATGGAATTTTCTAGGCAAGAATACTGGAGTGGGGTGCCATTTCCTTCTCCAGGGGATCTTCCAGACCCAGAGACCAACCCAAGTCTTTTGTGTCTCCTGCGTTGGCAGGTGGATTCTTTACCACTGGTGCCACCTGGGAAGCCCATGAACAGCTGTGTGCCGAGAAACTAAATAATCCAAGAGAAATGGACAAGTTTATTGAAATACAGAAATTGCCTCAAGTGACACAAGACAAAATAGAAACATTTAGCAGGCCTGTAACTAATAAGGAGATTGCATCAGTAATCAAAAACCCCTCGACTAAGGAAAGTCCAAAACCAGATGGCTTCAATGGTGAATTCTACCAAACATTTAAAGAATTAACATAAATAATACTCCAACTCTTCAAAGGAAGTAAAGATTCAGAAAGTATATGAGGTGCCTAGAATAGGCAAATGCTTAGAGACAGAAAGTGGAACACCAGGCCCTGGGGGTGGAAAGAATGGGAAGTTGTTGTTTAACGGGGACAGAAATAGGTTAAAAGTAAAAGGAAAGAAAATGATATGCTATGCTGTCACTAATCAAAAGGTAACTGAAGTGGCTATGTTAATATCATATAAAATAGATTTTAGAGTAAAGAATATTTACCAAGGACCAAGAAGATCATTTCATAATCATAAATGGGTCGGTTAATCAAGAGGGCATAACAATCCTAAACAATTATGTACACTAACAATAGAGATTCAAAATACATAAAACAAAAACTAAGAGAAGTACAAGGAGAAATGGGTATTCATAAATTGTAGTCAGAGATTTCAGTACTACTCAATAGTTGATAGAAAAATAAGCAGAAAAGCAACAGGAATAAGAAGACTTAAAAACGCCATCAACTAACTTGACCTCATGGACACGTGTAGAATGCTCCACTCAATAAAAAAAGAATACAAAGTCTCTCAAGTGAATAGTGGCCATTCACCAAGATACATCATGAGGCAAGTCCCAATAAAATCAAGAGGGTTCAAGTCATATGCACGGACCACATGGAGTTAAATGAGAAATCAGTAACAGAAAGATCCTTGGAAAATCCCCACATGTTTGGAAGTTAAATCACACACTCCTAAATACATCAAAGGATAAGTCAAAAAGGAAATTAGAGATTGCTTTTTCTTTATAATTATTTAGTTAGCTATTTGGGGCTGTGCTGGGTCTTTGTTGCTGGGTGTTTCTCTAGTTCCATTGAGCAGGGGCTACTCTTGATTGCGGTGCGTGGGCTTCTCATTGTGTTGGCTCCTCTCGTGGAGTGTGGGCTTCTCTCCTGGAGCGTGGGCTCTAGGGTGCCCGGGCTTCAGTAGCTCTGGTTCCCAGGCTCTAGAGCTCAGGCTCAATAGTTGTGTGGCTCAGGCTTAGCTGCCCCGAGGCATGTGGGATCTTCCCAGACCAGTGATCTACCGGGTGTGCCCTGCACTGCAAGGCTAATTCTTAACCACTGAACTACCAGGGAAGCCCTAGAGAGTATTTTCAACTGAATGAAAATAAAAGCACAACATTAGAAGGTGTGGGAAGCTGCTCTAACAGAACCTCAGGAGAGATTTACAGCACTAAATGTCTGTCTTTAGAAAAGAAGAAAGGTCTGAAATCAATGATTTGAGCTTCGGTTTTTTTTTTTTTTCAGCTTCAGTTTTAAGAAACCAGGAAAAGCAGAGCAAATTAAGTAAACAGGGAAAAAAATGGAAATAATAAAGATCAAAGAGGAAATCAATACAGAAAAATCAATGAAACCAAAAGCTGCTTCTTTGGAAAGATTAATAAATGCTCATCGGCTGATTCTGTGTCTCCTGAATCCACTCCCCTAGTTCGAGCATGTGGAAGAGTTGAGAGAAGGGAGAAGGAGAAAAGGAGCTACAGGTGTGCTGAGTTCCTTCCAAGGAGGCACGTGGGGCATGGTGCTTTCCACCTGGTCCCTTGCATCTGAGAAAGGGTGACTGGTTCTCCATCTCAGGTCTGAAAACGTCTTTTAAGCAGCCTGCGACCTCAGGACAGAGGAGTCGGCACGTCTGGAGGTTCTTTAGATCACGTGGCAGGAGATACCTCAGAAAGATTCTTCAATATTTGGTCCTCTGAAGCATACAAGCAAGTGCCCACAGGAGGAGCCCTCTCTAGACTTTGGCCAGGCTGAGAGAACGCCGAGGCATCCAGCTAGGTAGGAACCGCCTCGTCACCTTCCCCCCTCTGTCTCTCGGCCCCCACCAGGATCAAGACAGTAACAAGAAAGCGAGGGGACAGAATCCACCCACAATCGCCTCCCTGGACTGAAGGCTCTCTCCTGCCTCCAGCCTTAGCTGGGGAAGGAAGAGAAGTCTTAACCCTGAAAGGGAAATGGTTCCTCCTCGTGGCCCTGGCGATCACGTGCATCTCTACCTGGGTCATGTAGGCAAGACTTAACCACAGCTGACCTCAACCTTGGCAGAACCCGGTGTGATCCTCCCAGAACATGAGAACTTAGGGAGCTTATGGAGGGGCTTCCTCTCCCTCTTCCAGGAAGGCCTTTTTCTCCTTTCCTCCTGGGCTCTAATGACATAGGAGGCTTTCTGCCTTGCACGTCTTAGAGTACAGCTGCAGGTTATCAAACTGCGAAGAACTGACTCCTGGCTGTCAGGATGCCCCACCCCTCATGTTGCATTGTCATCTCTTGTTTTGGGGTCATCCTTTTGAAGGGTCATGGGAAGCTGCCACCCTAACTGATCTTGCTTTTGCTCTCGATGTACATGATAAACTGTCTGAATTGAAAAAGATTTGTTTCGGAAATTCCCGGGTTGTCCAGTGGTTAGGGCTCCGTGCTTCCACTGCAAAAGGCATGGGTTCGACCCTTGGTCAGGGAGCTGAGATGCTGCAAACCTCGCACACAGCACGCCAAAGTAAATTAAAAATAAAAAGGTGTGTTTCTTCACTGGCCAAATCTGTCAACCTTGCTTGATACCCCTTAGTGAGTGTGAGGTTGCGTCATAACTCAGTCTGAACTCGGGCTGTGTCCTGTGATTTAGAGTGACGAGGGAACTCTATTTAGTCTCCATATGAGATGATGGGTGCTAATTAAATTTTGCAGTAATTATTTCACAATAGATATAAGTTGAAACCATCTTAAACTCTAATTCCACTGTGATCAGAAAATATGTCTGGTATGATTTCAGTCTTTTGAAATGTACTGAGACTTGTTTTATGACCCAAGTACAAGGTCTCTCTTGGTGACTGTTCCGCGCACGCTTGACAAGAATGTGCATCCTGCTGTTCTTGGTTGGAATGTTCTATAAGTGTCAATTAGGTCAAGTTAATTGAGAGTATTGCTCACATCTTCTATATACTCATTAATGCTTTTGTCTGTGTTTATTTCTTTATTTTTACTAACTGCCAAGGCAGCAGTGTTAAAACATCCAAATATGCTTGTGGGTTTGCCTGTTTCTCCTTTTAGTCTGCCAGTTTTTTTCTCCCTGTACGTTGAAGCTCTGTTATTAGACTCAAATCCATTTAGGTTTGTTATGTCATTCTGTTGAATTTATCATTAAGAAATGACCCTCTGTATCTCTGATAGTACTCTGTCTTACAATCTACATTGTTATTAATAGGGTCACCATTCCAGGGAAGGGGAAGCCTGGTGGGCTGCTGTCTGTGGGGTCGCATAGAGTCGGACATGACTGAAGCGACTTAGCAGCAGCAGCAGCAGCTCTGTTAGAGTTGGTATTTGCAGGGTATACCTTTTTTTGTCTTAATGTTTTCAGCTTTTTATGTCCTTATGCTTGAAGTGTGTCACTTGTTGAGAAGCATACAATTGGTTTGTTGTTGATTTTTTTTTTTAACTCTGTCAGGCAATCTCTTTTAGCGATTGTATCTGTCATCTGGCTACTTGTTTTCCATTTGTTCCAGCTGATTTTTTTGTTCTTCCTTTCCTTTATTTAATCTTTGGGATAAATAAGAATTGTTTTTATTATTGTTTTATCGCCTCTATGACATTTAATTATACCTTTTTATACATTTTTTCAAATGGTTAATCTCAAGATTACAGTATGCCTTTTACTTTATTACAATCTACCTTAAGCTGCATTTTGCAACTTCAGGAAAGATGTAAGAAATGGACAACAATACAGTTCCGTTCATACCTCTTCCCTCAGCCTTCTGCGTTGTTCTGTAGTTTACGCGAATTAGAAACCTCAGCATACGCTGTAATTATTGTTGCCCTAAACACTTAGTAGTCTTTAAAACGTTTTTATATGGAAAAATATACAAGACATTAGATATACTCCTTTAACCATTTTTAAGCATACACTTTAGTGGCATTAAATACATATTTGTTGCGCAACCAATACCACCATCAGTTTCAAAAAAAATTTTTTTAAACACTTAACTCCTCATCCCCTCCCCCGCCCCACCCGCCCAGCACCATCATGTCTCTGTGAATTTGACTTCCAAGTGCTTTGGCTAAGACAAACATGCAATGCTTGACTTTTGTGTCTGCCTTATTTCACTTAGCATAGTGTCTTTAAGGTTTACCTATGTTGCAGCATGTGTCAGAACTTCCTTTTTTAAGGCTGAATAATATTCCACTGCAGGTACACCACCTTTGTTTATCCATTCGTCTGTCACTAGCTATTTGGATGGTTTCCACCTTTTGTAAGTTGTTAATAATAGCTGCTGTGAATGCAGTGTCAACGTTCAGGTATCTGTCCAAGCCCTGCTTTTGATGCTTTGAGGTATATATCCAGAAGTTGAATTGCAGGATAATATGGGATTCTATCTGGGTCGTGAAGATCTTTTTTGTACAGTTCTTCTGTGTATTCTTGCCATCTCTTCTTAATATCTTCTGCTTCTGTTAGGCCACCTATTTTGCCTCTTGAGAAATTTGTATGCAGGTCAGGAAGCAACAGTTAGAACTGGACATGGAACAACAGACTGGTTCCAAATAGGAAAAGGAGTTCGTCAAGGCTGTATATTGTCACCCTGTTTATTTAACTTATATGCAGAGTACATCATGAGAAACGCTGGACTGGAAGAAACACAAGCTGGAATCAAGATTGCCAGGAGAAATATCAATAACCTCAGCTATGCAGATGACACCACCCTTATGGCAGAAAGTGAAGAGGAACTCAAAAGCCTCTTGATGAAAGTGAAAGAGGAGAGTGAAAAAGTTGGCTTAAAGCTCAACATTCCGAAAACGAAGATCATGGCATCCGGTCCCATCACTTCATGGGAAATAGATGGGGAAACAGTGAAAACAGTGTCAGACTTTATTTTTCTGGGCTCCAAAATCACTACAGATGGTGACTGCAGCCATGAAATTAAAAGACGCTTACTCCTTGGAAGGAAAGTCATGACCAACCTAGATAGCATATTCAAAAGCAGAGACATTACTTTGCCAACAAAGGTTCATCTAGTCAAGGCTATGGTTTTTCCTGTGGTCATGTATGGATGTGAGAGTTGGACTATGAAGAAGGCTGAGTGCCGAAGAATTGATGCTTTTGAACTGTGGTGTTGGAGAAGACTCTTGAGAGTCCCTTGGACTGCAAGGAGATCCAATCAGTCCATTCTGAAGGAGATCAGCCCTGGGATTTCTTTGGAAGGAATGATGCTAAAGCTGAAACTCCAGTACTTTGGCCACCTCATGCGAAGAGTTGACTCATTGGAAAAGACTCTGATGCTGGGAGGGATTGGGGGCAAGAGGAGAAGGGGACGACAGAGGATGAAATGGCTGGATGGCATCACTGACTCGATGGACATGAGTCTCAATTAACTCCGGGAGTTTGTGATGGACAGGGAGGTCTGGCGTGCTGCGATTCATGGGGTTGCAAAGAGTCGGACATGACTGAGCAACTGATCTGATCTGATCTGATGGGATTCTATGTTTAATTGTTGGAGGAATTGCCATACTGTTTTCCATAATTTTAAAATTTTCTCCATTTATTTGTATATTCCATGTTTCTTCCTTCTATCCTAAAGTTCCAAACTAGCTTTGGAATATGTTCCTTCTGCCTTGGGAGGGGGGCATGGTGGTGGTCTTTTAGTGCAGATCTATTGGAGACAAAGTCTCTCAGCTTTTGTTTGTCTAAAAAAATTTGCCTTTGTTTTTTAAAATATTTTATTTTTAATTGAAACATAATTCCTTTACAGTGTTGTATTGGTTTCTGTCATATTTCAACACAAGTCAGCCATAGGTATACACATATCGCCTCCCTCTTGAGACTCCCTCCCACCCCTCTAGGTTGTCACAGAGCACCAGGTAAAGCTCTCCGTGTCAGACAGCAAATTCCCACTGGCTATCTATTTTAGTTTGCCTTAGTTTTTACAGAATATTTTCACTAGCCATAGATGGCTAGGTTAGCAAGGGCTTCTCCTTTCAGCACCTAAAAGGCATCATTCCGTTTGTTCTGGTTTCTATAATTACTCTTAAGAAGTAAGCCATTGTTATTGCTATTCCCCTGAGTTTAATGTATGTTTTTTCCTGTGGATATTTTAGATTTTTCTCTCTATACCTTTGACTTTCAGAAGTTTGATTCTGGAATGCCGAAGTACAGTGTTTTGGTATTTATCCTGCTTAGGATTTACTGAGCTTCTTGAATATGTGAATTCGGGTCTTTCATTAATTTTAGAAATTTCTCAGCCATCATCTCTTCGAATGTTACTTTGGTGCCTTCTTTCTATCCTCTCCTGCTGGGTCTGTTTTTAACATAGACTTTCCTCCAGATACAGGAAATGAGAATCTCTTTAGGTGCTGCCATGTGGGCAAGTCTTTTGGTGCTAGGTTTCATTGGCTGCCCTGAGTCTGTTGTTCTCCTTTTTCCAAATTTTCTAGGGCAGTAAAGAAAAACCAGCCAACTCTACACCTCATATCATAGTCATTTATTTCATATCCTTCAAGATCTAAGGCAACAACATAAGGGATCCACCTCAGGTGAGATTCCTGGCAACTGATGCTATATCCAAAGAAGCAGAAAGACATGGGCGTTTGGGATGGGCAGCTGTCAGTGTATATGGTCAACTCAAAGGGAGCCCAGAGAGATGTGGTTGTGGTGTCAATAGCAGCTCCTATGCAGGATAATGGGCAATGAGGGAAGTTCTTGGGAGAAAAATACTGGCTTAAAAATGCATAAAGAATGCTGAAATTAGAAGTTCACTGCTTTTGTAGCACTCAATGAAATAACGGATCCAGGAACACCCATTATAGTCTGCAAAAAACCATTAGGTCAGGTTTTGGGAACTTCATAATGGATGGATTATACTGCCGACTTCTAACCCCCAATCAATCCTAACCTGACTAAAAGCAGAACAGCCAGTCACAGTGGGGACCCTCAGGTCAGACAGAGGAAAGAACACAGCACCTCCTGTGAGGCAAACAAGCCAACAAAAGTGAATCTGAATTTAAATCCAGTCTCTAGATCTAACTGCGTTTACTGCCCCCAAGAAAATAATAATAATGATAAGGCTATAGAAGGACATGTGAAAAGATACTTTTAAAAAAAGCAGTGGTCCCAATCCCAAACTGAGAAATTCTATAGGAAAAAATATTCTGTTTCTTCAACAAATAATCGTCATGAAGAAGAAAAGGGGAAGGAGAACTGATGTAGGTAAGGTAAGACATGAGAACTAATGAGAATAATCCAATGGTTAAAAAAATTATGAGACAATTGAGACATTTTAAAAATTGGGTGTTAGTTGATACTAGGGAATTACTGTTAAAGTTAGATAATGGATACATGGGAACTACTTGGTATTCTGTCTTCTTAAGACTGTTTATCTTCATGACTAAAATTTTTGGAAAGCGGTTTTGTGATAGAGAAAAGGAGAGCGCATGCAGAAGGATGTAGATTCCGGGGAGACGGAGCATGTTTTTATGCTGAAGGAGATAGTGAGGACCCCAGAAAAAGGAGAAATCGCTGGTGGAGCCAGCTCTGGAGAGTCCTGGGAGACAGGGTGCTGGACCCAGGTGGCTGGCCTTGTCAAGGATTCCAGCTCCTGTCCTGTTCACAGATTTGATCTTCATTAGCCCTTAACTCATCCCATTAGATGAGTGTAATAATTCCCATTTTAGAGATGATGAATTAAAACTCAGAGAGGTTGATGACTCACTCAGAGTCAAAAAACTGTAAATGGCAGATCCAGGATTTTTACTTTTTTTTTTTCATTCAGCTGCACCAGGTCTTAGCTGCAGTATGCAAACCCTTGGTTGTGGCACGTGGGATCTAGTTCCCTGACCCAGGGATTGAACCCAGGCCCCCTGCATTGGGAGCATAGTCTTAGCCACTGGACCCCCAGGAAAGTTCCTAGATCCAGGATTTAAACCAAAGTTTCTGTGCTTCAAGCTTTTGTGGTCTGCATGGCTGCAAGACAGGCTGAAATGTCTCACGGGGTGGGGAGGGTGACATTCCAACCGCTGGAGGTGAAGAGGGAACAGCAGATTCAGACTTCATGACTGATGGCCCGTGTTCCTCATGAAGCTGGGTGGGAGGTTCTTGAGGACAAGGGTACAGGCTCTACCGCTCTTTCTGGGGCTGCCAAGGAGCTGGGGGGTAGTGAGTCACTTTCCTGGTCCAAGACCATCTTTGCCTGCCAGTGAGACAGAGGTGTCCCCACAAGGAATTCAGCAGGGAGAGTGATCAGGTCCCTCTCGTGGCCCTTTCCCACTCCGCTGCAGCTTCAAGAAACATGGATGCAATATAGAGAGTGTTAGTTGACCTAAGCTGTATGTGGGTGCACGCGTGCACAGTTGCTTCAGTCGTGTCTGACTCTTTGCAACCTCACGGACTGTAGCCTGCCAGGGTCCTCTGTCCATGGGATTCTCCCAGCAAGAATACTGGAGTGGGTTGCCATGCCCTCCTCCAGGGGATCTTCCCGACCCAGGGATCAAACCCTTGTCTCTTAGATTTCCTGCATTGGCAGGCGGGTTCTTTAGCACTAGCACCAGCTGGGAAGCCCATATGCATCAGCACACAGTGGAAAACTTCCAAGAAAAGCTCATGCAAGCTCAGCTGCTACTGAGAGCCCCAGTAAGGGAGGAGATGTCCGAGCCTCCCTATCTCACTGTGCTCTGATTGCACCTGAACTTCTGTTCTCTGCATAGGTCTGCCCTGCCCCTGGGTGGTGACCTGTGTGCATGGAATGAGGCTAAAGGAGGAGCCCAAGAATCTTGTCTGGGTGCCAAAGAATCTTGTCTGGGTTCTTTGGGGGCCTTAGGCAACAGAGAAGGGAGAGATGAGGCAGGCTGCAGGGAGGAAGCAGGACCCATTGCATAAAGAATTTTAAACAAACGAATTGGGTTACATTGTGGCTTTATGGCATAATAATAATTAAGAACTTTGGCTTTGAGGTCAGATTCATTGTGATTATCCCAGCTCCATCATTTACTGCAAGCTTGGGCAAGTTACTCCACCTCTCTGGGCCCGGTTCTGGTGCCTCAGGGGTCCCGGGAGCTTGTGGGGCTGGGTAAAGCTTTGTTGCCCTCTGGTGGCAGACAGAGGGTGTCACTGAGAGGCTGAGTCCACTCTCGGACAGCTGGTGAGGAATGAGGATGGGCACTCTTTCCTCCCACAGAGCAGACCTCAAATCCGGCTTCAGCATTAGGAGGGTGCCAACCGGAGGGCCCCACCAGGGTCTGCTGAGGAGCCTTGGTCCATCTCTCCATGACTCATGAGGTGACTCAGGCCCTCATAGGGGCCAGCCAAGCTGGGTTTGAGTCTGGGTGATCCTGAGTTGGTCTCTTGCCCCTCTAGGCCCTCTCAGTCCTTATCAGGATGACAAACATGTCAAAACACTAGGCTTAGGCATTGAGGTTGCTATTACCTACATGCCTTAACGCTCTCTCTCCCACCTTTGTCCATTCATTTATTTCATTCATTTAACTTCCAGCCAGCAGCTGTCTGCCAAGCACCAGCTCTGGGCCAGACCCTGAGCTGGGGTATCAGGGACATGGCTGCCCTCTTAGCTCTGTAACTGTCTGTTCATCTACTGTGGTGTGCGCTTTCATTCATGGAGGATCCATTTCTTTACTGAGTGTTCATTCATTCTTTCTCATACTCACTAACTTCCTCATTCACTCATCCATCCATCACTAGGTTATCTCAATTGCATATTCATTCATTCTTTACTTTTTCAGACTCCTTTCCTTCCTCTCTCCCTCATTCCTGTGTTCTGCAAGCATTCTAAAAGCACCACTCTAAGCCAGAATTAGATGCTGGGTTTCTGGCACAACCCTCTCCCCAGACTTCTAGGTAGACAGATGGTGAGGACACCCTGTGACTGCCACATGCCAGCCATCGGGACTCAGAGCAGGGGGAGCACCAAGAAGGGAGCAACTGACTGCCTGGAGGAGGAGGCTGGGTCGGGGCAATCAGAGAAGGCTTCCTAGAGGAGGTAGCATTTAAACCACACTAAGCAGGGTGCAGGGCTTCCCAGGTGGTACTAGTGGTAAAGAACCCTAGAGCCAGTGTAAGAGATGTAAGAGGTGCTAGTGTGATCCCTGCGTTGGGAAGATCCCCTGAAGGGAGGGCATGGCAACCCACTTCAGTATTTTTGCCTGGAGAATCCCATGGACAGAGGAGCCTGGAGGGCTACAATCCATGGGGTTGCAGAGTCAGGCATGACTTAGCAACTAAACAACGAGGAACACACCTGTAGTTGAACAAATTGGGTTTATCGCCTCAGTTTGAGAAGGAAGACCGCATTTACCTCAGTAAGACAGTGTTTAGGGGATTCCCTGGCGGTCCCGTGGTTGGGACTCCACACTCGAGTTTAATCCTTGGTCAGGGAACTAAGAGCCTGCAAGCTGCACTAATGGCCAAAAAGAAGGGTGGGGAGGTGGTTAAAAAGGCTTAGTATGGAATTTGGGCCTGGGTTAAGTGATTTGGGGGAGGATTTGAGTAAATGGGCTTTTACTCTGGAATAGATGTTAGGAATCAGGGACAATTTTATGATTGAAAGCCTTAAATATTTAAAGTCTAACCGGATAAAGAAGCAGCGGTTACTCATATTAGTCAGAATGGGGGAAACGTTTGGTCTTTTTCTTGTTCCAACGATATTCTTGTTTTCATCCGACTTTAAACGTGATTACGGAGCAGTCTTCTTTATGCCTTGCGACATCATGGCCCTAGAATGGCTTTGCACGACAGTGGTGTTTAGGAAATTGTCTATGTCCAACAGGAGAATCCCAAGGTCTAGCTGTGAGTGCCAGGCCAGCTCCCAGATGCAAGGGGCAGCGCTCCTCTTTCTCGTAGGAAAGGCCCGTTCACGCGACCGAGGTGTATCTGCTGGGTGCCAGGCGCAGAGTGATTCGAGGCGGGCAAAAGAGATACGGCCCCAGTCCTCCGGGAGCCCACATTGACGTCGGTGCTGTCTTAAACAGATCGTCAGCAAAGGCAGAGGCAGTGGACCAGACCCAAGGAACAAAGGCCCGGGCGAGGGGGTGGGGGGTGTCGAGAGAGTTAGCAGGGTGGCGGGCGAAGCCACAACTCGCGCCGGGACTGCAGAGGTCGGCGGGGGCCAGAGCACACAGGGCCACCTCTCCCCCAGGAACGTGGGCGTTCGCTGCGCTGATCTGCTCAGAAACAGGGGAAAGAAATCAAGCCGCTTTAATCAAAATAACCCACCCGGGCCTCGAGCTTATGAATATTCAGCAGCCTGCGGGCAACTCCGCTCCGGCCGCGCCCACCTAGGAGACTGCGGTTGCGTCACTGGCGCGCGACTCTGTCGTCACACACGCGCGCCGCCGCCCGCCTGGGAAGGCAGCTGTCATGGCGAGCTCGGCGGCTTCTTCTGTGAGGCCGCCGAGGCCCAAGAAGGAGCCGCAGGCGCTCATCATCCCCAAGAATGCCGCGGAGGAGCAGAAGCTCAAGTTGGAACGGCTCATGAAGAACCCGGTGAGACGGGGCGCGGGCTGACGGCCCTCCCGAGTCCCAAACCCCTTCCCTTCCAGCGTCTCTGGGAGCTCGCGGGCCCTCTTCCCCCGTCTCTGAACGCGGGAACTCAGGAGCCAAAGCCCAGGGTCAGACCTTGGGAAGGAATAGGCGAGCCGGAGACAGTGAGCTTTCTGCTGCGGACTGGCTTCCCGTGCTTGAAGACTCTTTAACTTCGTGTGAAGGGAAGCCTTAGACTGGAAAGATAGAGTCCTTGGGTTAGCACAAGAATTTATTCTAAACAGCATTAACTGTTAGGCATTGGCCGAGAGACCTGGGGGTTGGAGGTCTCCAGTGATAGATAATGACTGACGTTCTGACTTCTGCCCTGATAAGTTGAGTTTAGCCCTAACAAGGCTGTGGGCTGTGATAGGACACAGAATATACAGGATGAAGTAAAGCCAGAAGGGAGAAAATAAACTCAGCTTTGGGTCCAAGAAACAAAGCAGCCTTACTTCACTAGTTCAGTTAAAGAATTTTGGTTGTAAAAGACGTCACTTTGTCAGCCGGTTTATACATAACAAACGCTTTCACGTTTAAATGTTGCAGGATAAAGCAGTTCCAATTCCAGAAAAAATGAGTGAATGGGCACCTCGACCTCCCCCAGAATTTGTCCGAGATGTAATGGGTAATGTCTGTGTGTGTGTGTGTGTGTGTGTGTGTGTGTGTGTGTGTAAATACAGTTTTTAAAGTGTAGGTATAAAACCTCTAGTTTTTGTTAATTATATCCCCATGGCGGGGTGGGGTGGGGAGTTCATTGATCCAATGTTTTACTCTTACAATGAAGGGATATTATTGGTTATGGTTTGGCATTAGAGAATCTTCTTTGTTTTTTAATGATATCTTGTTTTTTTAAAAGTGGAATAGTTTTTATTTTGTTGGGTTGTAAATTAACACAGTTCTAAAGTAGAGTAAAGAGCAGGTGTAAAAAAAATTAGAACCACCTGTAGTTCCGTGGTTCTACTTGTAACATTTTGATACAGCCTTGGAAACCTCTTTATAGTCAAAACCACTCATGCTTCAGAAAAAATGTTTTTACAAAAATACAGTTGTTCTACACATACTATTTGAAACTTACTCTTTTTAGATCATAGCATCTTTTCAACTCAGTAGAATCCTAGCATATCGTGTGAAATCCTCTGCTTGGGGAGGGGAAAGGTCACAGACTCTCTTTTAGGTTTCTGGTCTCTGAACCTTAATCTGCTTGTTCTGTTAATACTGTTTGAGAGTGGAATTTTTAGGGACTTCACATTCAGCATTCATGTGACAAGTATTTAATGCTACCTACAGTATGCCAGCCACTGTGCTAGGTTCTGGGATACAGTGGGGAATAGGGCAAGCTTGATCCTTTCCATCACTTCTGGTATCTGTCTTTGGTCCACTTTGATTAAGGGTAGCCTGTATTGGTAACTGGATCTCATCAAGAGCTCTGGACTGTCCTGGCTCTAGGTTCAAGCGCTGGGGCTGGCAGCGGAGAATTCCACGTGTACAGGCATCTGCGCCGGAGAGAGTACCAGCGCCAGGACTACATGGATGCCATGGCTGAGAAGGTTAGTGAGCCAGGAGGCTGGGGTTTAGGCGATGTGCACTGAAACCTGAGGAGAATAAGCAATTGAAGAGTAGATACATCTGGGTGTGGCTTGAGTGAGGGCTGCCTTCTGAAGTCAGCACAAGAAACAGATGGAAGGTAGAGTCCAGGTTACTTCTAGGTCAGGCCCAGCACGGCAGGGCGCTCCCACTAGGAAGTGAGTGAGGGGAGTGCGTCTGCCAAGTGGTAGAGAGCCCAGCGGGGTCCCCTGTCCCCTCCAGGCCATTTGCCATGGAATAGGAGGCAGGCTCTCACATCACTGGAGTTATTATTTCTCTATAATTTTCTCTCCTTTTGGCTGAATGTCTGTAATTCCAGTTGGCTGTGTGTCTGGTGCGAGAACTGTGCTTTCAAGTGTTTTTGCCTCTTTGAGTTTTCTAGCTTTGAGGCTGGCATTTCTTCATGACATAATAATTGATTAAGAATTGAGAATATCTGTGAGTTTCTGGTGGTCTAGTGGTTAGGATTCAGCACTTTCCCTGCTGTGGCCTGGGTTCAATCCCTGATCTCAGAACTGAGAATCCCACAAGCCTCCAGGGCGGGGCATGGCAAAAATAAATACAATTTTTAAGTTAAGAATTGAGAATTGCTTTAGAAATTGTATTGTATAAGAACTCTTAAGTTCTCCATTGCTTGATAGGAAAGGACAGAAACCTCTCTCCTATTGCTCTTAAGAAATATTCTCTTGGAGGGAGGAGGGAGGAGGGTTCGGGATGGGGAGCACATGTATACCTGTGGTGGATTCATTTCGATATTTGGCAAAACTAATACAATTATGTAAAGTTTGGAAATAAAATAAAATTTAAAAAAAAAAAAAAGAAATATTCTCTTGGACATTTCACTTGTTTTCTTTTTGGAATTGGGTTTTGGAGTTCTTTTATCCACACCAGGAATCTTGTTTGATTTTATACTAGATTTAAATTGAGTCTGTAACTTGAATGAGAATGGATGTCAGAGTGTTGAGTCATCTTTTCTAGAAACTTTGTCTTTTTTGTTTGTATCTTTTTGTATCTCTCAGTGATCATCTATGGAGATTTCACACATGTCTCACTTTTTGTTCAAAGATTTTTTTTTTTTTAAGTATTTTGATTGTAGTGATCCTTTACATATTTATTGGCCTGGCCAGAATTGAGTTTGAAAAAGTACCTTTATGATTTTCGAGCGGAATGGGGTAATTGCCGTGGTGGTTTGCACCTGGTATTTGTGTGACCTCCAGCCCTTAACTCGGCCCCCGGCTGTTGGTGGTTCTCCAGCTACTGCTCATCTCTAGTGTTTAGTTTCAGGTGACTGGTCACACAGCTTTGCCAGGTCACTGATGGCTTTGCACTGTCAGGAATAGCAAAACTCTGAGTATAGACACTTAGTTCAGTTCAGTCGCTCAGTCGTGTCCGACTCTTCGTGACCCCATGGACTGCAGCACGCCAGGCTTCCCTGTCTATCACCAACTCCCAGAGCTTACTCAGACTCATGTCCGTCGAGTCAGTGATGCCATCCAACCTCTGTCAGCCCCTTCTCCCGCCTTCAACCTTTCCTGGCATCAGGGTCTTTTCTAGTGAGTCAGCTCTTCCCATCAGGTGGCCAAAGTATTGGAGTTTCAGCTTCAACATCAGTCCTTCTAGTGAACACTCAGGACGGATCTTCTTTAGGATGGACTGGTTGGATCTCCTTGCAGTCCAAGGGACTCTCAAGAGTCTTCTCCAACACCACAGTTCAAAAACATCAATTCTTTGGCACCCAGCTTTCTTTATAGTCCCACTCTCACATCCATATGTGACTACTGGAAAAACCATAGCCTTGACTAGATGGACCATTGTTGGCAAAGTAATGTCTCTGCTTTTCAATATGCTATCTAGGTTGGTCATAACTTTCCTTCCAAGGAGTAAGCGTCTTTTATTTTTTTGTGTGTGTGTGTAATAAAGTTTTATTAAAGTATAAAGGAGATAGAGAAAGCTTCTGACATAGGCATCAGAAGGGGTCAGAAAGAGTACCCCGAGTAAGCGTCTTTTAATTTCATGGCTGCAGTCACCATCTGCAGTGATTTTGAATCCCAAAAAAATAAAGTCAGCTACTGTTTCCCCATCTATTTGCCATGAAGTGATGGGACCAGATGCCATGATCTTAGTTTTCTGAATATTGAGCTTTAAGCCAACTTTTTTACTCTCCTCTTTCACTTTCATCAAGAGGCTTCTTAGTTCTTCACTTTCTGCCATAAGGATGGTGTCATCAGCATATCTGAGGTTATTGATATTTCTTCTGGCAATCTTGATTCTAGCTTGTGCTTCATCCAGCCCACCATTTCTCATGATGTACTCTGCATATAAGTTAAATAAGCAGGGTGACAATATACAGCCTTGATGTACTCCTTTTTCTATTTGGAACCAGTCTGTTGTTCCATGTCCAGTTCTAACTGTTGCTTCCTGACCTGCATACAGATTTCTTAGGAGGCAGGTCAGGTGATCTGGTATTCCCACCTCTTTCAGAATTTTCCACAGTTTATTGTGATCCACACAGTCAAAAGCTTTGGCATAGTCAGTAAAGCAGAAATAGATGTTTTTCTGGCTCTCTCTTCCTTTTTTAGTGATGGAGCAGATGTTGGCAATTTGAGCTCTGGTTCCTCTGCCTTTTCTAAAACTAGCCTGAACATTTGGAAGTTCATGGTTCACGTATTGCTGAAGCCTGGCTTGGAGAATTTTGAGCATTACTTGACTAGTGTGTGAGATGAGTGCAACTGTGCAATAGTTTGAATATTCTTTGGCATTGCCTTTCTTTCGGATTGGTATGAAAACTAATCTTTTCCAGTCCTGTGGCCACTGCTGAGTTTTCCAAATTTGCTGGCGTATTGAGTGCAGCACTTTCACAGCATCATCTTTTAGGATTTGAAATAGCTCAACTGGAATTCCATCACCTCCACTAGCTTTGTTCATAGTGATGCTTTCTAAGGCCCACTTGACTTCATGTTTCAGGTTGTCTGGCTCTAGGTGAGTGATCACACCATCATGATTATCTGGGTCATGAAGCTCTTTTTTGTACAGTTTTTCTGTGTATTCTTGCCACTTCTTAATATCTTGACACTAACAAACACTTTTTTTAAACTACTTTAGAGGGCAGGAGATAGAGCACAGGTGTTTCAAGGGCCATCAGTTAGTCGAAGTTTTCATGTATTGATTAACAACTCAGAGAAAATACAGAAAAATGTTTCACAAACCTTGAATCCACATAGTTGCAAACTTATTTTCACATGGTGAAGGACAGGCTCTAAGATTAGAAGGAAAGAGAGATGCAAGAGAATCCTTACCTTCCACATGACTGAGAAGAGTGTCCCCACTATGGACAGAGCACATCTGACTCCTGCTGGAGCCTCACCAGGGCCAGCAGCCAGTGGGGGCTCTGTCTTGGTCCCTTGGAAAGTGCAGCTGCTTCAGACATTCACAGCTCAGCTTCTAAACAGACCAAGCGCTTTTAGCTCGAAGGCCTTGCTTTCTAGTTGAACTCTAATTGAAGTTAAGTCCTGGGAATTCCCTGGCATTGCAGTGAATCAAGCTTAATAGACTTGAACTTTCACTGCCAAGGGCCACAGGTTCAGCCCCTGGTTGGGGCACTGAGATCACACAAGCTGCATAGCACGGACGAAAAAAAAAAGACGCTGATCCTTTCTTGGAAGGAGACATTTCTTTTTTATTTCATAATTCTGCTCAGTTTCTGCATCAGTCTCAGCAGAACCACCCAGCCCTGGCAGTTCAGACCAGCAGAGGTGATGAAGCCACTTCTTCCTCTGCTAGCTCCCTTTTTGAACACCCTCGCCCTCCCCCGCCCCAACCTTTATGGCCAAAACTACCAGAAGTAGAGGTGACACTCTTTTATCAGAAGATATCTTTATAGTGTTTTCCTGTAGGTTATTGCAGTTCATTGTTCTTCCTAAAGGCTCAGAAAAGGAAGAATTACTATGCCCCCATTTTATAGATGTAGAAACTGAGGCTTAGAAACAGGTATAGCTGCTAGGAAGAAATAATACAAGAGGTGGATATATGTACGTATATATGTAGTCACATATACATACGTAGCACATGTATGTATAAGTAATGGCAGTACATGTTATCTGCCTTATAATCTGTCCGTTAATAACTGTAAGTAGTCAGGACTTAAAAGTTCCATGGTCCCAGCCCTCTGGCCACTCCACCTGGTGAACTCTGGTCACTGTCTCTGAAGGAAAAACACACTCTTGTGTGTCTCCTTACTCTGAGTACTCTTAGTACATTTCTGACACTTCTAGTCACCGAATCTATGGGAATTTCCCCCACACCAAGCGGTTCTGTGGCACCAGGCGCGTGTCCTACAGTGTAACTGTTTGCACACTGCCTACGTGGAGGTGACTTCAGATCTCAAAAGGAGGACTCAGTCCTACAAGACTGCCTCCCACCCACAGCTTCAGAGGCCTGCTGCACGTCTCCGTCGTCGTCTGTGCTTCTGGCCCACTGGCTGTAAGTCAGGCTTCCATGACCCCCTCCTCAAGGCTCCATTAATTTGCTTAGAGAGGCTGACAGAACTCAGTGAAGCCTCTCACTCACTAGTTTCCAGTGTATTATGGAAGACTGGAGCTCAGGGAGAGCCAGTGGAAGAAGGTGCAGGGAGAAAGAGTGGAAGCCCTGCACCCCCATGCCCTCACCAGCTCAGGAACTCTCCATACACACCCTTTGGGATTGGAGGCTTCACTACGTGGACATGGTTAAATCATTTGGCCACTGGTGATTCGTTCAAGCTTCAGCCCCTCTCCACTCCCTGAAGGTCAAGGAGGCGGGCAGAAAGTTCCCGTGGCAACCAGCCTTGTTCTTAGGGGCTTTTCCAGAGTCACTCATACACTCCTGTAGTTGAAAGGGGCTGGTTATAAATAACAAAAAATACCCATTTCGTCTTTATTTCTAGAGCTTTATATCTGGAGTTAAGGAAGAAACTGGCAACAAAACTAATTATCGTAAAAGATCCCCCTGTGGCTCTTAAATAGGAAATTTATAAGAGTTTTAGGAGCTATGTGTCCAAAAAGTAGACAAAAATCAAATACATATTTATTTTAAACCACAGTATAACATTTTCCGAGGCCCTAGTGGAGAAGAGCCGGTAGTGCCGCCTCTGCCCTCAAGACGCTTCGTGTGCTCCCTCATGCTCTGTCTCTTCGTTTACTTGTGCATGAGTGGTATCTTAATGAGCTGAGTCGCTTCAGCGTCAGAGACCTGTATGTTGATTTCCTGCCCCGCCTGTTGGGCAACTTCTTAAAGTGGCCCCAGAGATCTGGCTGTGCCTATAGCACCCCCAGTGGTGTGACTTGTAGAGTTTTCATGCCACGCCAGAGTTTGTCTAAGTGATGTGGTTTTTTGCAGCAAAAATTGGATGCAGAGTTTCAGAAGAGGCTGGAAAGGAATAAAATTGCTGCAGAGGAGCAGACTGCAAAGCGTCGGAAAAAGCGGTGAGAGCTTTGTGGCATCTCATAGCTAGTGAGACTTAGGGCAGGAAGTGTAAAAATAGATGGTTGGCGAACAAATCCTTCTTGTGGTCAAAAGTTTACCTGTATGGCCTGTTGAGGTCTTGGGTGTTAAAACCTACAGTGGAGCACCCCAGTAGAGAAATGACTTTTCTTCCTGGGGAGAGATCAGTTCATTTACTGCCCCCCACCCCCAGCTTGCTACAGATTTTCCAAGGCTTGGGGGTCAGCACTTCAGTGATGGCATGGATTTCTGTGTCTCCTCTATGTCTGTATTTTAATGAAAGGTTTAGTAAGTTGCTATGAGCAAACTTCACAGTTAGCCTCTCCCCGAAAGGAGGGCCTGTAACCCCCCTAAGTGACTACATACAGGCTGCATGTGTGTCTGTATTTTAATAAACGCTCCCTCAACTGTTAGAGAGGTGAGCAGGATTCTAAAAGTAGTCCCTAAATATCTTGGAATGAAAAAGTATCGCTGGTAGCAGTATCTCTGGATTGCTTTAATCACCTCAGGACTGCAAAGAATTTGATCTTGATTCATGAAGGACACAGGCTGGTGATGTTGGAGTAGCAGAGTCATGATGACGTACTTCCTTCATTTTATTGTAGCATTTGTGTAGGGTCTAAGTCCTGAAGCTTCCATAAATAGATGTTTAGTCTCTAAAATAGAAAATGGGTGGTTAAAGAATTCATGTATTTGTTTTACATTTGTAGCCAGAAGTTGAAAGAGAAGAAATTACTGGCAAAGAAGATGAAACTTGAACAGAAGAAGCAAAGTGAAGGTGAGTGGTGCCCCCTTTCCTTTTGTGGCCCTTCTCAGCATTGATCACGGTGATTGACCTGTCAAGACTGAGGTTTTAGAGTTTGGAGCTGGTCAGCTGGCCTCTGAAGAGATGAGGGCTTGTTTCTGTTAGTTTTGACTCATTTAGTTTTCAAGTGTCAGAAAGGCAAGCTGGTTTAAGCAAAACAGGAAAGATACTGGCTCGTGTTTAGTCCAGGACAGACCTCCTTTCAGGCCTGGCTTGTAAAGGAGCGCTGACGTTACTGGCATTTACTATCTCCTTCTGTCCCCTGGCTCCCCGTCCTCAGGGGGGCTCATTTCCTCCTGATGGTTTTAAGGTAGCTGTGGCTGCTCCAGGCTGCACCCTGGCTCATTCTTGTCCAGTAGGAAAGACTGAGGGGGTGTCTCCAGCAAAAGTGTTTTTGTGTCTCTCTGGCTCTCATTGAGTCATTTGGCAAGTCAGTTAAGAATGCTTTTGGCTACAAGAAATAGAAAACTCAACTAGCAGTAGTTAAGCAAAGAGGAGTTATTTTTTCTCACATAGCAAGAAATCTGGTGGTAGTGTGGTTGAGCAGGTCAGTAGTGTCAAGTTCAGCATCTCTGCCATTCTTTTGTCCTTGATCCTGGGGCATGAGGTGGCTGCTGCAGTTCCTGGGATCATACTTAGGTTTAAAGCAGAAAGAAGAGGGAAAAGAAGTGGCACTTGTCTGGTTTTGTTTTTGTAACTGGAGAGCATCTGATCCCCCAGAAGTGCCCATCAGGTATTATTTATATCTCATTGGTCAGTACCAGGTCACTTGATGTCATCAGGCTAGATGAATAGAAAACAAAACTGTCACAACTATCCTTAACCTATCGTGATCCATCACTGGATGGATGGTACATTGCCACCCTAGACAGACTTGAGGTTTTGTTACAAGGAGTAATAGGGGGCGAGTAACGTGTCAGTATTCCACAGTCCTGCCTACTTCTGAACCCATCACAAGGCCAGTGGTGTCAGTCACTCCTTTTGGAGCCCCTGGGCTGAGAATCAGAGAGAGGTCCCAGATGGGAAGGATCAAGGAGGCTAAGAGACCCAGAAAATGACAACTCATCACCACATGACTGAATTGGGGGCTCTACTATGATTGACTAGACACGTTTCCTGATTGGACAGTTGTGATGTTTGTTCTCAAGATAAAATCAGACCTGCGTTGACATACTGAAACATCAGCCCCTCTAGGACCCGTTTTCTTATGAGTTGTAAATGTACTACGATGGGCTTCCCTGGAGGCTCAGTTCATTAAGCGTCTGCCTGCAATGCGGGAGACCCAGGTTCCGTCCCCAGGTGGGGAAGATCCCCTGGAGAAGGAAATGGCAACCCGCTCCAGTATTCTTGCCTGGAAAGTCCCATGGACAGAGGAGCCTGTTGGGGCACAGCCCATGGGGTCACAGAGTCAGACAAGTTAGTGACTAAGTCACCACCATGTGACGCACTATATGTGACATGATTTTAGCCTGCTGCCCACCATTTCTGAGAGGAAATTATTTTACAGTGCCAAAATGTGATGGCTCGGACCTCATCCCTCAAATAAACCGCCTCATCAGTCCCGTCCTTCCCCAGCCCCTACGCACAGAGGAATGTGGGCGTACTTGGTCCGAGGCCAGGAGGGTTGGCACAGGTGCCCGTCTCATGTTCTGTTGAAGAAGGTACTATGGCTTGGACCCCAATACATTGAGACATAGAAAGGTCTCCTTGGCTCTGGGTAATCTGGCCTTCCCCCCCCAGGACTTGTTGTCTTTACTGCTATTTATGTGTTCAGTGAGTTTCCTGAACTAACTAACTACTAACAAAGCTTATATTCTTTGTTGTGTGTGGCAGCTAAAGTCTTTGCTAGGTTAGCTTAGTGGTCAGCTGAATATTAGAGATTTCCTGAAATGCTTTGAACCAGTAAGTCTCCTGATCCTTGCCAAGGGCCTGTGCTGTGTGTGGTGGAGCATGTCTTCAGCTTTCTGGCAGGCAGTTTGCAGCTTTGCCTTAGCCTCCACCCCCTTGCACAGAGCCTCAAGGTTAGCCAGAGGTGAGATTAGGGCCGTCGCTTGTCTGTCTTAGACTTGTGCACAGCTGTGCACACGCGTGTAGCCTTGTAGATTACCAGCCTTTCCTCTCACTTTTGGTCCGTTTCTTGTTTGTTTCAACTGTTACCACTGCCTCTGGCAGCTGTGATGTTAAACAGTGGCCACCGATGGTTTCTGACAAATACCTTGGGGAAAGGCTGTTCTCACTGAGTCAGTTTGAATAAAGCAAGCCTCAGGAGTGGAAGTTTCCAGGGAGCTGCCAGACAGGTCAGATAGGGACAGTGCTCTGGGTATGGGACTTTGGAGGAACTCCCACCAGGGGCTACTCGTGGCTTTTCACAGCTACTGCGATTAGGAGGCTGTGGATTGAGCGGCTTCCTTGGATCTGGGGAGAAGGAGTAGGGAACAGGACAAGTTAACCACAAAGCTTGCTGTTCTTACCAAAATTCAACCATTTTTTAATCAAACCATCCAGGGAACATTTCTAGAGTTCTGAAAAGGTTGATTCTGACGATTGTTGTCAGTGTTCTCAACAACACTGCTACTTTTATGGAGGAGCAGATTTTAAGAGGTCCCTTCTGAAAGTGCTACCATCTCTCTAAATTTTAACCTGCCTGTATTTGAAATATGTTTCCTGTAGATATCAGATATGTGGGTCATGTTTTCAGCCATTCTGACAGTCTCTGTCTTTCTGATAATGTTTGATTTTAGGGCTGCCGCTTTAGTTCTCTTTGTTTGTTTGTTTCTGTTTCTCCTGCCATCTTTTGGATCTACTTGAACGTTATTCTGTCTCTCGTGTTTCTAACTATTTCCCTTTCTACACCCTTTTAGTTTTTCCTCTAGAGCTTACTCTATTCATTCTGCTTTCACAGTCTACTTAAAACCAGCATTTCACCACTTTAAGTAGAATGTAGGTATTTTTCATCACATAGATCCCTTTAATCCCTATATTACAGTTGTCTTAGGTATTCTATCTCCATACACTGAAAAGCCCTTCAGATAATGTTACTTTCCTTTAAGTTGACATGTAGTTGATTACAGTACTATTTCAGTTTCAGGTGTGCAACATAGTGACTTGGTATCACCATAGGTTTTGCACCATAGTTATTATATCATCTTTGGTTGTATTTCCCATGCCATACATTGCATCCCTGTGACTTACTTATTATGGAACTGACCGTTTGTACCTCTTTGCATCCCTTCACCTGTCTTGCCCTTTCCTCCATCCTCCTCCCCTCTGGCATCCACTAGTTTTTTCTCTGGATCAATGGAGTCTGTTTCTGGTTTAAGCAGATTTTTAGATTCCACATATAAGTGAAAACATGCAGTATTTGTCTGTCTTCGTCTGACTTATTTCACTTAGCATAATACCCTCTAGGTTCTTCCATGTTCTTGCAAGTGGCAAAATTTCATTCCTTTCTTATGGCTGAGTAATCTCTCTCTCTCTTTCTCTCTCTCTGTCTCTCTCTCTCTTTTTCTCTCTCTCTCTCTGTGCGCGCACATGCACACATCTTTATTCATCTGTCAGTGGACACCTAGGTTGCTTGTGGTGTGCATATGTGTGTGTGCTCATGTGCACACGCATGCACACATCTTCTTCTTCATCTGTCAGTGGACACCTAGGTTGCTTCCATATCTTGGCTTTGTAAATAATGCTACATTGAACTTTGGGACGCATGTATCATTTTGAACTAGTGTTTTCATTTTCTTCAGATAAATACCCAGGAGTGAAATTGCTGGTCATGCAGTAGTTCTGTTTTTATGAAGCAGAGCTATTTTTATTACTACCTTTTATTTTCAATCATCAAATATATTTCAGACTCAAGAGGAGAATACTCTTGAATAGTGACCAGATAGCATTTCTGTTGCTTTTTTCTTTGTTCCTCACGTTCCAGACTTCTTTCTGTCAGTCTGTCTGTCTGTCTTCTTTCCCTTCTGTAAGAAGAACCCCCTGTAAGTCATTCAGTGAGAATAGGTCTGCTGGCTGAATTATCTCAGCTGTTCTTCATAGGTGTCTGGCTTTGTTTCACCCTTGTTCCCATGGGGACATTCTCACAGGATAAGAATATTGGGTTGGCAGATGTTTATTTCAGTACTTTTGAAATGCTGCTCCATTTCCTCTGGCCTCCATTTCTAATTAAAAAAAAAAAAAAGTAGTTATTCAGATTGTTTTCCTATCATTGTTTTTCCCTGGCTGCTTTCAAGATCTTTAGGTGTCAGGAATTTGATTACGATGGGTTTGCACATGGATTTCCTTGGGTTTGTCCTGGAGTTGCGTTTGGAGTTCACTGAGCTACATGAATCATTGGTAAGCACGTGTCTTTGTCAAATTTGGAATTTTTTTCCAGTCTTTTTTTTTTTTTTTTTGCTTTGTTCATATTGGATAATTCCTGTTGATCTGACCTTGAGCTGTCTCTTCCCTGTGTCATTTCCAATCCACTATTGAGTCAATCTAGTGAATTATGTTTTTCAGAAAAGTTTTTGTTTCCATTCAATTCTTTATTACTTTTTCTTTGCTGAAATTTTCTATCTTTCCATTTGTTTCAAGATTCTTCATTCTTCCTGGAAAAATATTTCAATAGCTACTTTGAAGTGTTTGGTAGTTCCAATATCTGGGTTATCTTGACATTAGCCTTTGTTGATTGTCTTTCCCCGTGCAAGTTGAGATTTTCCTGATTCTCCACATACTGAGTAATTTTCTGTGGCTCCTG
The DNA here is from genome assembly GCF_029378745.1 of Bos indicus. Classification (NCBI taxonomy): domain Eukaryota; kingdom Metazoa; phylum Chordata; class Mammalia; order Artiodactyla; family Bovidae; genus Bos; species Bos indicus. The sequence continues at coordinate 35,705,076 of NC_091784.1, read as the reverse complement.
GACATTTTGAATCTCATGAGACTCTGATCTTGCTGATGTTTGTTTTAGCAGACAGTCATCCTGGTTGTGTTCAGGACACAGGTTCTAATCGGCCTCCTGTAGATTGTGGCTCTAGGAACCAGGGTTTTGAAAGCTTTTGCTGTGCTCTCCAGACGTGTCCTGCGGGTGCCACCCAGTGGCCAGTCAGGGTTGAGTTGAGTTCCGTTCTCAAAGTGCTCAGCATGATTAGGGCAGATCCAGGCATGTGCCGTCAGGGCGGCCCCAGGAGTCCGTGAACGACTTTATGGTGTCTCTTCTAATCTCTCTGTGACCTCCCCAGTAGTTCCTGGTTTCCTGGAGCTCCCCTTTTCAGATCTCCAGCCAGAAAGTCAGAGCTCTAGGTACCTACTCTGCCACACGCTCCGTACACTTGCCCCTGCATCCAGGGCTGTGGTGGGCGGACGAGGAAGAAAAGTAACAGTTTGCCTGGCCATCTCAGGACCACGGCTCCCCAGTCAGAGAGAAAGGCTCCCCTCCTTCCAGGTTTTGTGCAGCAAGCCCCCACTGCCCCTACAGTCACTGCGGCCCTCCTGATGCTGGCAGAGAGAAAAGACAGAAGCGTTTCCCCTCCCTCTGAACATTGGGAACCCACTTTCTTACTCCTTGAACCGGAATTCGAAGGCTTCTCTCCAAACTGTCTGTGCCTAGTCTCCGCTTCTGTGTATTGGGTCGCCCCGAGTCCAGGCCGAGGGATACTGGAGAGTAGAAAGAAAAAAACAGGAAATGCAGTACTGTTCCAGTGGTACTTTGTATTCCTGTCTCTTCTCCCGTTCTGCTTATCTTTCAGAGTCCATGCCTTCTGTCCTGGTGCTATAAGCAGTGTTCAGTGGAGAAACAGTCAAATGTGCTTGCTCTGCGTTACCTGGAACCCACCCTCCATTTGTTTTGGGGAGTGTGGTTTTTTTTCTTTTTTGGTTGTGCTGGGTCTTCGTTGCTGTGCATGAGCTTTCTTCAGCTGCAGTCAGTGGGGATGGCTCTCCAGTTGTGGTGCACAGGCTTCTCACCGCGGTGGCTTCTCTTACGGTGCGCAGGCTCGGCAGTTGCGTCTCCCAGGCTCCGGAGCACAGGCTCGGGAGTTGTGGTACATGAACTTAGCTGCTCTGCAGCGTGTGTTGTCTTCCTGGACCAGGGATCTAACCAGTGTTCCCTGCAGGCAGGGCGGACTCTTAACTGCTAAACCACCACGGAAGCCCTATTTGGTTTTTTGAATCCACTTACAGGACTTGATAGTTAGCTCTTGCACATTTCAGCTTCGTGTTACAGGCTCTGTTGGTTCAGGTCTCCACAGTCCTTTTGAATTCTGATTCTGGGATTCAGCATGTTACCATGTCTTTCTAGTGTTGTGATGGATAGGTTTCATAAACATGCCTCCTTTCTGTCATTGGTAAAAATGCTGAGCCAGCCACACTGGGCCAGGGAGCTCCATCTAGGCTGGCATGGACCTGTTCACTGAAACGCTGCTGCTGCTGCTAAGTCGCGTCAGTCATGTCCGACTCTGTGCGACCCCATAGACGGCAGCCCACCAGGCTCTGCCATCCCTGGGATTCCCCAGGCAAGAACACTGGAGTGGGTTGCCATTTCCTTCTCCAGTGCATGAAAGTGAAAAGTGAAAGTGAAGTCGCTCAGTTGTGTCTGACTTCTTAGCAACCCCGTGGACTGCAGCCCACCAGGCCCCTCCATCCATGGGATTTTCCAGGCAAGAATACCGGAGTGGGGTGCCATTGTTATTCTCCAGCCAAGAATCAGCCAGATTCCCTCTTCTTTGATCTGACCCACAGAGGTGAGATAGGAAACTGAGAGGTCCTCAAGGTCATGGAGTAAGCACGGCATCTGTAGGGTCTTAGCTCAGCGCTCTCTCCGGCTCACCTTGACCTCAAGCATCTCTTTGAGCAGATTTTTCCCCCCCTTAAAATGTAAAATGATAAGCTCTCCCTAGATCTAAAATCCACAACTTGGTATCTTTGCCGCATACCTTGCTGTAATGAAGATACACCATCTTTGGTGGGGGGGGGGGGGGGGCGGTCGGGGGGAGGGGTTCCCTCCCCTGTAAATCCAAGAACCCTTTCAGAGCAAGAAACTGAGGTTACTTTGCTCTGAGTTTGTATTTATTGAACCTGTGATGGGTCTGCAAAATCAGAGTAACTTTTTAGTAATCAGTTGTAGAATTGGAGAGAGGTGGCAGTGTCCCAGACCTGAGATTTCTTAAACCCCCTTTTCTCGCGGCATGCTCCCCTTAGGTTCATGTTACCGCAGTTTCCAGTCCCTTTTCTTTCATTTGCCCGAGGCTGTGAGGAGTCTCAGAGGTGAACGAGTGCACCCAGGGTGTCTGCCCTGATTAAAATGGCCCTGGGTCTCCCCCGTCCTGAGCTTCCCTTCTATCAAAAGGATAAGTGTTTTCACCACGTCGCATCATAGTAGTGCAGTGTCTTTTCAGGCTGAGGGTTGTGATCCTTTACTTACTGGGGCATGAAGTTAGCTTAGAAGTTACAGATTTTATATATTTTTTTTTTCAAACATGCATATGACAGACTAGAAAACATCAGAATGCCTCACATCCTGGAGTAACTATTTAGTGAAATTTTCTTTTCGGTTTCTAGGTAGGCCGTGGGCCGCAGTCAGGCTTGAAACTCATTGTTATGATACATGAGCCCCACTCTTCCTGTGCAGTTCTCACCTGTACATATTTTTGAAATGATGAGTAATAATGCATGGCTGTATATGCTTCTCACCAAACGAGCAGGCAGAGTGTTCTGGGGATAACTTCCTAAAGGCGGTTGTGTGCCTTTCCTGCACCTCTCAGTTCCTTGCTTATTTTTCATTTTCTGAGCGGGAAAGGAGGATTTCTAGGTGGTTGGAATTAATAAATCTAATGTGGTGATACTCAGTTCCGTCACAAGGTGGCCTCAGTGCGCCTCTGGGTTCTTGATGGACTTGGCGCTAAAGCACTTGAGCTTCTTGGCTCCTCTCCAATCAGTGGTGAGGGGCAGCTGGCTAGGAGTTCCGGTTCTGTTGCTGGAAAGGAAATATCCCGGCTTGTTGTCCGTGCCGGTTCAGTGAAGTGAGAGTTGTCAGAATGATACCACAGGATGGCGTTAAGCCAGTCTGGATTATTAAAGCCCAATCCCCAAACAATATATTCTAACACCAGTGTTAATCATGAGACTGGCTCACCTACCAGAGAAACCTTAAGGTGATGTGTTACTAAGTACCTCAAGGGCAGTTTCTCCAGGGTTGGGGTGGGGGGAGAAGCAGGTGAGGGAGATGAAGTGGTATAGACGTTCACTTACAAAATAAATGAGTCACAGCTGTGAAATGCATAGTGTGGGGAATGTGCAAGAGCTAAATATCTTAACGAAGATAACGTTAATATCTTTGTATGGTGTCAGATGACAGCTGGACTTACGGTGGTGATTGTTTTGAAACATACAGAAATAGTGAATCACTGTTGTATACCAGGAACCAATATAGTACTGATACTTCAAAAACATTCCTGGAAAAATAGATCAGATCTGAGGCTGCAGAGGTCGGGAGAAAGGGGAATTAGATGAAGGTAGTCAAAAGGAACAAACTTCTGGTTACACAATAAATATAACATGATAAAGGTAATACTACTGTACATTATAAATGAAGGTTAACAGACTTCTCTGCAAAAGGAGAAAAAAATTTTTTCTATTTCTTTAACATTATTGAGAGACAGATGTTCACTGAACCTGTTGTGATTACTTCAAAACTGGGGTGGGAGGGGCAGTCTATCGGCCTCAGCACTGTGGACACTCGGCCAGATGCTCTGAGGGACGGTGTCCTGTTCCCTGTAGGATAATTAAGAGCATCCTGGCTTCTACCCCCAGATGCCAGCAGCGCCCGCCCTCCCCTCCGTCACTGAGAAAAATAAATGTCTCCAGACCTTTGCCGAGTGTCTTCCCCATGGGGGAGAGGGACGAAAGTGTCCCCAGTTAATACGACTCCTATTTCAGCTGGCATCTGGTGTTGGGAGGACACTCAGTTTACGTTTTGGATCGAAGTGTTTGAGTGCCGCAGTTCTCACCCCTGCTGTCTATACTGGGAAACCGTGTGTAACCTTTGTGTCTTCTGAGAGTAAAGGTAATACAGCATCACTTTAGAAATGTTTAGAATACGCAGGAAAGAAAAAAAGTCAAAAATAAAAAATTATCCGTAATTCTTACTTTAAAAAATCACTTTAACATTTTCATGACGTTTATTTCAGTTTTTATCATATAAACTTATTTACATAATTATCATATTTGTAGTTGTCCTTTTATCATATTTCATTGTATCACAGATATTATTCCATGTTCTTATAATTCCATGGTGCAAGGAGGGGTTTTTTTTTCCAGTCTGTTCATTCATCTGTTGTCTTAGGTTTTTGTTTGTTTTGCTTTTATTAAAGTTAACATCAGCCTCAATTATACTCTGGCATTTTCCCTAGTATTCTTACAGTCTTGTGAATAAAATCTCAGATACCTAGACTGTAAAACCGTCTGTAAACAGTAGTGTAAGAATAATGGGGAAGGTCAAGTATCGCCATCCTAATGGACCACCTTTCTCTCTATCCATTTGCTGCTTCTTTTTAAATGTTTGTTTGACTGTGTTGGGTCTTAGTTGCGACGTGCGGGATCCTTCATGGCAGCGCGGCGGGTTCAGCAGTCGTTGCTGGTCTTAGTTGCCCTGAGGTATGTGGGATCTTAGTTCCCTGGCGAAGGATGAAACCCGCGTGTCCCGCATTGCAAGGCGGATTCCCAGCCACTGGACCACCAGGGGACATCCCTGTCCGTTTTGTTTTAATCTCACCATGTGAAAATACCACCTATATGTAGTTATAATTGTAGTATATGAACATGTTCCCGTTTGCTTACTTTATTTAACATTATAAGCACTTCTTGTCCTTCATAACTTTTTCAGTGACTGATCATATCCAGCAAGTGACATGCCATGATATACCTAACACTTTCCCTTTGTTAGACAGTAGACTGATTCCAGTTTTTCTCTTCTTTAGAAGATATTTTAGTGAATATATGAACCTGTCTCCCTTCCCTTTCTGGGTAGAATTCCAGCAGTGGCAATTATTAGATCACAGAATATAAAAAGAGTTTTTGGCTCTTGAAATGTATTGCCAGTTTCTTTCCAAAGAAGTAGTACCAAAAAAAAAAAAAAAAAAGTAGTAGTACCAGTTTTTACAGCCATCAGCGATGTGCAGTGGTGTGCATTTTACCATATTAAAAAAAAACTTACAAAATTCAGATCCAGATCTGGCAGGACTGTGGTAGCAGCCTCCATGCTCTTCCCACCCACCCTGAACAGCCTCCAAAGCTCTCTCTCAAACAGGCTGGATTGTCATTTGTTCTCCTGCACTTCCCTGATGGCTCAGACAGTAAGGAGTCTGCCTGCAATACCAGAGACCCGGGCTCAATCCCTGGGTTGGGAAGATCCCCTGGAGAAGGAAATGGCAACCCACTGCAGTATTCTTGCCTGGAAAAATTCCATGGATGGAAGAGCCTGGCAGGCCCCAGTCCATGGGGTCACAAAGAGTCGGACAGGACTGAGCGGCCCCACTCTTACTTGTAACAGTCCTTAGCATTATTGAACATGTACTTTGTAGCCCCAGTTCTCAGTTCTCTGCAGGTATTAACAGAATCCTCACAGCAGCCCTACAGCTATCCCCATCTTACAGTTGAGGGGCCTGAGGGACCAGGCAGTAGTGGGCGCCCACAGAGCACGCAGCTAATCCCAGACAGTGTGTCCCCACTGGCCTCGTGCTGACCCCCGAGGTGACTGTGCTTGAGCCCTAGCCAGCAGCCCTGCACGCCCACCCTCTCCGGCCTCCCCGCCCTTGTTCTCTGACCTCGGCTCCCTTCCACGTGTCCCCTGCTCACCGAGCTTCTGTCCCGTCCTCCCCGCTCTGCTCCTGCGCAGGCCTCTGTGCTCTTTCTCGTGCTCCCAACTCCCCGTCTGCCCAGAAAGCTTCTGCTCACCTTGCACCTTCCTCTCCTTGTAAGACCTTCCCTACTGTCCCTCCCCACCCCAGCCTCCTGCTTTGCTCCCACAGGGTTTGGTTATGGCATCTGCTAAATCACATAATGTGTTTATTCAGTCGCAGCCTCAGTTCCCTGAGGGTAGGCAGTGTCTTTTAAGAAAAATAATAACAAGCTTGGTTTTAGAATGATTTTAGATTTACAGAAACACTGCGAAGATCGTATAGTACAAAGAATTCCCGTGTGCCCACTTCCCCCTGTTGTTAACATCTTAAGTTAATGTGGTTCATTCATCACAGTTCATGAACCAGTCGATACACGTAGTAGCTAAAGTCCATACCCTCTGTTTCCTTACTTTTTACCTAGTGCCTTTTTCTTGTTCCAGAATCCCATGCAGGGCGTCACACCACATTTAATCATCATGTAGCCTTCGGCTCCTGTGCGCTCTGACAGTTCCCCAGACTTTGTTTTGATGACCTTGAGAGTTTCAAGGGTCAGGTGTTCCATAGAATGTCCCTCGGTTGGGATTTGTCTGGCGTTTTTCTCATGAGTTAGTTATTTGGAGGAAGAAGACCACAGAGATAAGGTTCCGTTCTCTCATCAGGGCTGGATGCTTATCAGGAGGACTTGTCGCTGTTGATCCTGCCCCTGATGCCCTCCTCAGGCAGTCTCATCAGGGTCCTCTACTGGACGGCGACTCTTTGCTTCCCCTTCCCACGCTGTACCCTTTAGGAAGAAGTCACCCTGCACGACCCACACATAAGGGGTGGGGGTTCCGCAGCCCCTCCACGAGGGCAGAGGCGCTGCATCAGCTGTTTGAAATAATGCATGGATTTGTCTGGTCCTCATTTTCTTTGTAACTGTGGACTCTGAGGTGCTTATTTTCTACTCTTAAGTTTAATCCGATACTGCTTTATTTTCTTGCTCAGATTGTTCCAGCTTTGCCCACTGGGGGCTCTTTCATACAGCACCTGTCCCTTTCACAGACTCCCGTCATTGGTGGAGTTTGGGGGGTTTGTTTTGTTTGCAACTGTACTTCCCAGCTTCCTGGTACTACAGGGTAGTCCAGACTTGTCTTATGTATTTTCAGCCCCTAACCTAGGATTCAGCCGTTCCTCTGAATCCCATTTCTTTTCGTTGGAGAATGAAATGATTTTGTTGAAGAGTCAAACGACTGCGCTGGGTCTTAGTCCCTAAGTTTCTCGTCTCCGAGAGATACTTCTAGGCTCCGACAGCCTGTCTCCTGCGTGCAGGAACCAGTTGTGTTTAGAGCTTGTCAGCCACAAGCGGTGCTTTGAGCTCTCCTCAGCCAGTCAGCGTCTCGGGCATCCAGACACCACATTCCCCAGACACCCAGATTAATGAGTGTTTTACTCAGTTTTTTCCTCCAACAGTTAACAAAAGTTTAACAAAAGTGTTCAGTAATAAAATGTACACAACCCAATTTTATAGTGAAATGCAGGGGAGGGGGGCATGTGGACACCGTTGAATCCCTGATGAGCACAGCCATCGTTCGTACTGGATCCCAGACTGTGACAGGATGATGTCTCCTCACGCTGCCACCACTCCAGTAGGGTTCTGTTGCCCACCAGCAGCCATCTCCACGCTCATCTATCACAAGATTCGTAAATGATCAGATCCCCACAGCATTCCTTGGACATGTCCGCCACCATTTAATTTCAGCAATAACTTCTTGTCCATACATCTCTTCAACTCGGGAGGGTGAGCCTTGCTCATGCTGTCTACTCGGTGAGCTCAAAGACATCTCCAATGTCCGGTCCCTTTAAGATCAGAATTCAAGATGAAAGTCTGTGCACTTGCCCTGCCTGTTCAGACCTCTTTGGATATGGTTGGTGGTTCTCAGGCTTGAGGCCGACCTGTGATGACTAAGTTACAGAACAAAACAAATAATCAGCAGCTGCACCCTGGGAGCGCAGGTCCTAGAGCAGAGCTCCCTGGCTGGTAAATGGGGAATGTGTACACGTGGGAGACCCCGATCGCCTTGCCTTCAGGGTGGAGACTGAGTGCCCACGACCTCAGGCCAGTGCTCAGTGAGTCCAGGGAGCTCAGAGCTATGTGTCTGGTCCATAGCGTGTGTTTTCTTTCTTTCTCCCCTTCCCGGCTCCCCCCTCCCTTTTTTTTTTTTTTAACAATTTTGGTAAAATACACACAACACAAGATTTACCATCGGTACAGTTCAGTGGTGCTAAATACATTCAGGTTGTCATGCAACCATTATCACCGTCATCTACTCCCATAACTCTCTTCATTTTGTAAAACAAAACCTGTGTTTTGAAACGGCAGTTCCCCGTTCCCTGCTCCTCCCAGCACCTGGCAGCCACCTGTCTCCTCTTCCGTCTCCGAATCTGGTGCTCTCAGGACCTCCTGTAATAGAGATCATAGAGCATTCATCATCCTGTGACTCCCGTTTGACTCAGCGTAGCGTCCTCAGGGTTCATCCCCGTTGCAGCCCCCGGTCAGAACTTTTTCCCTTTTCAGGCTGAATCCTGCATTGCATGAACGGGCCGCGTTCTCCTTGTCCATTCAGCGTGCTCACCGTTACCGCTTGCACCTTGTTTTTCTTACTTCGTATTGGGGTGTAGTAGCTTCACGGTGTTGTGTTAGTGTCGGGTGTACAGCAGAGGTTCAGTTGTACGTATATCCTTTTCCAGATTCTCTTCCCATCTAGGTTATGTGTTTATCTCGGCTGCCCTGACTGCTTGCTCTGTGTGGGCTTTCGCTAGCTGTGGTGAGGGGGCCTCCCATTGCAGTGGTTCTCATGCTGTGGAGCGGGGCTCTAGGTGCACGGGCTTCAGTAGTTGTGGCAAAAGGGCTTAGCTGCTCTGGGACGTGTGGGATCCTCCCCGATCAGGGATCAGACCTGTGTCCCCTGCACTGGCAGGCAGATTCTTATCCACTGCACCATCGGGGAAGCCCTCACATAGGTCATTGCAGAGTATTGAGTAGAGTTCTCTGCGCTGTACAGAAGGTCCTTGTTGATTATCTGTTACATGTAGCAGTGTGTGTATGTAATTGATCCCTGCCTGACACTTCCCCATACCATACGTTTGTTTTCTAAGTCTCTGAGTCTGTCTCTGTTTAGTAAATGAGTTCATTGTGTCGTTTTTTAGATTACACATATGAGTGATACCATAGATGTTTGTCTTAGTTGATCACCTCAGTCCGTCCATGTTGCTGCAAAGGGCTGTATTTCGTTCTTTTCTATGACTGTCACCTCAAGTTTCGTCTCCATTTCCCTATGCATTTTTGCAGGCAAGGTAGGCAGAGGCTTGAAAGTCACATAGTCCAGGTTGGAATCCTAGGTCCTGGTTTTACCGATTGGGAGACCTTGATTAGCAAATTACTTAAGCTCTCTGAGCTTGATTCCTCATGTGTAAAATGGATATAGAGGAACGTTACTCATCTCATAGACCGTTGTTAGAATTAAACGAGGGTACAGACGTGCACAGACTTCACACAGCGCCTGGCATGTAATACGTGTTCTGCAAATCTTAGCTGCTGGGGTCCAGCCCAATCAGGATCCAGGGATACCCTCAGGATGATAGCGTCGGCGATAAGAGAGAGGAAAGAGAGAGAGAGAAAGAATGACATGGGGAGACCAAGCTTCGGTGAGCGAGGCCCATAATTTTATTTTCAAAAGGAACTTTTTATACCTTGACTTGTACATAGAAGGAAATGAAAGATGCAAAGTCATACAGAGTCAGCCTAAACATTACATCTCTTTTGTCTTTATCAAAACCAGGATTTTTTCTGCATACCTTTCTCATAAACAATGTTGTGTACATTATCTTCCAGCCTTGGAGGCCTGTGGACATTTTATGACCCTTTTTTGATAAAGGCTACTCAACCAGAAAACTTATTTTCCCTTGTTTTTTGTGTTTTTTTTTTTATATTTCTCATCTATGTCAGCCTCAGAAAGTGCTAAACAGAGTTACATTCTCATAGAGCAAAGGTGCAGTGAGTTACAACAGAGAAAGAACCAATTAGCTCAAAGGTCTGATGTGGTTGATTCCAAGGCTGCTGCTTGTTTTTCTTACATTCCAACTGTGTTAGCCAGTGCACTCCCAGGTGCACAGTGGGTAAGGGACGTGGGCACTTGGCAGCAAGCACTGGCTCAACAATGAAATCCTACACCAGCCCTACTCTAATAGTTTTTAACTCTTCAAAAGGTTCTGTATTTTTAGAATGTTTTAGGCTTCCCGTGTCTTTCAAGGCTGGGGAGTTGTGAACAATCATATGCGTAGCTGCAAGTCTGGATGAACCTGTCAGGCAAGCTAGAAAGCCATCAGAGGGGTTTGAATTGAAACACTCCTATCATGCCCAGGAGACTTATTAACTAAAGCCCTAAGTTGACTTTTTCCAGAGAAAGGTGGTCAGGGAGAGCCCCCTATTAATGTCAGAAGAGTTGGTGAAGAGCATAATATAGTAAACAGTAGACAGACAAATTTTGGTTTCGGGGTAGATGCTCGAGCAGGTCCAGGGAGTCCCTCGAGTCCTGATCTGCCTTTGCCTGTCAGGTCCTCTCCGCATGACCTTTGTCATGGGTGGGACTTCCCATGGTGCTCCCGGCACTTAGCCACTAAAACATGCTCATCATTTTGTACTTTCTCATTCTCGTTGGCATGAGGTTCAGTTCAGCTCAGTCGCTCAGTCGTGTCTGACTCTTTGTGACTCCATGAATCGCAGCACACCAGGCCTCCCTGTCCATCACCAACTCCTGGAGTTCACCCAAACTCATGTCCATCGAGTCAGTGATGCCATCTAGCCATCTCATCCTCTGTCGTCCCTTTCTCCTCCTGCCCCCAATCCCTCCCAGCATCAGAGTCTTTTCCAATGAGTCAACTCTTTGCATGAGGTGGCCAAAGTACTGGAGTTTCAGCTTTAGTATCATTCCTTTCAAAGAAATCCCAGGGCTGATCTCCTTCCGAATGGACTGGTTGGATCTCCTTGCAGTCCAAGGGACTCTCAAGAGTCTTCTCCAACACCACAGTTCAAAAGCATGAGGTAAAGGAGGAAGAAAATCCTAAGGAATTAAATCATAGGGATGATTTCAACCCCTTGCCATGAATACGCTTTAGTGTCCCAGCCAATGGTGTAAAGGTGGATAATAGACCGTGCTGTGCCGGGGACCAGCCCCAGCTGATCCAGGGTATTCGAAGGAGAGACGGCGTAGGCGAAGATCAGGAAACAATTGCTTAATTAAATGTTAATTAAGGATATAAAGAGTAATAGAATGAGGATAGCTCAGTAAAATTCAGTGAAGAAAAGAGGCTGAAATAAGGATAGCTCAGTGAGGAAATTCAGTGGAGAAAAGAGGCTGAATAATTCAGCCAGAAGGTAAGAGAAAGAACGACATGGTGAGACCAAGTTTCGGTGAACAAGGCCCGCACTTTATTTTCCAAAGTAGTTTTTATACCTTAAGTTATGTATACAGGATAATGGGGGAAGGGGTAGAGTCATGCAGTAAGCCAGGCTTTCTTCCTGCAAACTTATCATATGCAAAAGTTTAGGTGATTTGCATCATCTTCTGGCCCGGAGGCATGTGAACATTTTAAGACCTTTTCTTCAGAAAACTTATTTTTCTCTAAAGGTGATTGGTCAGGAGCCACCCTCCAAAAGCATTAGATAAAGTTGCATTCCTACAGAGCAAAGGTGTGGTGGGCTATAACAAGAAAAAGAATTAACTCAAGGGTCCCAGGTTACAAACATTAAAGCTACTACTTACACCAACTATATTAATCAATACACTGCCAGGGACACAGCAGGTAAGGGATATGGAAACTTAGCAGCAAACATTGGCTCAACAAGTGAAAATCCCTTCACCAATACAATTTCTAATCAATCTTTTAACTATTCAAAAGAATCTGTGTTTACACAGTTTAGAACATCTCCTGCCTCTCACAGTTGGGAGGCTCTGAACAATCACATGTGGCCGGAAAAACCTATTCAGGCAGGCTAGAGGATTTCCAAAGGAGTTTGTAGGTTAAACACTGTCACACCCAGGAATTATTAACTGGAGCTGTAAGCTAACTTTTTTCAGAGAGGTAGTGGGGGACAGCCCCCCGTAAAGTCAGAGGTGTAGGTGAAAGCACAAAGCAGAAAGTAGGCAGACTCTGGTTTTGGGGGTACATTGCTCGAGAATTTCCAGGGAGACTCCTGAGGCTTGATCCCGCCTTTGCGTATGCCAAGCCTCCTTCCTCATGACCTTTGCCAGAGGCGGAGCTCGCTCCCCGCAGTGCTGTGCCCTGGGCACCCCCAGGCCTTGAAGCTCTTTGGTCCTTTGATGAGATGACAGCAGTAACCAAGCTCTGGGTGCCTGTGGGCGCTGGATTGAGTTCCTACACTTCTGCAGGAGGTGCCCACCATGCCCATGGATGGCCACCTGGCGTCCTCAGGGAGCCGGAGGGCAGCTGCGGGCTCCGTGGGCTCTGGCTCCGCCTCGTCCCAGCTCTCGCCCACTGCCCTGCTGCAAGAAGAGGGGGAGCAGGAGGAGGCGGGCACAAGTTGTCTTGGTGCTCTGCTCTTGGTCTGCTCAGCGGCACTGTGGGAACTGGCAGACACGCCAGGGAAGACACTGGGACTCAGAGGCGCACGTGGAGTGTTGGCGGGAGGCTTTCTGGGTCTGTGGGAAGAGCTGGGAGCTGCCATGTTTGTTGTGGTCGGGGCCCTCTGCTGCATGGTTTTTGAAAGTCCCTTTGCAGATGGGGCGAGAGCAGGGACGTGAGCAGGTGTAGTCATTCTCATTCAATGGCAAAGGGCGGCTTGGGGCGTTGCCTTGCCAAGACAGTGGACTAGGGAGGGGACCACATATAAAGCAGTGAGGCCCGATTTCTGGGGCGTCAGGATCTCGTGTGGGCTGGACCCTCTTAGAGGGATGAGGTCCACCCTCCAGCAGTGGTAGGTCGGTTCTGGGACTGGCCGTTTATTCCCAGGGTGGCCTTGGGGGTTGGCGGGCATGAGGACCTCTCCGGCTCCTCGTTGTCCAGTCCAGAGACGGCTGGCGCCTGGGTTTTCCCCAGGAGTCCGTTCTCAGGGAACCCGATTCTCCGAGTGGATGGGTGTATCGCTGATCCAAATGCCGTGTGATTGCAGCATCCAGTGAGACCCAGGAGCAGCCATCCAGTGGCTCCGAGGAGGCATCTGGGACGGAGGACGAGGAGGAGGATGCACCCAGCTTCGTCACGGGGCGATGACGGGGCTGGCCCCGCAGCTGTCTGAGCCTGGCCCATCCTTGGCCCGGGGCTCCGAACGCCCTCCCAAAGCCTCATGGAGAGACGCGGTGGGAGCTGCTCCCGAGGACTCTCAGCCCCACTGTGGGCAGGACTCAGCCGGCAGGGAGAGGACTGGCCTGGACGCTCGAGGGCGCTGCCAAGTGGGGTCCGTTAATGTCCTTGTTGAAAGGGGGGAACCTGGGGCCTGCTCTCACATAAGTGGACGGTGACGAGCTTGGGGCTGGTTTCTGTGAAACGAATGTTTAGTAAAGAACAGAAAAACTCCAGATTTTGTTCAGATCTGTGACATGCTAATTACAGAAGCTGCAGAGAGGCTGTGACGTGACACAACGGAGCGGGCTGGTCCCAGACTCAGGAGACGGCCTCGGCTCTGGAAGGAACCCTCACTGCAGGGCGTGGGGCCTCCGTTTCCTTCAGCTGAGGGTGCAGACTGCGCCCCAGGACTTGTCTCCTCTCCCCGCATCCCAGCAGCTGCAGAGGGAGACCTGGGACTGAACCCGGGGCAGAGCCGGCAGAGAGACCTGGCGTGTGAGGAGGACTTCAGAATACCAGCTGGTCATAGAAAGTCAGCAGGTAGAGGAGCCAGGCTGGGCTGGACCAGAGCAGGTGGCCCAGGGGACCCCGCTGGGCCACTAGAGAAAGTTTGATAGAATCAAGGAAATAGTGGTTTCGAGTGAAGGGAAATGAGGAAACATCTTAGGTTTCTTGATTCCCTGGCTCCATCCTGAGCCATGTGGCGTCTGTGATAACGTCTGTCTTTCCACAGTTTAAGTCACAGGAAGTTTCTTTCCCAGGAAGCTGAAATGGAAAGTCAGCCCTCATAATTAGCACACAGCCTGACTGTCCGTTTTGAAAGTGGTGTTTCTCTTTCATTAGGGACTGACCGTTAGTTCTGTGTCCTCCTGTCTTTGAACTGTTGGTTTCCTTTGTCCCCTCAAAGTGTGTGTGTCAGAGCTCGTGCTTCGAGCCTGGAGCCCTGGGATTGAGTCCTGGCCCTGCCTCTGATGGGACAGAGAACTCCGGGCAAGTCCCTGCCCGGTGCCCCCAGCCAGGAGCTCGGAGCTTCCGCAGCAGATGTGTGCCGGGCAGGTGGGCAGTGACTAGACTGGTGCTTGTCTTTACCTTTACTGGATGTCAGAAGACGCTGCTCAGGGAGATGCCCTCCAGCAGTTCCTGGTGATGTGCAGTGGGCTTTTAGTGCCTTAGGCTGAATGACTTGCAGGCTTTCTGTTACCAGCGGGAAGCTTGGATCCACTCTCCCAATCCACTCAGCAGAACCAGGCGACTGACACCGTACTTTGTGTTACCACAGCCAAGTTCACTGCAGGGCATCAAGCAAGGAGAACAGGCCAGCTGGTGCTCAAAAGCCCAAAAGACTGCGAGGGAGAGGGGCACAGGGTGCGCCGTCAGCTCATGCACCATTCTGATTGGTTGATGGTGAGCAACTGGGTGATGTCTGGGGACTCTTAGCTTTCTGGTTCCAGCCCGTCTGGAGTCTACGTTGCTGGTGGTCAGCAGGCAGGTAACTTCTTTCACCTCGTGGGAAATCTTAATACCTGCAAAACAACTCAAGGGTGTGGTTCAGGACACTACTTATAGCCCGTGAGGAGGAACTGGAGGGCCTTGACTTTGTTTGTGGCTGAATTATTTGTCTTTCTTGACTGCTTTCCTTTGTGTCTTCATTTTCTCATTTGTAATTAAATTTGTGCAAGAATGTGGGAGAAAGGCATTGACTTTCTTTTCATTTTCAAATTCTTTTCATTTTTAAAAGAATTCTCAAGTTGCTTGGTGCCAGTACTTTGTATTATGAAAACATTACCTCTCTGATGGCTTTGTCACAGCACCTGGACAAACACTTGAAAATCAGACACAGTACAATGAGGATAGAGATCCAAACGCACCTGCCGTATACCCAGAGTCTGTTATAGATGGCAACCAGGAAAATCAGTTTTGGGGGTGAGTCGTTTTTATATAAATTCTGTAACCAAGGAGTCTTTTGAATTAACTCTATTTGGGTTTCAGCTTCTCCAGGGCTATTTTTTAAAATATATATGTGTGTATATATATATATATATATATATATATATATATAACAGGAGCTGTGGGCCACTGCATGTCTCTTTTGTGGTTAAAATGTAAAGCAGTTTTATCATCTGGTACTTTTCTGCCGAAAGAATCTAGCACCTTCTGCCGGGAAGCTACAGCCTGAGCTGTCTTGCTAATTACTGCAGTAAGCTCCCTACATACAAACCTGCACATTTTGAACTTTGAAAGATGTAAATGTGTTCCATCCACCTGGGGCATGAGGGAAGCTGCACCTGCCCTCCGTCTCCTGTTGCTGACGATCCTTCAGCTCCGTCTCCCTCCTCCTGTCGGTGACTCTTCTTAGCTGCTCACTCAATGCCAGCTGTTGTATGACTGTACTTTTCAAGGTACTGTACTGTAAGATTAAAAATGTTTTTTCTGTTTCTATATTGTGTGAAGAGCATGAACCTAGCGCAGTGCTGTAGAGCGGCTGTGTCGGTTGGGCACCTAGACTAACTTTGTTGGACTTAGGAACTCATTTATATGTAGGGGACTCCCTGTATTCCTAAACAGAGACACTTCATGGCAGCTGAGAGTGTCCTTGAGTCTGATACAGTTCAGAAAGGTCAGGTTCTCAGTAATGCAGGAACGTGTCTGAACCCATGTCCGTAATAGGCACCCAGGTCCATACTGAATGTCTGAACTACGGTTACGTCATTTTGATTTTGTAAATACATTCTTTAAAGTAGATGTATGCAGTGTATGTTTGACGAACTAGAACAGCCTGTATAAGGCAAAATACTTCTCTATACCTGGGGGTGTGAAAGTTGCCATTATTTTCCTCCTTTTGTTTGTAAATCTTTCAGGAGAAAGCACTGATGATTCAAAATACTTGTCCCTCAATGCTAGGCCTCCTTTTATATATATTTATATTTAAATATATAAAAATATTAAATATGAGAAAAACTAATCAAACATAGTGAACCAGCTCACAGGTGCGCTAATTTTATAGGCTATACATTATCATTTATACCAAACTGTCACACAAACATCGTACACATGCTTTTAGAGTAGAGTTAAAAGCAAGTGGTGATAAATGTCATGAGTACTCAACTTGACAAGAGAATTTTCTGTCTTGAACATTGGAGTCAGAAGTACGATTAGAAGTAAAACCTTCTGTTTTGAGAGGGAGACCGTTGGTGAACAGTTCAGTTGAATTACGGTGGATCGTACAGACCTGGCTCAGATTCCTGGCTCAGCTGTCTACACTGGGTTCTCTTCTCATCCTGGGGTCAGCGTTGTTGGAGGTCAGCAGTCCTCTCTCTAGACCAGTCCAGTGCAGAAGCCCTCAAGTGGGAAACAGTTCATTCAAGAGTCAGTTTCTTTCCATTTCCACTGTGCATGAGCTACTAGATACCTGACAGATCTTTCATTTAGGTTGGAGAGAGTCTGAATAAATGATGTCTTTTCCAGTATGTATAATCTCCTGGTTGTGGATCACGGGGCATCTGATCTTCATCCAAAGACAGATTACTGTGATCAGCTTCAGAAACAAGCTTGGAATATTCCTTTAAAACTTAGGCTTTATAATATAACATAACAACAAGGTCATCTAATACAACAACCTCAGCATATACAAAGCCTCAGTATCCACAAAGGTATGTTATCAAAACATAATCTCTCTAAATTACCCTTTGTGGCTCAGGCGGTAAAGAATCTGCTTGCAACGGAGAACACCTGGGTTCAGTCCCTGGGTCAGGAAGATCGTCTGGAGAGGGAAATGGCAACCCACTCCAGTATTCTCGCCTGGAGAATTCCATGGACACTTCAGTCCATGGGATTGCAAAGAGTCGAAAACGAGTGAGCCACTGACACTGCCAAGTTAAGTCGTTTCGATAAACTTGGCCTGATTATTTACCTCAGTGTAATTGTCGTATAGGCTCTTTTGTATCGACTGTGCCAGAATTCTTCCTGAGGAATATCAAATTTAACTTTTTAAAAAGATTTCCTTATGTCTAGAAGATACAGACTAAAAACTGTTATAACTATATTCATCAGTTAACTCAGTCCCATGTAACTAATCCTTAATCTTGTTAACAGTTTGATGAAACCATCAGGGTTTCCATTAGAATTAATTTCTCACCCAGTTCAGCAGTATGATCTGGAAGTTATCAGAATCTTGTGCTTGCCAGAAAGTCCTTTCTGTGAGACTTCTTAAAGATGAAGCATTTTTGCAAAAGCATCAGTGAAGTATCCCCTGTGAATGACAAGGGACTTGAAGAGGCGCAGTTAAGGATACGCAGTGCAGCTGACAAAGACGCCTAACCACGTTGCTGTGACGTACAGTATTTTAACAACTTACTGACCAGAGACGTTTCAATACGTCTTTTGTTATCTGAACACTATTGATCAAAGATATTTCCACATTCACTTACATAACAAATTGCTGGCCAGAGGCATTCATTTCTGCAAAAATTCCCCAGTCAGTAATGTGTTAACAAGAATTAAGATTGATAACAATACCATTCAGTTAAGATTGATAACAGTGGTATAGTTTCTAGAACACTTAATGACATTTACCCATACAGTATTACTTAGGGCTTAGCACTCATTTGATAATGCTTCTCATGTAGTTTTTTTTTTTTTTTTTTAAATCTTCCAATTTTATTTTATTTTTAAACTTTACATAATTGTATTAGTTTTGCCAAATATCAAAATGAATCCGCCACAGGTATACATGTGTTCCCCATCCCGAACCCTCCTCCCTCCTCCCTCCCCATACCATCCCTCTGGGCCGTCCCAGTGCACCAGCCCCAAGCATCCAGCATCATGCATCGAACCTGGACTGGCAACTCGTTTCCTACATGATATTTTACATGTTTCATTGCCATTCTCCCAAATCTTCCCACCCTCTCCCTCTCCCACAGAGTCCATAAGACTGTTCTATACATCAGTGTCTCTTTTGTTGTCTCGTACACTGGGTTATTGTTACCATCTTTCTAAATTCCATATATATGCGTTAGAATACTGTATTTATGTTTTTCCTTCTGGCTTACTTCACTCTGTATAATAGGCTCCAGTTTCATCCACCTCATTAGAACTGATTCAAAAGTATTCTTTTTAATGGCTGAGTAATACTCCATTGTGTATATGTACCACAGCTTTCTTATCCATTCATCTGCTGATGGACATCTAGGTTGCTTCCATGTCCTGGCTATTATAAACAGTGCTGCGATGAACATTGGGGTACACGTGTCTCTTTCCCTTCTGGTTTCCTCAGTGTGTATGCCCAGCAGTGGGATTGCTGGATCATAAGGCAGTTCTATTTCCAGTTTTTTAAGGAATCTCCACACTGTTCTCCATAGTGGCTGTACCAGTTTGCATTCCCACCAACAGTGTAAGAGGGTTCCCTTTTCTCCACACCCTCTCCAGCATTTATTATTTGTAGACTTTTGGATCACAGCCATTCTGACTGGTGTGAAATGGTACCTCATAGTGGTTTTGATTTGCATTTCTCTGATAATGAGTGATGTTGAACATCTTTTCATGTGTTTGTTAGCCATCTGTATGTCTTCTTTGGAGAAATGTCTATTTAGTTCTTTGGCCCATTTTTTGATTGGGTCGTTTATTTTTCTGGAGTTGAGCTGTAGTTGCTTGTCTCATGTAGTTTTAACACATTAACTTATAGCAGTTGAAATAAGTTTCACTTGATTTTAAAAGGCTTTTCCATTTCCTTTCAGTTCAGGTTCTACCTATTAAGCTAAAACCATAGTCTCAGACAGTGTGAGCTGTGTTTGCATTTAAAGGAAATGGGAGTTACAATTTCGGCTTTGTACCTAGGAAAACTTTTGCTCTCGGGGTCGGAATTTTGAAAAATTCTATCAAGCCAGATTTCTCTAACTGCATATGCAAAAAGGAAACAATTAGAATGTCAAGAGTTTTATCTTGGCCATTTTTCTCTGGAGGTCTAAATAACATTGTGGCCACGTGGTGTTACACCGAAGTCATCTTTCTTTTCATAGAGATCTAGCTGAAAATTCCCCAGTTTTGTAAGACACCCTAGGGGACTAACAGGAGGCATAGAGCTCTCATTTCTTATCTTTTCAAAGAGCTGGGATTATCAGAAACAGATCAGAACCAGGCAACCAGTGCTCAGAGGCCCCTCAGATCATAGTTCCCAGCACGAGGATGGAAGATTTCCTATCTGTTGTTCCAGAGAAGGGTAACGACAGCCAGCTGTGGTTTAATGAGGAGTTTCCCAAGTGGCCCACGCAGTGCGGGGTGGCTGAAGGATTCCTCAACCCGGAAGAGAAGGCTCCACTTAGAGCAGCATTGTGCTCAAAACCAGATGACCAAGTCCTGTGCTTCCCCCCGACACACTCCCCCCCACACCAAGGACAGATTCCAGCCCCAGGAGCCCAGTAGGGGAGATGCCCTGGTGTGATCGCACGCAGAGTCCCACTGCTCACTGGTGACGTCTCCCAGACCAGAACTGGAGCCTCGAGTCCTTCACCACAGAACCGAAACTGCTGTGGGCCAGGGATGCCGAGTTGGCAGTCAGCACTCAGAGCCGTCCCAGCGACACAGCTGCTCAGACTGCTGCTGGACTGGATCCGAGAGCCGCAGCCGGCCAGGGGCTGACGTGCCCCTCGGTGCAACAGCACAAAGTGACTGCGCCAGCAACCCTACTCCCGGGCGCATGCCCAGACTCGACTCTCATTGAAAAGGGCACACACACCCCTATGCTTGCAGCACTGCTCACAATAGCCAAGACATGGAAACAAACTGAATGACCATCGACAGATCGCTGGGTAAAGATGTACATATGTACAGTGGAAAATACTCGGCCATACAAAATGAAATCATGCCATTGGCAGCAACATGGATCCAACTAGAGATGATCATACTAAGTGAAGTCAGAGATGGGGACTTCCCTAACAGTCCAGTGGTTAACTCTGCTCCCAGTTCAGTGAGTGCCGGAAAAAGAAAGAATACGATATCGTGTATGTGTAATACGACACAAACGCACCTGTGGAACAGAATCACACACACAGAACAGACTGGTGGTTATGGGGGAGGGGGTGTTGGGAGAGGGGCGCAGTGGGAGGTTGAGGTTAGCAGGTGGAAGCTTTTATATTTAGAATAGATAAGGTCCTACTGTATGGCACAGAGCTATATTCAATATCCTGTGATGAACCATAATGGAAAATATTTAAAATGTGTATATACATACACACACACACACACATATAACTGAATCCCTTTGCTCTACAGCAGTAAATCTACACACAAGAGGCCGTCCCCAAGAAGCCCAACCCCCGAGTCCTGCTCAGTTTCATTTCTTCAGAAATGAAAAATGTTTAGAAAAAGGGAACAATTAGGTGTCATCAGTGAGGAGGAGAGAGATCCACCCCCGCAAAAAAAAAGATTAATGCCCTTTGTGACAGTTACCAAACCAGGATCATTTGGCCCAACATGCAGCAGCCAAAATGCTGAGATGCCAGGGTTTGCAGCAGAGAGGGTTTATTCACAAGGCAGTCAAGCAACAAGACACAACACGTCTCTGAGGTTCACTTCCTGGAAGGGGAAGGGCTCCTGGTGTTCACGGTGTAAAGAAGCGAGGCGGCCTGAGGCGTGAGGGTAGTGGGGATGGGGAACTGGAGAAAGCTGTGACAACCGTCATTCTGCGCAGACGCAACTAAGCTACCGGCCTCTGCACGTTCAAAAGTGGATCTGCTTACAGCACCATCTGAGGGTTACCCTTCAAGGTCAGAAGGTCACCATGTGGACACACGGGCTGGCCCATTTGGGGAGTCATTGGTCCTATCCAGCCTTAGCCAGCTCAGCTCAAACTAGACACAGCGGACTCCACGCCCCCGGGAAACAACTGACAAACACCGTTTAGGCTCTGTGCTTCTTGTTGACACACACGTCTCAGAACAAATGACCCTGATTAATGCAGGCAGAGGAAATGGATTTGGCTGATAATTGCCCTCAGTTTCATTCCCCGTATCTTCTGATCATTCTTCAATCTTGAGAGTGGAGGGGCGATGACAGATTTACAGAGCTGTGTTAGCCCTCTGCCTCTTATCAGTGTTCGCACATGCTCAGTCGTGTCCGACTCTGTGAACCCATGGACGGTAGCCCACCAGGTTCCTCTGTCCATGGGATTCTCCAGGCAAAAATACTGGAGTGGGTTGCCATTTCCTTCTCCAAGGGATCTTCCCAACCCAGGGAATGAACCCACATCTCCTGCATTGGCAGGCGGACTCTTTACCACCGAGCCACCTGGGAAGCCGCCCTCTTAACAGCACAACGTTGTACATCAGCTGTACTCCAATTAAAAGTTTTTTAAAAAAGCATAGGGCTAACAAGGGCTTGAAGAATGCAGCTGCTGAGTGCTCATTTAAACATTCTCTTGTTCCCAGTTTCCAGTGAGCACTTTGATCCCAATAAACAGATAACCACCTCTGTACCAACTGTCACGGGCCCAAGACTGATAATCAAAACGGCAAAGACCAGCTCTGAGGGGGACACCGCACACTGTTAAAATTTAGGCCCCGGATCTCATCTAGGACACAGTCAAGCCAGGGAATCAGTGTCTTACCTCCTTACATACTGGAGAGTCCCAATCATTAGCAGTTTGGCTGAAACACTTAGATACTAAATATGGAAGGAACACAGGCTGGAAAAATCCGTATGTTTTCTATTCTCACCTAACAGAACCTTGACGGTAGAAAAGGATTATTTTTTTTTTTAAATCTGAGGTCACAAGGACCAAATTTCAGCTTAAACAAGGAAAAACAGGACAGGAAATTCTGTTGAGTAGACTAATCAGATATGTCACATTGGAAGTCACAGTGAAGTTAGGGACAGCTGAAAAATTAATGACAGGCAGGACAAGAGGTAGGTATCATTACATACAGAAAAAGATTTCGGATGAAATTTCCAACAGCTTGGACAAAGGTCTGTATAGTCAAAGCCATGGTTTTTCCAGTAGTCATGTATGGATGTGAGAGTTGGACCATAAAGAAAGCTGAGTGCCAAAGAATTGATGCTTTTGAAGTGTGTTAGAGAAAACTGTTGAGAGTCCCTTGGACTGCAAAGGGATCAAACCAGTCAATCCTAAAGGAAATCAGTCCTGAATATTCATTGGAAGGACTGATGCTGAAGCTCCAATACTTTGGCCACCTGATGTGAAGAGCTGACTCATTAGAAAAGACCCTAATGCTGGGAAAGACTGAAGGCAGGAGGAGAAAGGGATGACAGGATGAGATGGTTGCATGGCATCACTGAGTCAATGGACATGAGTTTCAGCAAGCTCTGGGAAATGGTGAAGGACAGAGAAGCCTGGCGTGCTGCAGTTCATGACATCGCAGAGAGTCGGACGTGACTGACCAACCGAACAGCACCACCACCAGGACTTCCCCAGTGGCCCGATGGTTAGGAATCTGCCTGCCAATGTAGGGGACACGGGTTCCATCGATGTTCCGGGAGGATTTCACGTGCCAGGGGCAACTCAGCCCTCGAGCGGTAACTACTGAGCCCACACTCCATGACCACTGAAGTCAGAGCCTGTGCTCTGCAACAAAAGAAGCCACTGCAGTAAGAAGCCCTCACACCACAACTAGAGAAAACCTGAGCACAGCACCGAAGAGCAAGCACAGCCATACATGTTAAAGGAGCAAGTGTTAAAGACACCCAACAGCTAGAGAGAGCACCTGCCTTTGCCCAACTTTGAGAAGTCCTGATCACTGAATTCTTTCCAAGCCTTAATTTCTTTTCATTCTGAAAAGCTGCTTAAGATCTGTTCGGGGTTCACCTGCCCAGTGGAAGGAATCAGTGTAGGAGACCTGGAACCAGCCAAAGCTTGGATGATCTCTGGACAGTTCTCCATAGTATGGTTTCCACTTCCCATCATGCTCCACAAAGGGACTTTGCTGGTGATCCAGTGGCTTAAGACTCCGAGCTCCCAACGCAGGAGGCCCAGGTCCAATCACTGGTCGGGGACTAGATCCCACATGCTGCGACTAAGACCTGCTGCTGGTAAGTCGCTTCAGTCGTGTCCGACTCCGTGCAACCCCATAGACAGCAGCCCACCAGGCTCCCCTGTCCCTGGGATTCTCCAGGCAAGAACACTGGAGTGGGCTGCCATTGCCTTCTCCAAAGCATGCAAGTGAAAAGTGAAAGCAAAGTCGCTTAGTCGTGTCCGACTCTTCCCAACCCCATGGTCTGCAGCCTACCAGGCTCCTCCGCCCGTGGGATTTTCCAGGCAACAGTACTGGAGTGGGGTGCCATTGCCTTCTCCACTAAGACCTAGCACAGCCAAATAAATAATATATTTTTTTTAAGTTGTGGATCCAAATGCTTCAGAACCTAGCCATTCTCAGGAATCCCCACAACTGTCTCCTGATAGTGGGAACTGCAAGCCCGGCTAGAGCTTCCTTTCTGTCAGGGGACAAGACTCTGTCCTTGTGAGAGTTCAAAACCCAAGGGGTCAACAGACAGCAGAGAACTATGCCTTTTCCTCGGACACCTTACAGCTTCATTCAGCCATAAAGTTCAAAGTCAAAACTGTATTCTGGTCTCAGGGGTCCTTTGTTTTACATGCAATCAAATGGTACCATCCTCATACTAGAGCGGGGCTCCCTCTTTTATTTCAAGGGCCTTCAAATCTTTAGCCAGGATTTCTACAGATATCGTGCAGGAATTTTTAAGTCTCTGAGAACTTCCTGTCCAGCAGAATGGTTAACTCTTGTATCTAGATCTTTCCATTAAAAGCAAACAATTCTTGGGATTCAAATCTCAAGGGTATGCAAGCACACACACGCACACACGCACACAGCATTCTTCAAATCCAGTAAGTAAACCAACAAAAACCTCGTGTGAGCAGAGCAGTGATGAGAAGGTATGGGTTAGGGACTCATGGACAAGTATCTTCTACAATTTGATTAACTGCCTGTAAGTCATGCACAAACTAATATTCATCTGTGCTCAGTTTCTAGATAGTAAAATTGTATTTCCCTGGTAGCTCAGATGGTAAACAACCCGCCTGCAATGTAGGAGGCCCAGGTTCGATCCCTGGGTCGGGAAGATCCCTTGGAGAAGGAAATGGCAATGCACACTAGTATTCTTACCTGGAAAATCCCACGGACAGAGGAGCCTGGAGGATCACAGTCCGAGGAGTTGAACAGTCAGACATGACTTAGTGATAAACAAAAACAACAACTGGAGTGTGAGGTGACTCGGAGACACGTTAAGCTGTGTTCCATCCAGGAGGGCTTCAGGAGGGATTGAATTCTGTGCTGCGCTGCTCCTTTAGCGGGCAGGTTTATTCTGATACAGTAACAATCGACTGCACATAAGGTATTTCATCCCGGTGTTTCTTCCATTTACAGAACAAATCTAGTTGCAAATTTGTAACATAACTTAAGGATCCATTTTTAGGCCCAGAGTCCAAAGGATGTCTTGGCACATACAAACCAGACCAGAAATAAGACCAAAGACCAGAGCCCTGGGCATCCAACCCAGGTATGGAGTACCTGAGCAGCTGGGACCTTTTATACTTTTTTACCAAAATTCTGCTGACCCTATGGTCTTTGTCCCCCATGTCCCCTGCCTGCCTTTTGGGGAAAAACTTGAGTCAAAGACTAAGTTTAATCAGAGAAGAAGATGTAGAAACAAAAAGAGAGTCAAAGGAGACCAGATAACCATAGTTTAGTCATACGTTAAGGACCCCTAGTTCCTTCTCAAGGGCTATAGAGCATGTTCTGAGCCATATCCTGTGACCTGTCTTATAGATGCTGAAACCTCATCACGTGGAAGAAGTTAACTACATGATGACCAGGCTGTAGCCCTGACATGCCTGTGTGCTCAGCCCCTCAGTCGTGGCCGACTCTTGGCAACCTCCTGGACTGTAGCCCGCCAGGCTCTTCTGTCCATAGAATTTTCCAGGCAAGAATACTGGAGTGGGTTGCCTTTTCCTTCTCCAGGGGGACCCTTCCTGACCCAGGAATCAAACTTGCATCTCCTGTATGTCCTGCATTGGCAGGCAGGCTCTTTACCACTGCATCACCTGGGAAGTCCCACGGCCGTGACAAAAGCTACCACAGTTTCAAGAACTGGCCTCAAGGAAATGGGAACAAGCCGGCCCTGGAACTGAAGACCAACTGTACTTAAAAGAATCAAGGTAATGCTGGGCAGACCGCTGTGTGGCCAACTTCAGGATGACTGTCAGAGCTGACTGTGCTCTTTCTGCATGGAGCCCCTCCCTCAGTCTATAAAAGCTCTTGGCCCTGGACTGTCGGAGTCGGGGTGGAGGGGGAGTTGGCTTTTCGACAGGCATCTGCCCTGCGCCCTCTCTACACTGGCATCCAAAATAAAACAAACTTTCCTTTCCACCAACCTACCTCTTTTTATCCGCTTTTGAGCAGCCGGGCCCTGGTTTCCATTACACTGCCAGGTGGGCCTCTGTCCCTTCCCTCCCCAACCGCCCCCGCCCAGTCTGGCCGGGAATGCCAAACAAGCTAGGTACTGGTGTGTTCAGTCGCTCAGTCGTGTCTGAGTCTGCCACCCCATAGAGGACAGCACGCCAGGCCTCCCTGTCCATCACCAACCCCCCAGAGCTTACTCAAACTCGTGTCCATCGATTGGTGATGCCATCCAACCATCTCATCCTCTGTCGTCCCCTTCTCCTACTGCCTTCAATCTTTCCCAGCATCAGGGTCTTTTCCAAAGAGTCAGTTCCTCGCATCAGGTGGCCAAAGTACTGGAGCTTCAGATTCAACATCAGTCCTTCCAATGAATATACAGGACTGATTTCCTTTAGAATGGACTGGTTGGATCTCCTTGCAGTCCCAGGGACTCTCCAGAGTCTTCTCCAACACCATAGTTCAAAAGCATCAATTCTTCAGCACTCAGCTTTCTTTATAGTCCAACTCTCACATCCATACATGACCACTGGAAAAACCATAGCTTTGACTAGATGGACCTTTGTTGGCAAAGTAATGTCTCTGCTTTTTGATATGCTATCTAGGTTGATTATAGGTTTCCTTCCAAGAAGCAAGCATCTTTTAATTTCATGGCTGCAGTCACCATCTGCAGTGATTTTGGAGCCCAAGAACACAGTCTGTCACTGTTTCCATTGTTTCCCCATCTATTTGCCATGAAGTGATGGGACCGTGCAGGGGTCCAGCCCCGGTGGATCCAGGGAATTCGAATCGGGGACGGCGTCGGCGAGGATCAGGAAACAACTGCTTAATTAAACGTTAATTAAGGATATAAAGAATAATAGAATAAGGATAGCTCAGTAGGAAAATTCAGTGAAGAAAAGAGGCTGAAATAAGGATAGCTCAGTGAGGAAATTCAGTGGAGAAAAGAGGCTGAATAATTCAGGCAGAAGGTGAGAGAAAGAACGACAGGGGGAGACCAAGTTTCGGTGAACAAGGCCCGCACTTTATTTTCCAAAGTAGTTTTTATACCTTAAGTTATGCATAGAGGATAATGGGGGAAGGGGTAGAGTCATGCAGCAAGCCAGGCTTTCTTCCTGCAAACTTATCATATGCAAAAGCTTAGGTGATTTGCATCATCTTCTGGCCCGGAGGCCTGTTAACATTTTAAGACCCTTTCTTCAGAAAACTTATTTATCTCTAAAGGTGATTGGTCAGGAGCCACCCTCCAAAAGCATTAGATAAAGTTGCATTCCTACAGAGCAAAGGTGTGGTGGGCTATAACAAGAAAAAGAATTAACTCAAGGGTCCCAGGTTACAAACATTAAAGCTACTACTTACACCAATTATATTAATCAATACACTGCCAGGGACACAGCAGGTAAGGGATATGGAAACTTAGCAGCAAACATTGGCCCAACAAGTGAAAATCCCTTCACCAATACAATTTCTAATCAATCTTTTAACTGCTCAAAGGAATCTGTATTTAGACAGTTTAGAACATCTCATGCCTCTCACAGGTGGGAGGCTCTGAGCAATCACATGTGGCCGGAAAAACCTATTCAGGCAGGCTAGAGGACTTCCAAAGGAGTTTGTAGGTTGAAACACTGTCACACCCAGGAATTATTAACTGGAGCTGTAAGCTAACTCTTTTTTCAGAGAGATGTAGTGGGGGACAGCCCCCCGTAAAGTCAGAGGTGTAGGTGAAAGCACAAAGCAGAAAGTAGGCAGACTCTGGTTTTGGGGGTAGATGCTCGAGAATTTCCAGGGGGATTCCTGAGGCTCGATCCCGCCTTTGTGTATGCCGAGCCTCCTTCCTCATGACCTTTGTCATGGGTGGGGCTCCTCACGCTGGCTCCCGGCAGAGATAGAATTCCAGTTGAGCTATTCCAGATCCTGAAAGATGATGCTGTGGAAAGTGCTGCACTCAATATGCAATATAATACTGAGTGCAATAATATGCAATAATACTGAGTGCTGCACTCAGTATGCAATATGCCGGCTCCCGGCAGGACCGGGTGCCATAATCTTAATTTTCCAAATGTTGAGTTTTAAGCCAGCTTTTTCACTCTCCTCTTTCACTTTCATCAAGAGCCTCTTTAGTTCCTCTTCACTTTCTGCCATAAGGGTGGTGTTATCTGCATACCTGAGGTTATTGATATTTCTGCCGGCAATCTTGATTCCAGCTCGTGCTTCATCCAGCCCAGCGTTTCTCATGATATACTCTGCATATTAGTTAAATAAGTAGGGTGACAATATACAGCCTTGATGTACTCCTTTCCCAATTTGGAACCAGTCTGTTGTTCCATGTCCAGTTCTAACTGTTGCTTTCTGACCTGCATACAGATTTCTCAGGAGGTGATCTGGTATTCCCATCTCTCTCTTTTTTTTTTTTTTTTTTTATTCTACGTGTTTCAATGTCACTCTCCCAAATCTTTCCACCCTCTCCCTCTCCCACAGAGTCCATAAGACTGATCTATACATCAGTGTCTCTTTTGCTGTCTCGTACACCAGGTTATTGTTACCATCTTTCTAAATTCCATATATATGCGTTAGTATACTGTATTTATGTTTTTCCTTCTGGCTTACTTCACTCTGTATAATAGGCTCCAGTTTCATCCACCTCATTAGAACTGACTCAAATGTATTCTTTTTAATGGCTGAGTAATACTCCATTGTGTATATGTACCACAGCTTTCTTATCCATTCATCTGCTGATGGACATCTAGGTTGCTTCCATGTCCTGGCTATTATAAACAGTGCTGCGATGAACATTGGGGGTACACGTGTCTCTTTCCCTTCTGGTTTCCTCAGTGTGTATGCCCAGCAGTGGGATTGCTGGATCATAAGGCAGTTCTATTTCCAGTTTTTTAAGGAATCTCCACACTGTTCTTCACAGTGGCTGTACCAGTTTGCATTCCCACCAACAGTGTAAGAGGGTTCCCTTTTCTCCACACCCTCTCCAGCATTTATTATTTGTAGACTTTTGGATGGCAGCCATTCTGACTGGTGTGAAATGGTACCTCATAGTGGTTTTGATTTGCATTTCTCTGATAATGAGTGATGTTGAGCATCTTTTCATGTGTTTGTTAGCCATCTGTATGTCTTCTTTGGAGAAATGTCTATTTAGTTCTTTGGCCCATTTTTTGATTGGGTCATTTATTTTTCTGGAGTTGAGCTGTAGGAGTTGCTTGTATATTTTTGAGATTAGTTGTTTGTCAGTTGCTTCATTTGCTATTATTTTCTCCCATTCTGAAGGCTGTCTTTTCACCTTGCTAATAGTTTCCTTTGATGTGCAGAAGCTTTTAAGGTTAATTAGGTCCCATTTGTTTATTTTTGCTTTTATTTCCAATATTCTGGGAGGTGGGTCATAGAGGATCCTGCTGTGATGTATGTCAGAGAGTGTTTTGCCTATGTTCTCCTCTAGGAGTTTTATAGTTTCTGGTCTTACGTTTAGATCTTTAATCCATTTTGAATTTATTTTTGTGTATGGTGTTAGAAAGTGGTCTAGTTTCATTCTTTTACAAGTGGTTGACCAGATTTCCCAGCACCACTTGTTAAAGAGATTGTCTTTAATCCATTGTATATTCTTGCCTCCTTTGTCAAAGATAAGGTGTCCATATGTGCGTGGATTTATCTCTGGGCTTTCTATTTTATTCCTTTTAAGGAATAAATCTCTTTTAAGAATTTTCCATAGTTTGTTGTGATCCACACAGTCAAAGGCTTTGGCATAGTCAATAAAGCAGAAATAAATGTTTTTCTGGAACTCTCTTGCTTTTTCGATGATCCAACGGATGTTGGCAATTTGATCTCTGGTTCTTCTGCCTTTTCTAAAACTAGCTTGAACATCTGGAAGTTCACGGTTCATGTATTGTTAAAGCCAGGCTTGGAGAATTTTGAGCATTACTTTGCTGGCGTGTGAGATGAGTGCAATTGTTCGGTAGTTTGAGCATTCTTTGGCATTGCCTTTCTTTGGGATTGGAATGAGAACTGACCTTTTCCAGTCCTGTGGCCACTGCTGAGTTTCCACGTTTGCTGGCATACTGAGTGCAGCACTTTCACAGCATCACCCAAAGAGGTCTTCCAAAGGACGAGGCAGCTGCTCTCGACAGCACCAGCTATCAAGCCCCGGGCAGAAGGCCAGTCTGGGCTTACGCCTAGCCGGCTCAGACCATCACCAAACCCAGTTCATCTTGCCTGATGCCCAGCAGGCCAAGACGCCAAGACGCTGAGGCTCACAGCTGACAGGGTTTGTTCACGAGGCAGCCAAATGAGGAGAGAGAACAAACCTCATGTCTGCCTCCCAGAAGGCAAGAGGCTTGGGGTGCATTGTGGGAGAGCAAACAGAGAAACAGGCTGGTCCTGGGTGAGGAGGGCATGGGGGGCGTAGGGACAGGTGATTGAGAAAAGGTGTGGTCATCATCGCCCTGTGCAGGTGGAACTCAGCTACAGGCCTCTGCACCTTCAGAAATGGAGGCATGGGATTTCCTTGGTGGTCTAATGGTTAAGACCCCACACTTCCACTGATGAAGGCCCAGGTTCCATCCTTGATTGGGGAACTAAGATCCTGCAAGCACCATCCCCCCAATTCCCCTGGCGAGGCCAAAAAAAAAAAAAAATGGAGACGTTTAGCACCATCTGAGGGTGGATCTCTGACATCAAAAGGTCACCCATGTGGAGGGTCAGTGATCCTGTGTGGTCTTAACCAGCTCAGCTCCAACTGGGCACAGGTGCCTCCAAGCTCCTGGAAGACTACTTAGCAAACACCTCACTGTGAAGGCTCCGCACCACTAAGGGGACTGCCAGCCTAAACGACCTTGATGAGTGAAGGCAGGTGAAGTGGGTTTGATGAACTATCCCTCAGCAAGGACGTATCGCGCTGCCACCTGAACCCGGGCGTGACTGCAGTGTCCATCCTCCCAGCTCTGGCCACTGGCCGGGCCGCTGCAGGGAGGGGCGTGCAGAGCTCAAACCTGGCAGAGAGGGTGCCAGGCTGAAGGCCCTCCTGTAATGAGCCACCCCCACCCGAGTGTGGTATGTGCGTGTGTTTGCATAATAATATAGACTTGTGTCACAGCGTCTAATAGTCTTAAATACGGTCGCTCCTCGTGGTCCACACCTTCTGCTTCTGTGAACTGGCCTAGTCAATTTGATTTGTAACCCAAATCCATACTTTTGCAGCCAGGTGCAGACATGCTCACAGTGGTGAAATTTTGAGTTGCCCCATGCACGGTTGCCAGCTGAAGTCAAATAAGGCAACACTCAGCCCTCTGGTTTCAGCTCATACTTGTCTATTTAATGGCGGGCCTTTTCTGCATCTTTGTGCTTTTTCTCCATGGTTTTTTCATTTTAAACGGCCCCCCAGGCATCGTGTTAAAGTGCAGAGACTAGCGTTTCTAAGCTCAGGGAGGCTGGGTGTGTCTTAGAGCAGCTTTGCTCAGGCATAAATCAGGTGCTATGAGTTCAAAGATGGTGCATCAGTAATATCTACCGCTGAAAGGGTCTTTAAACAAACACACACATAAATCAAGGTTGTGGGACTTCCCAGGGGTTAAGAATCCGCCTGCCAGTGCAGGGGACATGGCTTCAGTCCCTGGTCCAGGCAGATTCCACAGGCCGCAGGGCAGGTGAGCCTGAGCACCTCAACTACTGAGCCCGTGCCATAGAGCCTGTGCCCCGAAATAAGAAAAGTCACCCCAAGGAGAAGCCCACACGGTGCAGCCAGAGAGCAGCCCCTGCTGTCCACAACCAGAGATGCCCTCAGGCAGCAACAAGACTCAGCACAGCCAAAAATCATAAATGTTAAAAGTTGTGTATTGATCTTTATTGATGGGACCAGAGGCTCACAGAAACCTAACCCCGTATTTCCCCGGGGAAGGAGCGGTTCGTGCTTGGATGCTAAATCACTTCAGTCACGTCTGACTTTTTTCAACCCCCACACTAGGCTCCTCTGTCCATGGGATTCTCCAGGCAAGGATACTGGAGTGGGTTGCCATGCCCTCCTCCAGGGGATCTTCCCGACCCAGGGATCGAACCCAGGTCTCTTAAGTCTCCTGCATCGGCAGGCAGGCTCTTTAGCACTAGTGCCGCCTAGAAAGCAGTTCAGCCTCTCGGGGGCACTCCGTGGGTCGCCATTGGAGAATCCCATGGACAGAGGAGCCTGGTAGGCTACAGTCCATGGGGTCGCTAAGAGTCAGACACGACTGACCGACTTCACTTTCACTTTCCATTTTCATGCAATGGAGAAGGAAATGGCAACCCACTCCCGTATTCTTGCCTGGAGAATCCCAGGGACAGAGGAGCCTGTTGGGCTGCCGTCTGTGGGGTTGCACAGAGTCAGACATGACTGACGCGACTTAGCAGCAGCAGACCTTCCCTGAGTTCCAAAGAGCGGACTTCAGCAGTTACTCATTAGGGAAGGACGGGAACACAGAAGCAAAGAGCAGGTCCGAAGGAGCTTGACAACAGCAGGGGCTGACCAGGAAATTCTCAACCAGTCACTCGGCTCTAAGTAAACAATAAAATGCCTCGACCATCCCTTTTGCTCTCTCTGAGAAAGAAGTTAAGGAACCACAAGACCATGATTTATTAGTTTGTTTTGCAGGAACACACAGATCGCCAGTGACACAGAGTCACAGGATGGCAGAAGTACTGAGAAGCGGGCAACTGAGTCTTTTCAGGAAACTGAAATCACAAAGATCCCTCCTCTTTACTTTTTTTTTTTGCCTTTATAAATCTTGCACTCCAGCCAGCAAGATGGATTTGAGACAAACCTCTTATCCGCCCAGTTGGCACCTCCTGGACTAGTAAACCTTTCTCTGCTCTAAACGCCAGTGTTTCAGTTTATTTGGCCTCACTGCATGTCAGGCACAAGAATTTGATTTTGACGACACCCCCTACCCCCAAATCTGTTCCCCACACAGCAGCCAGAGTGATCTTTTAACAGAAACTAGAGTTTTCCCTGACAATCTGGTGGTTAAGACTCCAAGCTTCCAATGCAAGGGCTCAGGTTCAATTCCTGGTCAGGGAACTAAGATCCCACATGCCTCATGGTGAAAAAAAGCAGGAACCAGATATTGCCTCCCCTCGGGGTTCAGTCCTCAAGGTCGGGCTTCCACTGTTACCGAGTCCAAGCTAGCTCTGCTCGCCGCACGACAGGCCAATGAATCCGAGAGACAAGGTGTTGAGGCAAGCAAGGGAGAGACTTAAATTGGAGAGTCAGCAGATTGAGAAGTGGTGGGCTAGAGCCTCAAAATAACCTTCTTATTGGGGTCTGGATGCCAGGTTCTTTTATAAATCAGAGAAAAAGAAGCAGTGAAGAACTAAAGTCAAAAGGCAGAACAGAGAGTGAGAAGCAGGGGGGAGGGTGTGCTAATCTGGTCTGTTCACAGGTGGTCAAGGACAAACCCCCTCTCTCTGAGCTGAACAAAGGCGTTTCCAGTTCAGTTCAGTCGCTCAGTCATGTCTGACTCTCTGCGACCCCATGGACTGCAGCGCGCCAGGCCTCCCGAGCCATCACCAGCTCCCGGAGTTTGCTTAGACTCATGTCCGTCAAGTCAGTGATGCCATCCAACCATCTCATCCTCTGTCGTCCCCTTCTCCTCCTGCCCCCAGTCTTTCCCAGCATTTAAAAGGCACATTAGTTTACAGTCAAGAAGAGGGGCAGGGTCCTCCAGGCAAGCCACTGAGTATGATTATAACAATAAAAGCAATGAAAAGCAAGTCAAAGAAACAGTTCCAACATGAGAGTCAGAATTGGCTTTCTCCTTGAAACACCATTACACTTAAAATAGGAGCTGAAGGCCTTCAACCCAGCCTCTGCCTCCCACTCTTGCTCCCAGTGACCGTACCTCCGGAAGCATTTCCTGCCTCTTCTCTCCCGTAGGCCTCAGTTTTCCACCCACTCACCACCTGTTCCATTTCTTCCACAGCTCCATCACTGGTTCACCTGCTTGCACCCTGCCACACCCGCAGCCCCCATGCCCCCAGACTCCACTCAGCTTCTGACAGTAAGGACCCACGTGTTCTGTTCCTTGTTGACCCCCAGTGCCAGCAGGGCGCTTGGGATGTCATAGGTGTGAAACAGATGTCACTCAGCAAATCTCAGTGACTGAAAGCAAGCAGGTTAACTTGTGCACATCTGAAAAAACTGCTCCAACGGCAGGAAGAACCTACAAACCTGCAGGTAGACACAGTCACTTTTGCTGCCTTTAATGCCCAGAGCTCAGCAGCAGGGGAGGAGCCTGCCTGAAACACTCAGACCCACCCCGGCCACGCCCCCTAGACTGAGTCATCACAGCTCTGGCCATGATTACGCATTTTAAGCAGGTACCATTTGAAAAGACCCTGATGCTGGGACAGATTGAAGGCGGGAGGAGAAGGGGACGACAGAGGATGAGATGGTTGGATGGCATTGCCGACTCCATGGACATGAGCTTGAGCAAGCTCTGGGAGTTGGTGATGGACAGGGAAGCCTGGCGTGCTGCAGTCCATGGGGTCGCAGAGAGTCAGACACGACTGTGCAACTGAACTGAACTGAACCTCAGGAGACGCTACTCTGGATCCCCACACCACACCCCCACCACCAATACCTTGAGAAACACTGGTTTGGAGCATAGAAAGTACCATCATTATTTTAATTCTCTGTTTTCAACATGTATCATATGGGGGGAAAAACTGAGGTAGAGGAGAGACGTTCTATTGACTTTTGAAAATAGGAATGTAACTAAACCAGCGCTAACCAGACTCAGTTTCCAAGGTGCGTGGAAGGAGGGCTGTGTGAAACCGTTTCTTCCATCATCATCACTGGAAACAGGCACAGTTTCTCCTCCTCCCCTTTGGAAGTTAATCTATATTTACTGTCCAGCATACACGACTAAAGTGATCTACAACCTCTATCTAATAACAGATCAGGAAGGAGAACCACCTGAGAAATTAACCTGGGGTAAGTCCTCAGGCAGTTTTCCATTTTCTTGTTCCCCAGAATGTAGCAAAAACTTTTTTTGCGGGGTGGGGCGCAGCTGCGCCGTGGCGGGCTTCTCAAGTTGTGGCACGTACTTAGGATGTTAGTTCCCTGACCAGGAATCAAACCCACGTCCCCTGCATTGGCAGGTGGATTCTTAACCACTGGACCACCAGGGAAGATCACACAGCAAACATTTATTGAGCAAACACTAGGCTGAAATCCAAAGGGTTCCGAAGTGCACTTTGTTGGGCAACACGATCCTCACCTTCAAGGACTCAGGGTCTGATCAGGGACACAGACAAGAAAGTCAGGCTGATGACGCTTGGGGTGCTGCGTGGGTATGGGCCCCAGGCCTCCGGGATGAGGGGAGGCTAGCTCAGATCAGAAACTCAGATCAGAAACCAGAGGTGACGATGGCCTGAATTAGAATAGACAGGAGGTGTGGAGAGCAAAAATGAGGGGCTCGGGGGATTTCAGAGACATTTCAGTGGGAGAATTCACAGGACTTGAATTCTCCTCGTGGGGAGTCAGGATCTATAGAGTTCTACAGATCTACAGAGTTACCAGCTGTGCCGAGTGGTGGAACCCTCCCTCAGGGAGCAGGGGACCAGGAGGTGGAGCAGGTATGTGAGGGAACGATGAGGACTCTAACTGTGGGCGTGGTGAAGCCGGGGGCCATGGGACACGTCCTGCCAGGCTGGGAAGAGATCAGGGTTGTAGGTGATGATACAGGAGCCCTCAGGCCAAACAGTGAGTGGGTGAGAAAACTCAGGGCGAAGTGTAGAGAGAGGGACCCGGACAGGATCCTGAGAAACACCCGTATCGAGTGGACAGACGGAAGAAGAGAAGCCCGTGTGGGGTGCAGGGCACTGTCTGGTGGGCTCACCGGAGAAGGAAAGAGGGTTTCCGGGTGGAAGGAGGGGGACGCAGGGACAGACAGGGCAGTGGCTGGGACATGTGGATTTAGCAGCACAAAGGGCTGTAACTGCAGGTGGCTGAGGAGGAAACGAAGGAAGTGATGACAGCTCTCTGAGAAGTTTATAGTCTAACGTGCGGGGGAGAGGCCATAGGAGGAGTGGAGAGGAGACAGCGGGAGAAAGAAGGGTGTCAGCAGGGTCAGGGAAGTGCTGGGGACTGAGTGAGGAAGAAGGGTCAGAAAGCAGGATATCTGAATTTAAGCAATCACACTGGGAATTCCCCAGCAGTCCAGTAGTTAGGACTCACTGCCGGGGCACAGGGTTCGGAAGTTCACAGAGGGTGATAATAAGCACTAGGCTTTAGGAGTGAATGGTCAAGGGACTGGATACACTGTCCACACCGGCTGGGAGGCCATCCTGGCTAGGAGCTGGGGAGGGAGGGAGACAGCAGGACCACAGTGTTCACGGAACAAAGGGTCACAGTGGATGAGGTCACCAGTGTGGCAGTGACCTCTGGGACATGCCTCCCAGAATTGCCTTTTTCAAATGTGGGGTGGCCGAGGCCTCAGAAAAGGTGGTGACTTGCCAGACCACCAGCCACGGGAGTGTCAGCACAGACTGGAACCCAGACCTCCCCGCCGAGCGGCTGGTACTATGCACCTTGACCTGAACCACCTCGGCTTCTGCGTAAGCCCCATGCAACAACCTGGGCACCCGAGTGGGCTCTGCAACTGTGAGTACCGGGATCATTAAATTTTTCTCCTTTCAACTTGGTGCTGTCAGCATGCTTAATCTCACAGGGTGGGGGAATGCCGTTTTCTGGGTTTGGTTAGTAAACGAGCTCTGGAAAGCCCTGATAATTATGACTTACGTTCTACTTCTGCCCAGACACGCTGGATAAATGTGCCTGGGTGTGGGAGCATGGCTACCAGGCCTAGGAAGCGTTCTAAAGGATGTGCAATCAGGGTTCAGAAGTGAGAACTCAAGCAAAGGACTCTGTTGCTCAAAGAATGTTCACCTGTGATGCAATTACTGCCGTTAGCAAAGTGTTCAGAATGCTTTCTTCCTTTTTGAACACCAAAAACATTTTATATTGGGGCACAGCCGATTAACAATGCTGCGGTAGTTTCAGGTGAACAAATAAAAACATTTTTTTAAAAGAATGTTTTCCTCCTGTTTTCCAGTCCACTTTATCAACTGCCAGAGGGGTGGAAGCCACACTATGTTTTTTGTGGACTTTGCTCCCTGAAATACAACAATCTCTTTCCTGTTGCCATGGGTGGGAAGGGCAGTAATCAGACCCCAGGATTTTCCTCATTCCTTTGTTAGGGCGGTAAACACAGGGAAACTAGCTTAGTCCGCTCTTAAGTGTCCTCTTGGAATAAAAGGTGTCATTCTGGCTCTCAGCATGGGTCTTGAAGTATAAGTGGATCTGGCCTGGCATACCTGCCAACATTTACTCATCCAATTGTCAGAAAACTTGGACTGGGCGACAGGAATGGAATTTTTCTTTTTTCTTTCCTTTGGATAAATGTGTCACGGTGCCATGCTGTTGTGACAGATGGAAAAATCCTATGTAGGGCACGCAGGAAGGGCTCCGAGGGCCCGCCTGGCACGGTGGGTGGATGGGAACCCAGCTCTCCTCTCAGTGAGTTACCCATATGCACTTCCTGAAAAGACCGTTCCTGTTTGAATGTCTGGGTTACAAAACCTGAGAGTTCACCATTCCCGGTGAGAGGTTCCCTGCACCCTGGAACGGAGGGAGCCAGAGGCACCGAGGAAAACCCTTCCCCCCCAGCGCTCTGCCCACCAAGCATGCCGCACTCGGGTGAGGACCCCGCAGGTCTCGCTGGGCCTGGTGGGTTGGGCTGCGGTTCCGGGTGACCAGCTCCGGGTGCGTGCTCGGCCTGGGGTCGCTGTCCACCTGGCAAATTGGGGCGTGGCCGCCCACACCTTCCCCAACGGACCCTCCTCTCCGCTATACACCCCTCCTCCCCCCGCCACCCACAGTCCGCCTGGCAGACTGATAACGAGATCCCACCGGTTCACAGGGTCAGTGACCGGTCCTGGGCGTCCTCCGGGGCTCACCCTGGGAACCTGGTGCTCCTGCTCTGTGTTCAGGCCCACACGCGTCCAGCAGACTAGGGCTCACCCTTCCCTGGACTTGCGGGCCAGACCCAGGGGCAGAGAAAGCGCAGCTTCCCCATTCCGTCGCTGGGGAGGGAGAGCGAGGGATGCCCAGGCTTCCGGCTCTCATCACCACCGCGGCGCGGATCCCTGCTCACGGCCACCCGCGACGCGCCCAGTAACCAGGAATGATGAGCACCCTTCGGGTTTTCATGTCCCGGCGGGAGCGGCGCCAGCACTGCAGGGACCCCGGGGGACCCCGGGTAGGGGGGCTGTGCGCCCCGCCCCTCCTGGCCCGCAGCATCACGTGGCCCACGGCGCCCCCCGCGGCCGGTCACGTGACAGCCGCGCCGTTGCCCTGGCAGCGGCTGCGGCTGGGCGGCGAGGGGGCGGGTCAGCCGGCGGGGGCGGGGCCCGGGGGACCCCGCGAGACGGGCGGAAGGAGGGAGGGGGCCGCGCTCGGCGCCCCGGCCGGGCCACCGGGCCACGCCAGAGCCGCCAGCCGCGCGCCCGAGCCGGAGTCAGGCCGGGAGGGCAGAGCAAAGATCGGTGAGTGCTCACTGCGGGCGTCGGGCGAGGGCGGCGGGATCTCCGCCCCGGCGTGGGGTGAGAGCGACCGGAATTGCCCCCGGAGACCCCAGCTTCCTCCTGGGCAGGCCTACGGAACGACTGTGAGGTTGGGACCCCAAACCCGCGGGATCCCCGGGCGGGGTGCGGAGCCGCCGGGATGACTGGGAGGTTGCCAGGCGTGGAGAGATGCGGGCCGCATGCGGGTCCCCCGGCTGCTAGGGGGTGCTGAGGCGAAGGAACAGGGTTGCAGGCGGGTTCCTCCAGGGAGACCCAGGGGAGGAGGGGAGCTGGGCCCTCCCGTGTGCGGGTGACAGAAAGAGTCAGAAACAGCCGTTTCTGCGTGGCACTCGCCATTGCTCGTGCCCCAGATGTTTAAGGGAACTTGACAGTCAAACCCCCAAACCCACCTCCTGGAAATGTTTCCCACGGCCAGAGACAGCGTCACGGTAATTCTACGAGATCTTTTCTCTGACCGCCCCTTATATAAAAACAAAACCAAAAGACCACAAGGTTCGGCCAGGAGAGCATCCTTTGGCGCCTCTGCCACCTGACAGAAAGGTCAGGCTCCATCTTGCCCTGCCCCACCCGCTGCCTGAGCCGAGCCCTGGGGTCTGAGGACCAGACTCTGCCTCTGGTGGAGGCTGGGTGGGGAGGAGGCTTGGCCCGGGGTAGGACGCTGGGGCTGGGGGGCCGCGGATGGGTTTGAATCTAGTCTGAGCTACTCCCTCTGCAGGAAGTGGTTTCTCTGTCCTCGGGACCCACAGGCCCACCTCACAACCCCAGCTCCAAGCAGACAGACAGCCCTTGCCAAATCCTGCCACTGGAGACATCAGTAGAGCTGAGGCCGCCCTGCCACCACCCAGGCCACCATCAGCCCTCACTGCCCATGAAGTTCTCCACTCTCCAACTTGGGCTCAGCTCACCTTCACTAACGGTCCCCATCTCCACCCCATTCATCTTTCTGGAGGCCACGAGGCCCTTCTGCCCTTCCCAGTTGGCCAAGTGTTTGAGCACACAGACCAGATGGAGCCCTGATGGCTCCCTCACCAACTCCTCCCAAGCCTGAGCATCTGGGCAGCTCTGGGCAGCGCCAGGGCAAGTCCAACACAGTCATACTGCCTGGGCCACACGTACTCCTTGAATCTTGCTTCCACCACTGCTCCCCTGGCCCTTCTGCAGCCAGCCTTCCTGCCCTGCCTCTCAGACCCTCCCCAAGTGGGCACCATCTTGTCTTTGCAGGAGGGTCCCTCTTTGCCAGCATGACCTTTACCAACTGTGTCCTGGTCCCTGCTCCCTTACAGGGACCCTCTCCTGGCCCAAAGAGTAGAGGCAGCCAGCCAGCGCCTTGTCCACCCCCTCGCCCTCACACTGGCTCCACTACAGCAGCATTTAACTCACTGGACAAGAATCTCCCCCGACGTAGGCCATTCCCCCACTGAACATCCTCATCTTTCATCTTTGATCCTTAAGTACCAAATGCAGCCTTACCTTAGGGCCCAGGAAGCGTTTACTGGATGCAGGGCGGAGGATGGATCCTCTGAGGGGCCAAAGGTTGTGCCTTTTACCCTTCCATAGGCTGGACAGTGTCTTCATCAACCCCACGAGCTCACTTCTGATGTAGTGGAGCAAAAAGAGGGGGGCAAAAAATGCATTTCCAAATGATGCCATTCTAAATGATTTGGAGCCAGCCAATGGATTGGTTAGTGAACATTTCAATGAATTCTTCCCAAGGGAAGGTACATTCCTGTGATTGAAGTGCTCGCAAGCAGTGCTGCTAGCTGCAGATGTGGGTGGGGGCCGGGTGGTGGTGACCAAGGTTTCCAAGTCGGCCCTCTTGTAAATGACCTAGTAATTGGCATACACAGACACACACAAGTCGCTCAGTTGTGTCCGACTCTTTGTGACCCCATGAATTGTAGCCCACCAGGCTCCTCGGTCCATGGGATTTTCCAGGCATGACCGGGCAGAAAAAGAAGAGCACAGAGCTGTTCTCTGGGGGCCCTGTTGGCCAGTAAAAGCTGTGCCTCCATGGCCTGGCACAAAACAAAGAGGAAAGGACCCCCAAAAAGAGAGAGCCTCCCCCCTCCCCAGGACCTTCCCAGAGAATCCACTTAGGGACTGGCATGGGCAGATCAAGTTTGGGGCATTTCCTCAGCCATGGACCCTGGTAAACACCCTTTTGCCCGCCCACGCACCCCCAACCTGGCTCCCTGGGACCTAGGAACGCTGATCTGTTTGTAATAGCCTTAAGTAGGCTTTTCACTGGGCCCATGCGGGCCTGAAGGTACAAGTTAATATCTGATGCTAAGTGAGCTGTGAGGTGCCTGTGCCCTTGAAGCCTGCCCTACAGATTAATTAGAGCTGATCCTGAGGGCTGCTGCAGGGCCAGTCCCTTGGGCCACACAAGACCGCCAATCCCCTATTTGGATTAGTGGAGATTTGAGTTTAAATTCACAAATCTCGACAGATCAGCCCTTCTGATCTTCATCCTGTGTTACTGTCAAACCACATGTGTACTGGGATGACTCGAGGGGTCTCCAGCCTCCATTTCTTGAAAAGAATAAACCCCCAAACCATGTTCGTGTCAATTGAGCAATTTTTCATTTTGCTAAAGGTTTCCACTGCACCTTGGATGTAGCTTCAGCAAGCTATAAGTCAGTTATTTTCAGGGTGAACTGTGCTGATTTAAATTGAAGTGAGATTTGAGAAATTAGCAGCTGCGTGGAAACACTGATTTCATGGTTGGCACCTGGCCGTTGGAAAGCAATTTGGGGTTTTTGGGCTCCATTGTCTTGTTTAAGACCCCAATAGGGTGGAGAAGGCAATGGCAACCCACTCCAGGATTCTTGCCTGGAGAATCCCATGGACAGAGGAGCCTGGCGAGCTACGGTCCATGGGGTCGCAGAGAGTTGGACACAACTGAGCAACTAACAGGGTGGGCATGTCTCCACGTGAAGATGAACAAGTTGGAAAAGTCAGGTGTTGTGTTTAGAATCGCACAGCTGGGTCAAATCCAGAAGTATCAGGTCCTAGAAGCTTCCAAAACGCTACAACTCCCTTCTCCTTGAAGATAGGCGTTTAGGTGCTTTCAGCCAGCCTTGGAATTCTGTTCACCCAAGAGCCACGCTCAGTTGGAGCTTTGAGCTCAGGAGAGGAGACCAGATACCAGCTTTGTGGAGAAACACTGGACGCTGCGGTGGGTCCTGAAGATGCACCCGCTTGAGCCCTTTCCCACAGGTGGTCCCTGCATTCCTGTGTGGGGACAAGCCTCGGAGGCCAGGCCCACCCTCGTGCACCCTGGATCCTGTGGCCCTGGTGCAGGGTGTAGATAGCGGGCCCCCAGGGAAGGTAGAAGGGACTTGGAAGTCTGGGTTCTCCACGCCCTGGGGGGATCCTCGGGTATACCGGAGTGTCTCTCCTGCCCCCAGCCTGGCCCCCACCATGAGCACTGAGCTCAACGTGCCCGTGGACCCCTCTGCTCCTGCCTGCTCGGAACCCGGCCACAAGGGCATGGATTACCGGGACTGGGTTCGCCGCAGCTACCTGGAACTGGTCACCTCCAACCACCACTCCGTGCAGGCGCTCTCCTGGAGGAAGCTCTACCTGAGCAGGGCCAAGCTGAAGGCCTCCAGCAGGACATCCGCCCTCCTCTCAGGCTTTGCCATGGTGAGTGGAAACACGTGGTGGGAAATATAGCCAGTAAGGTGGGCTTCTGCTCACTGAAATCCTGTGATGCTTCAGGGAGCAAAGCCCACCCTCTGGGCCCTGCTAGCAGCCAGGATGGACCACTGGGGAAGTCTCTGTCCAGAGACTTCCCTGGAGGTCTAGGGGCTAAGACTGCACTCTCAATGCAGTGGGGCCTGGGTTCAATCCCTGGTCAGGGAACTAGATCCCACAGGCTGCAACTTAAGATCCCACGTGCTGCAACTAAGACCACCCCCCCACCCCCACCCTCCAATAAAAGTCTCCACCCAGGTCCTACCCCCTCCAAGGGGATTGGTCTGGCAATGGGGAGGGCGACCTGGGGCACCCAGGGGAGTCCCCAAGCCCTCAGAAGGCCCCCAAGAGTTTGGGAATGTGAGCAGGAACTGCAGAATGAGCCCGGTTTGCTCACTGTAACCCAGCTGGGCACACACACGCTCCCCGGAAACGGAGCCTCTGGCCTGACTCCTGGCTGCCTGGCTATGCTTTCCTTCTGAGTCACCCCCCAGGGCGAGTCTGTCTGGGGAGGAGCTGCGGGCCCCCAGGAAGGGCCACATCTCCTGTTGACTCCAAAGCCTGCAGACCTCATCCCTCTGGGGATCGTCCCAGTGCACGGGGATGTCAGCATCCCAGTGAGAACTGCGGCCGCCACTCCTCCTCTCTCTGTTGTCTGCTGAAGTCCTATTGGGCTGGAAGCAATTCTTTTTTTTTTTTAACGTGGAAACAATTGTTCTTCCATAACCTGGAGGGTCAGTTGTCCAGTGGATATGCAGAAAATAGAAAGGTGTCCGAGAGAGCCAGCGTGACCACTCCTCTGATGAGGGCCTGCCAGACATGGGTGCCGGTCACCCTCAGAGAAATGAGACATTGTGTAGTCAGGACGTGACTTCATACAGGGCGGGGCAGTGGTCACCGCATTTAGAGGGCAGTCAATCTGGGTTCAGGTCTGTGGTTTAAAGCAAACGCTGATTCAGGTCTTGCGAATTATTTTTTAAAAAACAGGGTCTTCCCTGATGGTCCAGTGGCTAAGACTGAGCTCCCAAAGCAAGGGGCCCGGGTTTGACCCCTGGACAGGGAACCACATCCCACAAGCCACAGCTAAAGATCCTGCGTGCCACAGCTAAGGCCCGGCACTGCCACGTGAATACATGCTAAACCAAACAAAACCCGTGATTACAAGTGTCCAACCACGTGGGGCAGAGTTTTGGCTCAAAATGTTCTCTTTCATCACATTAAAAAAGGAATATTTTCTCAAGCTTAATTTTAAAAAATATGCAAGAGAATTTTTGATG
This sequence comes from Bos indicus, assembly GCF_029378745.1. Classification (NCBI taxonomy): domain Eukaryota; kingdom Metazoa; phylum Chordata; class Mammalia; order Artiodactyla; family Bovidae; genus Bos; species Bos indicus. The sequence goes on along the minus strand of NC_091784.1, from coordinate 35,661,748 downwards.
TCACTTTTTTTTTCGGTGTCACTATTAAAATTAGATCTTGGGGGACTTCCCTGGTGGCCCAGTGGCAAAGACTGTGCTCCCAACGCAGGGCTCCCGCGGTGGGACCTCTGGGTGGGGACTAGGTCCCTGTGCAGCCAAGTGAATAAATGTTTTAGAAATTAAACTTTGTTTTCTACCTTCACGTAAGAATTATAGTACTGCATTAAGCTTTTTCTGACCTGGGTGTGTGTGTGTGTGTGTGTGTGTGTGTATATTTTATCTCTGGAAAACTAACTCTGAGAAGCGCTGCCCGATTGAATGCAGTAGCACGGTTTCCATTCTGTGTGGGGCCCAGGTCTTGGAAATCCCTTCCTGTCTGCGGGCGGTCTCTTGAGACTCCAGTTTGGATTTCCAAATTTAGGGAAGAGTCACTTTTTCCAACAAAACGCTCACCCAAGTTGAAGGTTACAAACCCCTCATTGAAATTTGAAAACAAGCCCTGTGAAGCTTCAAAACAGTGAATCCTGGAGGATTAGTTTGAGACTTAACTGCAGGCTTCAAGGGTATGAAGTGGCCTGAGAATGGGAGCAGTGACCTTTGAGAGGCAGGGGTGGAAATAATATTGCATTTTCTCAGCTTTCATGGAGTATCTCCTCTGTATCAGCCACTACTCCCTTTAAGCCGGCGGTGATACATTTCAGAAACCACACAGACCCCAGTAAATCAGATGATTGTTCAGACTGCAAAGCCACGTAGGAGAAAGAAGTGATGAATACTGATCGTCAGCCAGTATTTCCGCTGTGGAAACTACAGCTGAATAAGGACAGGGTCGTGGAAAAATGAACAGGCGGCGCTCAACACGGAGTCTGTTCTGTGTATTTGTTGTCACTCAGTCGCTCAGTCATGTCCGGCTCTTTGCGGCTCTATTATGTATTTCCTAATTAGAATTGCAAAGCTGGTCCTTTGTCCAACAGGTGCTCATGCCTGACCTTAAGCTTATTTCATGTTTATCCTGCCCCTAACACAGAAAACCTGTGATCCGAGGCCTGTGATTAAAATATCTACATAAATACACCGAAATATGGCCTTTGGCCTTTTCTCCCGAGGTGAAACAAAACTGCTTTCCTTGCCGTCCTTTTAATCATCTTTGTTTCTTATCTCTGCACCCTCTGAGGTTTCAGTTCAGTCGCTCAGTCATGTCCGACTCTTTGTGACCCCATGAATTGCAGCACGCCAGGCCTCCCTGTCCATCACCAACTCGTTCATCAAGTCAGTGATGCCATCCAGCCATCTCATCCTCTGTCATCCCCTTCTCCTCCTGCCCCCAATCCCTCCCAGCATCAGAGTCTTTTCCAATGAGTCAACTGGAGTTTCAGCTTTAGCATCATTCCTTCCAAAGAAATCCCAGGGCTGATCTCCTTCAGAATAGACTGGTTAGATCTCCTTGCAGTCCAAGGGACTCTCAAGAGTCTTCTCCAACACCACAGTTCAAAAGCATCAATTCTTCAGTGCTCAGCCTTCTTCACAGTCCAACTCGCACATCCATATATGACATCCTTTTTTGTTGGGTCACATTCTTTGTGGTCACAAGAGCCTACCCAGGCTACCAGGGCACTGAGAAAGGACCACCCCTCCCTCACCTTGGCAATGTGGCCACTGACTCTTGGAGCAATAATCATTGCAGAGTTTCCGTTCAAGCTGTGGTCCACTAGGACTGACATTCTCTTCTTCCCTACCAAGGGTTCCATCTCCACTGAGGACAGAATGAGGGGACAAGGCAATAGTTGCTACAAGTTGTGAAATCTTCCTTGTAAATTTCTTAAACCTGGGATGGCTCTGGGAGTTCCCTGGCGGTCCAGTGCTCAGTGGTTGGGACTCTGGCACCTTTTTTTTTTTTTGGCTGCCGTGGCCCTGGGTTCAATCCCTGGTCAGGGAACTAAGATCCCACAAGCCACACAGTTCAGGGAAAAAAAAACAAACAGGGATGGCTTAGATCTAGGAGACAAACAGTGAATGGAAGAGCCTTCTTCTGGCTTCTCTCTGCCTCCCTGCTCCTGCTGTCTTAATGGGTCTGGTTTCTTATCATTGGGTACTTGAGAGAAAGCCCTTGGTGAGCTAAGACTAAACCTTCCACTGGGGCTGGTCTGCAGAGCTGGGGTGGGGTGTGGGCCGAAGGGGAGCCATCCTGAGTGGACAGGGTGTGACCTGGGGAAGCATGGCAGGAGCTTGGCGGCCAGTCTGGATTCTGAAAGCCCCTTAGGGCTTCTGGTGAGGAAGTCTCAGCCTAAATAGACACCCACTGCTACAGAGAGAGGGAGAAGGCAATGGCAACCCACTCTAGTACTCTTGCCTGGGAAATCCCGTAGACGGAGGAGCCTGGTGGGCTGTAGTCCATGGGGTCGTGAAGTCGGACATGACTGAGCAACTTCACTTTCACTTTTCACTTTCATGCACTGGAGAAGAAAATGGCAACCCACTCCAGTATTGTTGCCTGGAGAATCCCAGGGACGGGAGCCTGGTGGGCTGCCATCTATGGGGTTGCACAGAGTCGGACACGACTGACGTGACTTAGCAGCTTCAGAGATAAGCTGGGGCTTCTGGTCCTTTAGTGGGCCTCTTATTCCCTTTCACTTAAAAGTGATTTATATGTTATTGAAGTGAATACACGCACACAGTTTAAAACCCCAGCAGCCCCTGGTTCCCACCCCTGGAGGAGCCCCTCCGTCTCCACGTGGAATTCGGGAATTACTGTTTCTTACACTTTCTAGACATTACCTGTGGCCTAGCTGTGACCGCTGCTGAAGATTCAGCTGTTTTCCCAGCCCAGGCCGTTTCCCAGCTTCCCCTTCTTACCATTGTTCTCATGTATACGGCTATTCCCGGCCTGGCCTTCGGAGATGAGGCTGCTCCTTCCTGCTTTTGGTCTCAGCTGACAGAGGCACCCTGTGGCTTGTGAGAGTCTGTCCAGTGCACAGCTCTGGGGGTCATCAGGAGCCTCCATTGTTCCTTTTTTTTTTTTTTTAACCCCCTGAAAGGTCAGGTTGTTTGTTTTGAAAAGCAGCAGTTGTTGGCAGCGAAGTCCCACTGCAGCCTGGCTCTGCTATCAACAGCAGTGTTGCACTTGCCAGGGAAGTGTGGCCTCTGCCCTGGGCCGGAGCTGGGCACCCCCAGTCCTCCTCCGTCCTTGGCACCCAGGGGGAGATCTCACGGGACCCAGTGCTTCCTTAGCCTTTTCTGTACTTTTTAGATTGCCCTTAGTGAGATCTCCTCTAGCATATCAGGAAAAAGTTCACAATGTGTGAACGGGGAAGGAGAGTGCCCTCTGCTCTGTGGAGGCTCCCACTCAGCAACCCTCTGCCTTGCAGGTGGCCATGGTGGAGGTGCAGCTGGAGACGCAATACCAGTACCCGCGGCCGCTGCTCATCGCCTTCAGCGCCTGCACCACGGTGCTGGTGGCCGTGCACCTGTTCGCCCTGCTCATTAGCACGTGCATCCTGCCCAACGTGGAGGCCGTGAGCAACATCCACAACCTCAACTCCATCAGCGAGTCCCCACACGAGCGCATGCACCCCTACATCGAGCTGGCCTGGGGCTTCTCCACCGTGCTGGGCATCCTGCTCTTCCTGGCCGAGGTGGTGCTGCTCTGCTGGATCAAGTTCCTGCCCGTGGACGCACGCCACCAGCCGGGCCCCCCGCCCGGCCCCGGCGGCCACACCGGCTGGCAGGCCGCCCTGGTGTCCACCATCATCATGGTGCCCGTGGGCCTCATCTTCGTGGTCTTCACCATCCACTTCTACCGCTCGCTGGTGCGCCATAAGACCGAGCGGCACAACCGCGAGATCGAGGAGCTGCACAAGCTCAAGGTGCAGCTGGACGGGCACGAGCGCAGCCTGCAGGTGGTGTGAGCACACGTGCTCCCGGGCGCGGCCGCCGCCGCGTCTGCATCCCTTGGCGTGGACTGGAACTCACGTGCTCCCGGGCGCGGCCGCCGCCGCGTCTGCATCCCTTGGCGTGGACCGGAACTCACCTGCCTCCTGGACAGTTTCAGACACGCGGATGGCCAACCGGGCTGCCGAGTCACTGCCAAGACGGTTCGAGACCAAAGTTCTAAAGTTCTACTCCTGTCTTAATGCTGTTAAGACCTGGCTCGTTTTCCCTCGGAGGATGGAACTCTTCAGTTAAAGGGGAGACTGATGGCTAAGAGCTCAGGGCAAAGAAAGGCTGAGTCTTTGGCCATGGGGACTTCCTGAGGCAAGGAGGCCAGGCTCTGGGTTGTAACGGGTGGTCACGGGTCCCCTCAGACACGTGGACCAGCTTGGGGCGGGAGCCTGGCAAGGGCCTGGAGAGGCGGGGCAGCATCCTGAGTTCAGGGAAGGGACTGCACCGACTCTGGAGCTGGGCTGGTGGCAGCCCAGGGGCATGAGTGATGGTACCACCCTGCTATGAATAGACTGGGCACAGGATTAACGGCTTGGCCTGGTGCTTCCCTCCCTGCCCTGGAGGGGGTTGGGTGGCCTGGCCCTGGGGCGGGGAGGCAGCAACCTGGGTAGGGCAAGTCAGCCCAGCAAGTGCATCAGACTAGTCAGGCCTTGGATGAGATGTCCAAGGTCAGAGGCCTGTGGGGCCAGGAGGCCTGTCTCTGGGCATCCCAGGTGAGGTGCCCACTTGAGGTGGCTAACTGAGGGGTGACCTGAAGCAGCCTGGGCTCAAATTCTCTCTTCCCAGACAGCAGGATCCCTGGCCACACTGACCCAGTGAGGCCACCAGGTTGGGAAAGGGGCCCACAGTCCAGAGACATCCTTCTCTCAACCCCAGACGGCCCCCTGAGCTGTCAGCCCTCTGAGCTGCAGCTACAGAGGGTGGGACACTGGCCAGGCAGCTGAGCTCACCGTCTCCTTGCTGCCCGTGGCCCCTGCTGTGGGAGGGGGGCGGCCTGGGGGACTTCCTGTCTAGATAAGGCCATGGCCTGGCCTGGTCTGTGGGTGGTGGTGCCAGAGGCCAGCCCTGGCCACATGTGGGTTCTGCTTATGACAGCAGGGAGGGTGAGGTCCCGTGTAGTGCTCCCCGGGGGCCCCCCCAGGCCTTCCGGCCACACCCACCCAGCTCATACTTCTACACAGTCGTGGTTTCTGGTGTTTTTGAGATGGGCATCTGGTAGACCTGAGCCCATGTCCTGGGGCAGAACATGTAGATGCTACAGCTCAGCTTATCTATGAGTTTGCTGTGCCCTGAGCTGCTTTTAAGAACCACATGTACCATACTGGCCAGCAGCCACCAGAGAGGGGTGCCTTTTCTTTTGTTTCCACAGTCATTGGACTTCATGCTCTGATGGCATGTCTGTCCACAGCCTAGTAGCTCTGTGGTGTCTGGGTCACGTGTGCCAGGAAACGCTGGTGGGCCTGACCGAGGTTTCTGAGACGGTGACGTACTGCTGAGAACATAAACCTTAACACATCACTCTGAAATGCCGAGAACCCCCAGTGCAAGTTGTGGCATTTACAGGGAGCCTGGATGTTGTGTCCTGTGGGGCCAGAGGAGAGCCCTGGCGCCTTCTGAAGGGCGTGTCCCTCACATCCTCTGCTGACACCTGTTGTGACTTGCTTGGTCCTTACCACATGTCTCCTCTCCTCTCCTGGAGCCTTGCTGAAAAGGCTCGTCTGGTTTAACGTGTTTGCTTTGTGCAAGGTCAGCGTCACCGCAAGACCACCACTGTGTGTCCTGGTAGGGACCAGACAGGCCGGCTCCTCCCCACTGCTGGAGGGGACAGCAGCTCCTTCCTCTAGCCTGAGCCTTTTGAGAGGGGCCTCACAGGGCTCACTGCGACCCACTTTCCTGGGCCGCCTGGTGCCCCTGCCCTGTGAGCCAGGCCCATGGAGTGCCCAGTTCCCCCACATCGTGGCAAGCACACCCCAGCTATCAGCCAGGAGCCCGCTGTTAACGCCTGGCCCGTGGCGCTGGTGGGAGGGGAGCTTCCTAACCTGGCCGCATCAGGGTCGGACACTAGGCACCAAGGACATTGCCACACAGGCAGGAAGATGCTGCGTGACATGCTTTAGACACTGATTAGGAGAGCAGTGTTCTTGTAATTTCTTATTTTCATCCGGCAAGTTTTCCCGGCTCCAGCCTTTCTAGTTCCCAGGTATGGGGCAAACAGTTTCTGTGAGAACAGAGCTGACCATGGGTTGGGGACTGGTGATGGGGGTCACCCTCAGGGTAGCACAGAGCGTCCTCTGGGGCTGGAGAGTAAGCTATTTGGAGCTGCAGCAGGGCAGTCTGGGAAGGACAGGGAAGCATATGTACAGGCTAGAAATTTGGTTCCTGGAGGTTTAGCCTGATTGTGAAGAGGGTTCCAGGTACAGTGGCCTCTCCATGGTAAGAGGAGCCGGTGTGGGCTTGCCCTATTTTCTTCTGAAAGGAGCCTTCCTGGTGCTCATAAAACAAATGCCTGCAGATACACACAGGCCATTTCCAAAGTGGAACACAGTCTCCATTTAGTACCTGACCAGAACCAAACTCACGGGTTTCTATTTTGGACAAACTGCCAGGGCAGAATGTATTTCAGTTTTCTAGGAAGGTCTGTGCAGGACAAAACCACACAAGCCTGAGTGGATTGAGGCGCATCTACAGACCTTATCTGTCTTGTGCTGAGAAATGCACTATGCATGACGTCATGGAGACCACATGTGGTGTACACTGCCCCCCGCCCCTGCCCCGTCCTATATATGGATTTTTTAAAAACAGTTGCCCTGGATTGAACTGAGTAAATAAAGCTACAACTTGCTCTCTGCTCTTGGTGGGAGGCCGTAGGGAGAGGGGATGCTCAGAAGCCCCTCCTCCAACCACTGGTCACCAGTGTCCCAACAGACTCCCAGGTGAGGGAGGTAGAGGCCCCCTTATTTGAACACTTCTGTCCTTTACTAAGAAAAAAAAAATTTTTTTTTTGTTTCTTTTGCCATACTGTGCAGTATATGGGATCTTGGCTCCCAACCAGGGATTGATATCATGCCCCCCTGCAGTGGAAGCACAGAGTATTAACCATTAGACCACCAGGAAAGTCCCTTTTATTGTTCTTAACGTTCTGGCACTTCAACCCAGAGGGCCAGGCTGCCTCTGCAGCACAAGATAACTGGGCTGCAGTTGTCTTTTTTTTGGGGGGAAGGGGGGTGTGGTGGCAGAAAAGGCCTAGGCTCAGTGCAGAGCTTTGGGCCAGCAAGCCCATCCTGAGCATTTCCTGTGTGTGCTCAGCTAGCCTGCAGAGACAGTCCTAACTCAGATGCCTCTGGAAGGGCAAAGGGAGAGAAGGGACAGACCAAGGCTAGAGACTCCTCACTAGGCCCATTAAGACCCTGCTGAGCTGTGTTTCCAGCCCCTGACATCCCTCTCAGGCTGCTGGGGACACAGTCAGGCGGGTTTTGCACCCATCTCTGCAGGAAGAGCCTAGAGGACACTGCCCGGCCTCAGCTCAATCGGGGCCCTCTGTTGGCGGAGCGCCCTGCAAGCTCCATCCAGGGGCCGGGCTGCCCTGAGGCCAGCCTGTCAAGCCCCCAGCGAGCAGACCATCGGGTCTATGTGCCTGTTTGGCAACCAATGTGGCAAGATGGGCTGGAATTCTGGCCACCTTGCCCAAATGCCACCCTGAGGGGTATGAGGGCTAGTGGGGAGTTCACAGTACCTGAGAAGCACCAGTCCCCCACCAGAAGAGGTGTCTGGGAGCCCACTGCCCACCACGGCCAGCCGCTGGGCCCACTCAGTCCTGTTGGGTCTCTGCCAGGGCCACTACGCAGACAGTGCAGGGTAGCCAGTGGCTCTGCACTCCTGATAGCTCTTGGAAAGTTCCAGAGCGACTGTGAAAACCAGTGCTGTGAATGTCTCCAGGCTGTGATGGGGCACTGGTCCCCCAAGTTTGGCTCCTTGCATGTGGCTGGTGGGCCAGGTATATTGTCATATAAGCAGCAGGAGACCAGGCTGGCCCCCCAGACTGCACGGCCATGCCTTCCACCTCCACAGGCTGCTCCTCACCTGGCCGCGGGGGACAGCCGCCAGTCCAGGTCACCACCTCACAGCACTGGTGCCAGGTAGGAGCCACCCTGTGCTGTCCTGAGCTGCGGAGACTCCTCCACAATTTCTAACATCACTGGGAGTGGGGGGCCCAGGCCCCCAGCAGACTGCCCCATCACCACACCCCACACCCCATGGGGTCAAGCATGACCTGGGCAGAGCCAGCTCAGAAGCTGTCAGCAGTCCTGATGTCTGAAACAATAACCACCTCACATCCTCTACTAATCCACTCTCCAATCCAACACGCTCCCTAAACCAGGGGCCTGGGAACTCCCTGGCGGTCCAGTGGTTAGGACTCGCTTTCACTGCAGTGGCCTAGATTCAACCCCCGGGTCGGGAACTAAGATCCTGCAAGCTGCGGGGCATGGCCAAAAGTAAACACGTAAAACAGTAAATAGATGCGGGGCCTGCAGGCTGGGATGTTCTGCAACCTTGTTGTTCAGTGGCTCAGTCGTGTCTGACTCTGTGTCTCCGTGGACTGCAGCACGCCAGGGTCCTCTGTCCCTCGCTATCTCCCAGAGTTTGCTCAAATTCATTTCCATTGAGTTGGTGATGCTACCTAACCTCTAACCTTGGTTACCCTCTAACCTCATTAAGACAGATGGATAAAGAAGAAAACAGCCTGAAGGGGTACCAACCATTTTTAAGCTCATATTAGGCCACTGCCCTCAACTGTGACAAACAACCCAAACCAGTGGCCAAAGGGACCGACCTGAGCCCCTCACCGTGAAACCATCCCGGGCGGGGCTCGAGCTGCCAGGCGCCAGGGTCTGTCCAGCAGTCTCCCCTTAAGACCTGAGAAAGACCCTCGTGCTGGGCGCCCCCTTCGATGCTGGCCACCGGTCCGCTGGGGAGCCAGCGCCTCCGCCAGGCCCAGCTGCCAGCTCCCCGTCCCGGGCGGTGGCTCACGTGGTGGGTCTCCCCTGAAAGGAGAGCGCCATTTGCAGGAGTTCCCGCCCCAGTTCCTGCTGCTTCCCTCCGGGGCCGAACTCAGCCGACAGCTCCCGGAAGGTGACGCCCACGCGCCGGGCCCCGATGTGCCGCCGGTGGATGGCGTGCTTCCACTGGTGCCGTGCGCCTCCCCTGAGCACCACCAGGGAGCGGCGGGGCAAGGGGACCGCCACCTCCACCTCCTGGCACGGGACGGACCGGCTGGGGGCCATCGCGCTGTCCGCCAGGGCCTCCGGGAAGCCGGATGGGGCCAGGCAGAGCAGCAGGCTGCCGGGCGCCTCCCGTGACATGGACAGCACGGTGGGGGACAGCAGGTTGAGGCTCACCAGCCGCTCCCCCCACAGCCAGGCGTCGTCCAGGTGCGGGTCGATGGCCGAGCCGCGCTCCGGGGAGTAGTCCAGGTTGCACTGCTCCACGGGCCGGAAGTCCTCCAGGATGGGGTACAGGCCCATCCGCCGCACCACCTCTCGGCTGAAGCTGGGGAGGCCTCGGAAGCCGGCCCTCTTTAGCTTCTGTTTCCGGAAGTTGACTTTGGGGCCGTAGTCCTGGAGGATGAGGATGAAAAGGAAGTGGGGGATTGGCTGAGTTTACGGAAATGGCATCACACGCCAGAGCGGAAGAATCCAATCACAGAGACCAAGACAATCCACGATGCCTGACTTCGTGGATCTGACATTTTGGCAGAAGGAGACAGACACCAGAGAGAGAAATACGAACAGCACACACCAGCTGGCAGCAAACGCCACCGAGAAAAACAGAGCAGGGAAGGGGATGTGGAGTGTCGGAGGACGTCTCCGCCCAGGCACCGCAGGAAGCAGAGCTGGAGACAGGAGGCCCGTGTGTGGGTGGCATCCCCTGGCCGCCGTGGCCAGGAGTCAGGAGCTGTGAAGGAGGAGCGGCCAGGCAGGGCAGGCGGGAGCGCGGGAGTGCGGGCCCGCCCAAGGCAGTGTTACCCAGCTGGTCAACACTGGGCTTCAAGACCACGGAGGAGGAGTTCCCCTAGGACCCAGAAGTGGTTCCACTTCTAGCCTCACTGAAGAGAATGGAAACACAGTCCACACAGAAACCTGTACTCGAATGTTCCCAGCAGCACTACTGACAAAGTCAAACAGTGCGCCTCCCTGCTGGTCCAGTGGCTGCGACTGCGAGCTCCCAATGCAGGGGGCCCGCGTTCCATCCCCGGTCAGGGAACTAGACCCCACATGCCGCAACTAAGTTCATATGCTGCAATTAAGACTCGGTACAGGCAAATTTAAAAAGTCAGAAAGTGGAAACAATCCGTGTCCACCAGCCGGTGAATGGTAAACCGAGAGTGGTCTATTCATGCGATGGAATAATGCTGAGTCACAAAAAGCAATGAAGTCCTGATACAGGGTGCAAAGCGATGAACCCGGAGAACATGCTCAGTGAAAGATGCCCGACACAGAGGGTCATACCCCACTTATAGGAATGTCCAGAAGAGGCCAACCCACAGAGACAGACAGCAAGTAAGTGGTTGCTGGGGGTTAAGGAAATGCAAAGTGACTGGCAATGGGTGTGTGTTTGCTCTGGGGTGATGAGAATGTTCCAGAACTAGACAGTGGTGATGGCTGCACAACACTGTGGCTACACTGAAAATGAAAGCACTGAATTATACACTTGAAATGGGGGATCTTATGGTAGGTGGCTTCCATCTAAAAGGAAAAACACACACACACACACACACACACACACACACACAAAAGAGAGGAGCCCTGTAGAATACAGCTCAGATCTGAGGGGTGAGAGGGGAGCATGTATCCACACTCCTGCTCCCTGGGGGCCCCTCCAGTGGAGGGTGGCCCCACCTGGTGGTAGAGTCTCCTTCTCTGTTCTGCAGGAGCCAAGGCCAGCTGGCTCCTTCAGGTCACCCCAACCGGTTGGCAGCAGCCGGCAGGAGGGCCACAGGCAGAAAGAAGAGAAGCCGGAGCCCGAGGAATCCCTGGGAGGCTGGGGTGACTGCCGTGGGGACAGCAGCAGCGGAGACAAAGGTTGGGCTGGCGGCCAGCACAGGGCCTTCAGGGCACGGGAAGGCCTCTGTGTTCACGCTGACATGGGAGGGCCTGTGGTAGAGCAGCGACTCTGACCAGATGGTGGGATCACTTCCTACTGAGACGGACAGGAGGGGCGGAGGCTGCGCAGGGAGTGTGGAGGCAGGCGGCAGCAGTGGCCGGGGGTGAACATTCTCAGGCTCAGGATATGTTTTGAAAGAGTAAAGAGCTGACAGGAATCACCAGTGAAAGCCAGAGAGGACTGTGGAAAGATCCAGGGTTTCTGGTCTGAGTAGGTAGAAGGTGGAATGCGCCGGCTCAGCTCAGGACTAACAAACAGGAGAAGCTGGGGCTGGAGGTACGAGCACGCAAGCCCTGAATTTTTTGGACCGGGCCTGAGATCAGCTAGGGGCGTCTGGAGAGGGAGGAGAGGCCTGAGAACCAGTCGCTGGGTTTAGGGGTGGGGGTCGGCGATGAGGCAGTTTCAGAGTGAGTTAAGAGGGAGCAGGAGGAGAGGAGCTGAACAGAACAGCTAACTCTCTTGAGAAGTTCTGCTGCAGAGACGAGAGACATGCAGCTTCCTGGGAGGCCAGTGGGAGAGAGCCCACCTAGAGAGAAGGGAGCTGGACAAGGGCTTCTGAGAAGCAGCAACCAGCCCGAAGCTGAAGAGGGGCTCGGAGGGAAGCAGGGCACAGGAGAGAAGGGAACCTCGGTAGATCCGTGTGTTTTCTCTGAGAGGCCCGGTCATCAGTGCAGAGGGGGGAGGGGAGCGAGGACTGGAAGGACAGCAGCAGAGCCGATGACCTGCGGAGTCAGCACGGCTCTGAGCACGAAGGGCCCGGCTCAGGATGGAGAGCCAGAGCCCGAGGCCACCTGGGGGTGGGTGAGTGGAAGGAGCCTGACAAAGTGAGAGGAGAAAGGGTGAGGGACACCCGAGGAAGCGCCTGTGCTAACTGGCTGGGGGGCCAGGGAGACTTGGGGGGTGCGCACAGGCAGGGGACGCAGAAAGGGGGCCAATGGCTGTCTGGAGGGGGCGAGGACTACCGGAGATGAGGAACAGAGGAGACAGGAGTGGACCCAAGGAGAAGGGGGCTGTGATCCCAACAAAGGGAAGCTTCAGGGTTTGGAGACCAGAGTATCGGTAGGAACAGGCGTGAGGAGATTCACAACTGACCCGGAGAGCTGCCGACAGGGTGGGGGCGTCGGGCAGCACTCCGCAGGGCTTCCCTGCGGGCTCAGTGGTAAAGAATCCGCCTGCTACTGCAGGAGACGCAGGTTTGACCCCTGAACAGGGGGATCCCACATGCCTCGGAGCAACAAAGCCAGAATTGTTGAGCCTAATGCTCTAGAACCCAGGAGGCCAAGTACTGAAGCACCTAGAGCAACAAGAGAAGCCACGGCAATCAGAAGCCCTCGCACCACAGCAGGGAGTAGCTCCCGCCTGCTGCAGTGAGAGAAGAGCCTGCACAGCAATGAAGACCCAGCACAGCCAAAAACAACTAACTAAATTAAAGGAATTAAAAAAAGAGGCACTCCATGAGAGTCACCAGCACTACGCCAGCTGGGGAGAGGGCAGAGAGCGCTGGGTGGCCGTCTGCTTCTGAGCCCCAACTCGTAGGAAGGTAAACAGGCCGCGCTCTGGGCCCTTCCCCAGCACCCCTATTCAGCAGCCCTGCCCTCCCACAGCCCTAGGTCAGCTTGTCCGCTAATGGCTCTGGGCGGTGGCTGCAAAGGCAGGCATGGAAAAGGAGATAAGCACAGGAGCTCCAGGGTCAGGTGCCTGGCAGGACCCTGCAGCGTGACTGGCCAGAGAGGGCAGGCCTTCCTCCCCCCACCCTGCTCTGGCCCAGCCTACCTGCTTCCTCCGCCCAGACTGAGAGAGCTTCCAGGGGTCGCGGTCCATCAGCTGCACCATCTCGGCTTCTTCCTCTGGGGTCACGAAGTCCTCGATCAGGGTCACGCCCGGGAAGGGGAAGGCCCAGCCTTCAAAGTCAGACTCCTCGGCCCCCACGGCCCAGCCAGTGTCGGGGTAGTAAATGAACCGGTGTGTTTTCTGCAAAAGAAAGACAGGGGTGTCAGAGCTTCTGGAGCCCTGGCTCACACCCCACATACGCCCTGAGAAGCTGCCCCACCCAGTGGTGCACCCTCCCCGGCAGCACTCTGGGGGTCAGCTGGCATCTCCAGGGAAGTGGACCCCTGCCCAGCCCCCACCTTGCTCAATTTCTCGTCTGTAAAAGGAAAGAGAGTACACAGGAACATTCTTTCGTCTTCCACCTTGCAGGTGAGGTGACTGAGGCTCAACAAAGTTAAGGAACTAGCCCAAGGCTGCACAGCTGGGGAGCAGCCTCCAAGGCCACACTGTTGCTGTGGGCACTGTCTGTTCCTCCCAGGCTAGTGAGGCGTGTGTGAAGGCAGACGGCCCTGATGGGGAGCTGGAGAAATCTGCTCCCCTAAAGCTGAGGCCTAGGGTTGCCCAGGGGGGTAAGTTCACATGCTGGGAGGCCAGAGGGAGAAGCTCTTTCCAGCCACAGTGGGGATGTCGCTGGGGCCTCCCTGACACGGCGGCAGCCATGGGCACTCCCTGAATTTCTCATTGAAAAAGGATAGAAGGCTTCCCAGGTGGCTCAGTGGTAAAGAATCCACCTGGTAAGGCAGGAGACGTGAGTTCAATCACCGATCCCAGAAGATCCCATTCACAGTGGGGCAACTAAGCTGGTGTGCCGCAACTACTGAGCCTGTGCTCTAGAGCCTGGGAGCAGAAACTAGTGATGCCCGCACGCCCTAGGGCCCGTGCTCCGCAACAAGAGAAGCCATGGCAACGAGAAGCCTGTGCACAGCGACTAGAGAGGAGCCCCTGCTCACCCCAACTAGAGAAAAGCCCACACAGTAGTGAAGACTCAAGAGAGCCAAAAACAAAAAATAAATAAAATTTAAAAAGAAGAGCAGAACTTGCCAGTCACCTAGAGGAGTACCAGACTGACAGCCTCCTGTGGCAGGGCCTCCGGCCAGTGACCCATCACGAGCCCGGCCAATTACCAGGCAGTCTTTGCTCTGGAGCTTCCGGTTGGGTGAGCCAAGACTTCCTCAGATCTGCGCGGGAGTTGGGGGTGCTCCCTGCCTCCTCCCCGTGTATGTTCTAGAGGCACTGCCAGCACCCCCGACTCTGAACCACCGCGTCTCCCTCCTGGCACCTCACGCAGGACACACAGAAAGTAAGGACTCCTCCTGTACATTTCACTTGTTCCTCGGCATCAGGTTGGGAAGGTGCTACCCGCTACAGTGCCTGGAACCTCCACACCCTCGGCCATGGGCAGAGTCCAGACCTCTGGCGAGGTCTGAAAAACTTTTTTTTTAAGAAAGTAATTATGGTGAAATATATACAACCACATATATTTTATACATAAGACTGATCCTCAACCATATTTTAAGTGCACAGTTCAGTATTGAGTATATCACACTGTTGTGCAACCAATTTCCAGAACTTTCTCATCTAGCAAAAGTCTACCTGTTAACTTAGAGAACGAACTTGCGGTTGCCGGGGCTGGGGGGTAGGGGCTAAGGATGGGGTAGAGGGCTAGTTAGGGAGTTTGGGATGGACAAGTACACACTGTGACATTTAAAACCAATGAGGTCCTCCTGTACAGCACAGGGAACTCTGCTTAATGTTACGTGGCAGCCTGGATAGGAGGGGAGTTTGGGGGAGAATGGACACATGTATACGTATAGCTGAGTCCGTTCTCTGTCCACCTGAAACCATCACAACATTGTTAATCAGCTATACTCCAATACAAAATGTTACAAAAAAAAAAAGAAAAGAAAGTCTATCCGTTAAACAACACATCCCCTGTCTCCTTTGCTCCAGCCAGTGCGCACCCACCACTCTCCTTCCCGTCTCCGTGACTCTGACTACTTTAGACGCTCTACCTGAGTGGAATCATACAGTTTGCATCCTGACTGCCTTATTACACTCAGCATAACGTTTTCGGGTTCATTCGTGTCGTGGCACGTGCCAGACTTTCCTTTCTCCCTTTTTCAGACTGAATAATAGTCCGTTGTATGGGCCGCATTTTGTTCATCCTTTCATCTGTCCAAGGATACCTGGGTTGCTTCTGCCTTTTAACTCTTCTGAGTAACTCTGCTATGAACATGGGTATACAGATATCTCTTCAAGACACTGCTTTCAATTCTTTTGGGTCCACATCCAGAAGTGGGATTGCTGGGTCATATGGCAGCTCTACATTTAATTTTCTTAGGAACTGCTACTGTTTTTCACAGGACCTTCTTAACTTCTATCAGAGACACCTTGACGGTTTCTTCACTGGCTTCCCAACCCCTTTTCCTTCTTATCCACTCTTTCCCCTCAGAGGAACTTTCTAAAGTTCACATGTGATTTTACCTTTAAAACCCTCACGAGCTCACCACGGCCCTCAAAAGGAGCCCAGCCTGCCTTCCGTGGTCAGGCCCCACCGGCTTCATCTCCCTCCCCTGACGCATCACCCACCTTCCCCAGGCCTCGGCCCAAACAGTTTCCCAGCTGAAGGCCCTCGCTCTGCTCAAAGGCTCTGCGTCCTTCTTTGTTAATTCGTAGGATTAAGGAATCTCATTTCCGTCCAATGCCTCCTGGGACCCGTTGCCCCGAGTTTCGGCACCCTCTGCTCTCGTCCTGTCGTCTTCCCACGGGCAGGTGAGGTTCCCAGCCCGACCCGGGGCGGAGGAGCAGCGGCTACGTGTGCTATCAGACTACCCCCAAGTTCCATAGGTGAGCCGCGGCCGGACTGCACCGACGTCCCAGCCCCTTCTCCACTCCAAGCCCACTCCTCAAATCCCTCATCTCTTCACCTCGCAACGCCCCCATCTTCAGGGCCGCTGACACGGGCTGATCCGGAACCTGTCTTCAAGGCCAACTTGGGCCTCAGTTTCCCCACACGAAGCATGGAGTTGTGGGCGCGGCGGCCCCTCTCCCACCCCTCACCTGCGAGGGGTGCTGCCAGGGCGGGTCACCTCCGCGCTGCCGCTCGCAGATCAGACAGGTCCTGATGCCCTTGCAACCGCATTCCCGAAGGACCTCGGGAGGCGCCACCGCCGCGGCCGCCATGGCGGCGTCCCGGCGGCCAGGGCGCAGATGCGGGGCCGCGGGGGCCGCTGGGAGTGGTAGTCCGTGCGCAGGGCGCGAGGTTCGCGGGGACGCTTCCTTCCGGTGGTCGCCGCCGCGGACGGATTCGCGCGGCGCCACCTCCTGGACTGAGGCAAGCGCTGGCGCCAGCATCGGATTCCCGTGCTGCGGTTTGGGCACACGCGGACGGCGCCTTCTCGCCATGGCCCCCCTCTCGACGCGGCTGCTTATCCAACGGGGGCGACCCAAGAGCAACCGGCTGGGGAAGATCCGGAGCTTGGAGTAAGGGCCGAAGCCACACTGTCCCACCGGGGCCTGGGTCGGCGGGCAACCGGAAAAAAGCCTGGGATCCTTTCTCTCTCCCTTCCCGGCCCCGTTATCACCCCGAGTCTTTAAACACTCGGGCGACACGCCGTGCTCGCCTTATGAGATGGGGCGGGGCGGGGCGGGGGCGGGGGGCGGGTTCTGGAGCAGCGTTGCCCCAGAAGAGGGCCTGGGCTGCTAGGGAGACTGTCTTGTAGAAAGAATATGGAGCAACCTGTTGAGAGAGTTACAGGGGAGCTCAGAGAGCCCCACCTAGAGGATCAGGAAAAAGCCTCTTGGAGGTAGCCAGCTGCCTCAAGTTCTAAAGTAGTTATCAATGGAGGCGATGTTGGGGATCAACTGCACAGGCAACAAGAAATATCAAGAGAAAAGCCATCGGAGGCACCTGGGCTGACGTGGGTATGGGGTGGGAAGTCGGTGGGCCTGCCCCCTGAGCCGGCCCTGTCTGCGCCTTTCCCCAGCCTGTCAGGGCTGAATCTGCTCTCAGAGGACTTGGACCACACGCTCCTGGGTCGCTTGAAGCAGCTGCAAGAGCTGGACCTCTCCGACAACCAACTGGAAACGCTGCCCGCCGACCTGGGCCTGCCCCACCTGCACGTCCTCCACTGTGCCAACAACCAGCTGAGCGACGTCACCCACCTCTGCCAGTTCCCGCAGCTCGAGGAGCTCAGCCTGGAGGGCAACCCCTTCCTGACAGTAAGTGGGTGCCCGCAGCAGCCCCAGGCACTCGATGGGCTGGGGCTGAGCCACAGACTGGGCACAACCCCGAGCCGCTCTTCCTCATCCCCCAGGTCAGTGACAGCCTGAAAGTCACCTTCCTCCTGCCCGAGCTCCGTAAGTTCAACGGCAAGGATGCTTCCACCACTCGCTCTAAGGCAGAGAGCCTGAACCGGGAGCTGACCACCAGGGTGAGGAACGGGGAGGAGTCCCCGGAGCTCGGGAGCCTTGAGTGAGTGGCAGAATGGGGTATCTGGAGGACTCCGAGAGGGGCCACAGCGGCCCTGAGACCCTACCCTGACCCAGGGCTCTGATCTTGGCTGTGGTGCTTGGCCTCTTGTTCTTGTGCAGGCAGGCGATGTTGAGACGCTTTCGTGGTGACACTGCGCTGGGCCAGCTTTTCCCTTCGGGGGCTGTTTCTCCCTGTGGCTCACTTGGGTTTGTGCAGCCGAGAAGGCTGTGGTTCCTGGAGGCTTCCCAGAGGCGATGAGGGCGACGCCTCTGATCCCTAGAGACAGAGGCGCCACAGAAGGTCCAGGAGAGCTGGGCTGGCCTGAGCCTAAACCTGGTCCCTCTTGTGCCAGGTCGCAACTCACTGGAAGAAGTTCATGGCCGCACTGAGCCCAGAGGAGCAGGCACAGGCCCAGGCAGACTTTGTGAAGTCGGCTGTCAGGAACGTCCGCTACGGGCCCATGTCGCTCAGCGAATTCACCCAGTGGCGGGTATGCCCTCACGCTGCTGTGCTGCCCATCGGCCCTGCCAGCTCCCTCCTCCCTGGCTCCCACAGCCCAAGCCACCCTGGAGGTCGCTGGCCACAAGAGGACGTGGGGAGTAGGGCAGGTCAGGGAAGGTGGCCTGGGGGCTGGAAAGACGCTTCCCCAGCTCTTACTGGCTGTCTGGGAGAGGCTTGAGGCCCTAGGACTATGCCTGGCTTCCTGATGGCCTGCTCCCACCCAGGTGCGGATGATCTCTGAGGAGCTGGTGGCCTCTGGTGGAACCCACGCACGTGAGACAGACATGCCAGAGGGATCCCACAAAGCCACAGCTACCCAGCAGCCCAGGGTGAGTGGGGCTCCCAGGCTCCCTGGGCCTGCCTTGGCTCTTCCTGCCTCAAGAGGCATTAGGGAAGCAGGGGACCTTGAGATATGCCCAGGAGATGGTCTCCTGTGCTTGAGTGGGTTCTCTCTGACCCTGGTACCTCTTGCCTCCCATACCCCAGGAGGGTGAAGTTGAGTCTGTGACAGGGAGGAGGTAAGCCCTAGGCAGATGGGTGCCTGGTCACCATGCCTCAGCCTGCCCCTGCCCTCTCCTCCACAGGCCAGGCCGGTGGCCTTGAGGCGGCCAGGTGATACCCTACTCAGCCTCTCTCCCCAGAAGCGGATGTGCACCTCCCTGTTGGCGCCGGTGGAGGGCAGCCTTGTGGGCTCTGACAGCAGCCAGGTGAGCCCTGCACGGTGGCAGGGAGGCGCAAGGTGGGAGAGAGGGCTGGGGCAGCCGTGACCGCCCTCTGTCCCCACCCCTGTCCTGCAGCTGGAGCCCCTGCACTTCCTGCAGTGCCACAGCAAGAACAACAGCCCCAGCGACCTGAAAACCCAGCTCTGGGCCTGCGCCTTCGAGCCAGCCTGGGATGAGGGTATACCCTTCGGGGGCAGGGGCCCTGGGAATGCCACTTTCAGGGGCTACCTGGGAGGGTGGGGAGCAGGGAGGGACAGAGAGCTTAAAGCGTCATCCAGGTCAGGAGGAGCAACTGCCGTAGACAACTGAAAACGTTTTCACCAGACTGAGCTCCCAAACAGGGCAGGCAGGGGCCGCGTCGCAGACCGTGGCCACGTGTGGTGGGGAGGCCGTGTGTGTGATCGACTGCCAGACGGGCATTGTACTACACAAGTACAAGGTGCCTGGTGAGGTGAGTGCCAGCGCCTGGCTCCTGCGGGGTGGTGGCAGAGCCTTGGCTCCTGGGGGCAGAAGTGTGGAGGTCGAGGGGCCAGACTCGGCCGCCTGCTCAGCAGGTGGCCCTTGTCTTTGGTGCTGGACCGCGGTTCCGAGGTGGCTCTGCCCCTCCGTGACTGCTCCCCTCCCCGCCCAGGAGTTCTTCTCCGTGGCCTGGACCGCCCTGACGGTGGTCACACACACCGGCCACAAGAAGCGCTGGAACGTGTTGGCGGCCGCGGGCCTGCGTGGGCTGGTCCGGCTGCTGCACGTGCAGGCCGGCTTCTGCTGTGGGCTCATCCGGGGCCACAGGAAGGCCATTGCCACCCTCTGCTTCAGCCCCACCCACGAGACCCACCTCTTCAGTAAGACCTTCCTCCCACACCCCCCAGGGCTCCCCCAGTACCCGTGTCCTGCAGCCTGGCACCTCAGGGCTCCTCCCCGGGGCGGGCCTCACACCAGCTGCCAAGGTCAGCTCAGACTGTGGTAGGAAGCATGAGGCTTCAGAGACACCTGACCCGGCTTCGGATTCTGTCTTGTTCCCCCAACCCGCCCTGCAGCCTTGGAGGTTTCTCAGAGCCAGGGCAGTGTCTGCGATCTGGGTGGGTACCCCAGCCCTCTGGATGTGGTGAGGTGATATCTGAGCCGTAGCTGCCTGGTGTGGGGCATGTTAGGTTCGAGCAGGATAAGGACGGGGCCCCGGGAGTCCTGTCTCCAGTTGTGGCCCTCCCTCCCTCCCTGCCTTGGAGGGGCTGGCCTTGGGAGCCTGGTCTCCACCTGGGATGCAGCCTGCAGGAGGGAGCGGGGCCTTCTTAGAGACACCTGTCTCCTTCCCATCCCCTCGCCAGCGGCCTCCTACGACAAGCGCATCATCCTCTGGGACATCGGGACACCCAACCAGGACTACGAATTCCAGGCCAGGTGATGCTGCGAGGCAGGACAGCCCGGGATGGGGGGTGGGCACACCCGAGTCTGCGGCCTCACGCCCTCCCACCTCTCACCTGCTGGCAGCCACCTGCTCACACTGGATACCACCTCCACCCCCCTGCGCCTCTGCCCTGTTCCCCCCTGCCCGGACGCCTACCTGCTGGCCGGCTGTGAGGGCGGCTGCTGCTGCTGGGACGTGCGGCTGGACCAGCCCCAGAAGAAGAGGTGAGCACGGGCAGGGGATGCCCCGAAAGCCCGTCCTCAGAGCCGAGCAGCTGCAGGTCCGAGGGTCTGACCCCAGGCACACCTGTCAGGGGTAGTGCCTGCACTATGCCCCTCGCCCTGGGGAGCCCAGAGGCAGTTTCCAGGGCCCTATTTGCAGAGCTGGGGTGTCCGCACCTCCTGCTCATCTCTCGAGGAAAGACCACTTTCCAGCACCCCAGGCTGTGATCACCTCATCACTGCCCAGGTCCTACCACTCGCCAGCTGTGGGACCTTCCCTTGTCCAGCATGATTTCATCTGCGAAGTGGGGACAATAACTCACACCCCAGGGCTAGTGGAGGGCAAGGGGGATGGTGTCTTGGCTGGGATGAGGCCCCGGCAAGGCCAGGTTGAGGCTTGTGGCTCTTGGACCCTGGGAGAGCTGAGGCAGTGCTCGGGAGGGAAGCCCTGCCCTCGAGGGTCCCAGAGCCTGGTGGAGGAGACAGGCATTAAAATCACACAAGTAAGGCGCTCTGAGAGGGGCAGGGAGGCTCAGGGGACTCTGAGGTGACTGGTGGCAGATGGACAGGTCCTCAGGCCTATGCTCTTCATGGACCCCAAGGGTCAGGTGGGCAGACGGAGGGAGGGTCTTCACACAGAGGGAAGTGCAAAGGGCAGTGGCAGGGCAAGCTGGCTGACCAGGGAGGTCTGGTCAGAGCTTGGGAAACCGGAGGGAAGGCAAAGGCGAGGTGGCTGGGCCAGGGGACACCAGCCCTGCGGTCCCTGGTGAGGTACTGAATTTTAACCTAAGTACAGGGAATAGCCTGGGGAGAATTTGAGGGCAGGTAGCAGGGGAAAACTAGAACGACATCTCAGCACAGACCAACTGCCACCAGGCAGTGGTCCAGACAGGTGTTGGCAGCCCCGCCTCCTCCCCCCCGCCCACCCACGTCTGCCTCCTCCCCAAGTCCTGTGACGTCTTCCCCGCATCTCAGACGCGTCTGCCTCTTGGGGTTGGTACTTGGCTGCCTTTCGTGGATCTCAGACTCTGCTGGGAGCCGCTCCAAGCAGTGTGACCCCACGCTCTCAGCTGCCACTCTGCACACTGCCCTCGGGGTCAGAGCAAACCCCTGCCCCTTGGCCAGCGCACTGCTTACCTCACTCAGCCCGAGGCACGGCCTGGCTTCCGAGCCCTTCCTGGCCGCACCCCACCCCACCCCCACCCGCTGGCTCCCCCTTCAGGGCTTGGATGGACCGGGGGTCCTGAGGAAGTGCCCGGCAGGGATCTGAACGAGCGCCCAGCTTTGATGTGTCTCTCTTTCTGCAGCCTTCCGGGCTGACCAGCATCTTCTGCTGCCCCACAGGGTGTGTGAAGTCGAGTTCGTCTTCTCCGAGGCCTCCAAGGTATCCGGACAGAGAGTGGATGGGCTGGCGTTCGTGAATGAGGATGTCGTGGGTGAGTGAGCCCAGCTCCAGGGGCAGTCTGGCTTCTTGGGACCCCACTGGGCCCTGGCCAGGCCTTCTGGGGTGATTTCTCTGTGGGC
The DNA here is from genome assembly GCF_029378745.1 of Bos indicus. Classification (NCBI taxonomy): domain Eukaryota; kingdom Metazoa; phylum Chordata; class Mammalia; order Artiodactyla; family Bovidae; genus Bos; species Bos indicus. The sequence continues at coordinate 35,639,995 of NC_091784.1, read as the reverse complement.
GGGGGTTTAGGTCCAAGGGTTTCTGAGGGGGCCCTCAGCACGGACCAGGAAATGTCTGGAGAGGCACCCCCCAACAGGCACAGCTCTTCCTTCTCCCGTCAGCCTCCAAGGGGAGCAGCCTGGGCACCATCTGCCTGTGGAGCTGGAGCCAGACGTGGCAGGGTCGGGGCAGCCAGCCCACAGTGGCTGTGGTAGTCCTGGCTTGGCTGCAGTGGTCGCCCACCATCCTGGCCTACTTCTCCCTCAGCACCTGTCCTGGTGAGTGGCCCACCTTCCTTCCCTGCCCCCGGCTGCCCCCCAAGTTCTGCCCCACCTGAGGCTCCATTCCTGTCCTGACAGACAAGGGGCTTGTGCTCTGCGGGGATGAGCAGGGCAGCGTGTGGATCTATGACGTCAGGCCCCTCCTGGCGCAGCGCTCCCCACCACAGACCGCCCCGCAGGCCCCCACGCAGGTAGGCACGCAGGGGGCTGGTGCTGCCCAGGGGCCCTGCTCAGGAAGCAGAAGCAGCTGTTCAGCCCCCTCTCTCTTCCCCCCAGATCCTTAAGTGGCCCCAGCCCCAGGCAATGGGCCAGACGGTGACCAAGACGATGGTGAACACGGTGGTGGCCAACCCCGCCTTTACCTACCTCACTGCGCTGACTGACTCCAACATTGTCGCCATCTGGAGAAGGGGCGAGCCCTGAGCGCACGGCCCGCCTCCGTCACAGGGCAGCAGGGACACAACTTAACTTATTCAGCTTTGGGGGTAGTGACGGGATCTTTATGTCTGTGAGTGTTTTTTTTTTTATTAAAACGCTACTTTGTAAGAGAAGCCCGGGGAGAGCTCTCTGTGGGCCCCATTCCTGCGCTGAGTGAGGCCAGCTGGCCAGCCCTGCTGCCAAGGCTTCCAGAGCAGAGACTCCTGGAAGCACATAGGTTTTCGGTTCCCTTCTGCTTCAGATAGCGCCTGGCAGCCCCAGGTTCCCAGGGTTTGTTAGAATGAGTTAGCTCCTGCCACCTTCTCAAGACAGAGATCGGGTCTGTGGGCCGGTCCACTCTGAAACAAGGCCCCTAAATGGTGTCGGAACAGGTCCTCTACCTCCACTGAACTGACGGTCCTTTTGCCTTGAGGTCATCTCTGCTCAGCCCACAGCTGGGTCATTTCTGGTCACGCTTTATTAGGAAAATAAAACCAACTCTCTATGTACAGGACACATCAGTGTCTGGGGGGGCGGGGGGGGGAGCTCACTGGACTCTACAAGGAGGCCCATGGCTGGAGGAAGTGCTCTCGTCCACCTGGAGAAGGGCCCGGAGCAGCCAGCTACTCGATGCCTTCCTGCTTGTCTTTGATGGCCACCTGTCGGGGAGCAAGGATGTTGGAGACTCAGCCCCAGCCTCCCTGACCAAGGGCCACCAGGAAACCGCCACTGTGCCCCTCCCCAGAGTGCAGCCATGAGCTAACAGAAGCAGCAAGCTGGGGCCCCAAACATTCTGGGTGCTGGGCAGGTGCCCCAGGGACCCTGGAGCCAGCCCACCCACGCCATCATTCCCCCGCAGCCCAGGTCCTGTTGCCCAGGGCAGGAGGGAGTCGGGGGGCAGAGGTGCTTCCTGGTGGCTCCGGAAGCCGTGGCTCTTTCTCACTCTCAATTATGCCTAGACTTTGAAGACCCCTGAGTAAACAAGTGTGGCCACACCCACTGGGGCTTCTTGATGATGGAACCCCCAGGGTACAGTGAGCTGCACCCTGGACAGACGGACCACAGGGGCTGGCACCACCAGGAAGAGGTTTGGAGGGCCAGCCCAGGCCGCGGGCCCCTCACTCCCACGAGAAGACCCAGGGCACCAGGGGAGGTCCCACCCCCGGATGCAGAGCGCAGGTTCCAGGCCTCAGCTCTGTAACCCCTCAGTCCACACTTGGTGGATGCTGTGGCGGACGTCCCTGCTTGGTCATCACTCCCTTCTCCGCTCCCCCAATAAATCAGAGGCAATCCCCCAGGGGCCATCCTGGGTGAGGGCATACAGGCTGGTGTTTGCGGGGACCGCCCCCCATCCCCCCTACAGAGGCACCTCACCCGGAAGCGCTCTTCCAGCAGGGACAGCTCGCTGATAAGGTCGGTGATGGCGTTGGTGAAGGCCTCCTGGGGGCTGTAGTCCGGCGTGGTCTGCACCCGGATGATGATCTTGTGCTCCAAGGGGTGCGGGACTTTGTAGCCAGCAAACAGCACCTGTGGGTCCTTTAGGAGCTGCCTGAGACATGGACGGGCATGGTGAGGGAGGCAGGGTGCTGAGCAGAGTACACTTGGGGCTCTGGCCCCTTTGTGGCCTTCTAACCAAAGGTCTCCCTGTTGGCTTGTGGCCTGAAAGCACACGCAGCTACTCCTGACCTTTAAGAGTTTGTGTTGCGGTCACACACCCCCACCGCAGCCCCCGCAAAAATCTTGAGTTAAACAGACACCTGAAGACGACAGAGCCGGTGGGGACTCCTCCCATACACACACCTACAGGCACGAGGGTCAATGACCCTTCCTAGGGAACAGGGTTTCCTGCCAGCTCTGCCCTCAGGGGATGTCAGGGAGCCTGCAAAAGCCCCAAAGAAACCTCCCAAAGCAGGAAAAATCCAGCCAGCGTCCAGTAAACCAAAAAAAAAAAGCCCCATTCCCAGCCCCCAAAGAGCATCTGGCAGAGTAAATAAAGGCAGCAGGTGGAGAAGGCCCTAGGCTCTGAGCACTTAATGAAACAGAAATGGAAACCCTCTGGGCAACGCGGTGGCAGCTGCCGTCCGCGCACACGGGGTCCCACTCCGTGAGGTTGTGAAGCCTGTGCCCTGAGCACCGGGAGGCTTCCTCCTGTCAAGTGTGAGGACTCCCCTGGTGGCTCAGCAGTAAAGAATCTGCCTGCCAACGCCAAAGACAAGGATTCGATCCCTGGATCAGGAAGACAACACATGCAACTTAGCAGGTAACTAAGCCCGTGCGCCACAACTATGGAGCCAGTCAGAGCCCGGAGCCGCAACGACCAAGCCCACGTGCCGCAGCCACTGAAGCCCAGGCTGCCTGTGCTCTGCAACAAGAGAAGCCAGTGCAACGAGAAGCCCTCACACCACAACTGGAGAGTAGCCTGCGCAGCAATGAAGACCCAGCACAGCCAAAAGTAAATAAAATGCTTGATAAAAAGTGTGCACACCGAAGGAGGGGGGGCCTGGCATAGGAGGGCACACTGGGCTCACATGGGCGGGGGGGGGCTGCAGCAGGACCCCAGAGACAGCCTGGGTGCACCCCTGGTGTGGTGCTGGGCGGGAGTCATCCAGACAGAAGGTGGGCAACCCCGACCCCTAACTCACACCAGGAGATAAACAGGCTCCTGCCTGCGGCCTCAAACGTGCACACCTGGGAAAGGCTTGGCTTCACTGACAGCGTTTTCCAGCAGCGAGAGGACAAGTTCCTGAGCCAGAGTGGCAATCCCACTGCTGGCCACCTACTGGGCCAGGACTTACTGGTGCAAATACCAGGCGTCAGGTAACCACCAGGACACCGGATGACCAGAGTCCCTCTCCCACCTGCTTCCCTTATTCTACTGTCAATCTCTGGCACGTATATCTTGGAATGCCAGGTGTGACTGACGTCACTATTTGTGACAGGGCGGCCAACCCTGACGGCGTCTCATGAGCACAGAGCCTCAAGTGCGCCTCCTTTTCTGTGGCTCACTGTGCATTTACTTTCTTTAGTCGGATAACTGAGCCAACACAGAGAAATGGCTGCAAGACCAGATATGGGGTCACCGTCATTTGGAAGAAAAGGAACTGGGATCTGTGAATTCCCACAGCCAGCTCCCAGGACTTTCTGGAGCTCAGAGAGCCTCGAGAATGTCTTCTGGAACTTATGCTTGGCCTCTCAAAAAGCCCATCAAACATAACTCCCAGAACTTCACTGGTCATCCCGTGGCTGAGACTCCATGCTCCCAATGTAGGGAGCGCAAGACCCGGTGCAGCCAAGTAAATAAATATTTTAAAAAACACAATCCCCAAAAGCCACTGACTTGGAACTTACGATTTAATGATGTTTCCTAGCGTGTGGTCCTCCTTGTTGATGGTGAACAAACAGGCATTGGGTACTTTGGTGTCCTTGTTAATGGTGATCCTAGGAAGAGGCAGAGGCAACAGATTGGGGACGGGGGGTTTCCTCCCTGGAGTCTAAACCCCGTCCTCCAAGGCAAGCTTAGGCCCTACCTTCTCCTGAGAGCCCTTGCCCATCTCTTCATTCCATACAAACCTCTCTGACTCAGAGAAGCCCAAACCCAGCCACACCTGGAACCGTGGGACCCTCACCTACTCTGAATTATCTCTTCTTCTCAGAGCAGAGCTTCTCAACTTCGGCACCACTGATATTTTAGGCCAGAAAATTTTTTGTAGGGGGATGTCTGGTACACTGTAGGGTATTAGCAGTAGCCCTGGCCTTTACCCACTAGAGACCAGAAAAGTTTGCAGAAACTGCCAAAGTCCCCTGGCGGGACAAAGTGGCCCCCCAGGTTGAGAACCACTGCTCTCAGGGGAGACTGAAGTGGCTGGCAAAGGGCTACGGGCTAGACTGCAGAGACTTGCAGTTAAGACCAGGCAGTTAAGAGAAAGAAAAGCCAGAATTTAAGATGGTCTTCTGGAGGGACTTTCCTGGCAGTCCAGTGGTCAAGAGACCCCGCTTCCACTGCAGGGGATGCGGGTTCCATCCCTGGTCGGGAAAGATCCCCCATGCCACCGCAGCGTGGAGAAAAAACAAAACAAAGCAAAAAAAGGGTCTTCTTTGTGCTGAATCCTAGACTAAGCACTTCACATAAATTACCTAATTTAACCTCCCCTAAGAGAAAATCCTGTGATTTAATACACTAATAAGCCCATTTATTGGATGAGGAAAGTGGTTCTCAGGCAGATTAAGTCACTTGCCCAAAGACAGAGAGTTGTTAAGTGGGGGATCCCCAGGCAGGCTATGTGAGCACTGGACTGCACTTTCCTTCACCAGCAGACAATGAGGAATCACTGGAGATTTTACACCGGCGAATGAAGATCCGGTGTGAGTCTGACAGCCATCAGACTGTCCTCCGTATGCAGCAAAGAGGATAACGGTGCCGGGTGGAAAGACTTTGGAGCCAGAAACCCTGGGTTCGAATACAGATCGGCTAATTTCTGTGCGCCTGGGGGAGTTACTTAACCTTTCTGAGCCTTGGTTTCCTCGTCTACAAAATGGGGCGGCTCACCACCGCCCAGGACTGTGTTAAGTTTGGCAGAAACGGGTGTGGAGCATTCGGCGAGTAGACGCTCGAGCAAAAGTTGCTTCTGTCTCCCGGCAGAAAAGCCCCAGAATCTGAGGGCGCAGACAGTCGAGGGCCCGCGACCCTCTCCCCGTCCCTGACCCAGGCTGGTTCCACTTACTTCTTCTCGCCCTCGAAGAGCAAGAACGACTCGAAGGCGGGAGGGGCGTTCATCCTAGCGTCGCGGCCACCTCCTAAACCCCTGCAGCAGCCACCACCGCCTGCAGAGCCCTACCAAACGACCACTTCCGGGTTAGCGGCTGCTTCCGGATTATGCCGGCAGTGCCAAACCCGTGTGAGGATCGGCCCTTTGCCCCCTATCGGTCTGGAGGATCCTGCGCAGGCGTGAGAAGCCTCCAGGGGTGCTGGTGGCTCTGCGCATGCGTGAGTTTAGAAGCTCCTCTCCGCTCACCTGCGGGCCCTGGCGCGCCTTGGCGCTCGGTGGGAACGCTGAGGGGTGCTCTTTCAGTTCTCAGACATCCTGTCTAAGCCAAGCGGGAAGCCAGCGGTGTATTTCCCTCTGCTCTCTTTGTTCCTTTATCCCTCTTTGGAAATGTGTCCTTGGAGTACACAGCAACAGGCTCTTGAATGGAGAAGGAAGCCTTGTGGTAGTGGGCAGGTGTGACCCAAAGGGATGGAAGAAACCTCTCCTGGGCTAGACTGTTGTATATGAAAAAAATCCCGGTGCCCACGCGAAGGGCTACAAGACCCCTGGCCGGTTGTCAACTGACTTTCCAGGTGGGCTTGTAGCCTAGTGAGTTTCTTGTTAGGGCAGGGAGGGCTAGGGAGGAAGCAGGTGTAAACAGGTGGGGACAAAAAAAAAAATGTCTGCCATTTCAGTAAACAAAGAATGGTTGCCCACTATCTAGTTACCAGCCCCTGACAGTGCTCCCTGAGGGGAGTTCAGGATGGAGAAAAACAGGATGCTGGCCCTAGAGAGTTCGGATGCATATCTAGAAATCATTTCAGTGAGCCCACATTCTTGCATATTCCCAAGAAAAGCACTGAAATCCTTGAGTGTCTGTCTTTTGTGATTCAGTTCAGTTCAGTCATTCAGTCATGTCATGTCCGACTCTCTGTGACCCCATGAATCGTAGCACGCCAGGCCTCCCTGTCCATCACCATCTCCTGGAGTTCACTCAAACTCATGCCCATAGAGTCGGTGATGCCATCCAGCCATCTCATCCTCTGTCATTCCCTTCTCCTCCTGCCACCAATCCCTCCCAGCATCATGGTCTTTTCCAATGAGTCAACTCTTCTCATGAGGTGGCCAAAGTACTGGAGTTTCAGCTGTACCATCATGCCTTCCAAAGAACACCCAGGGCTGATCTCCTTCAGAATGGACTGGTTGGATCTCCTTGCAGTCCAACGGACTCTCAAGTCTTCTCCAACACTACAGTTCAAAAGCATCAATTCTTTGGCGCTCAGCTTTCTTCACAGTCCAACTCTCACATCCATACATGACCACTGGAAAAACCATAGCCTTGACTAGATGGACCTTTGTTGGCAAAGTAATGTCTCTGCTTTTGAATATGCTATCTAGGTTGGTCATAACTTTTCTTCCAAGGAGTAAGTATCTTTTAATTTCATGGCTGCAATCACCATCTGCAGTGATTTTGGAACCCAAAAAAATAAAGTCTGACACTGTTTCCACTGCTTCCCCATCTATTTCCCATGAAGTGATGAGACCAGATACCATCATCTTCGTTTTCTGAATGTTGAGCTTTAAGCCAACTTTTTCACTCTCCTCTTTCACTTTCATCAAGAGGCTTTTTAGTTCCTCTTCACTTTCTGCCATAAGGGTGATGTCATCTGCATATCTGAGGTTATTGATATTTCTTTCAGCAATCAAAGGAGCGATCTTTTGATACTTGACTACATGTGTTGTGTTTTTCAGCAAAAAAAAAACAAAAACAAAACAAGAAAGCTCCTATATATCCTGGCTCCTATCTTACCTCTTTGGAGCAGTTCCTCACAGTGATCTGAAAGGCTGTCTCCCAGGCTATTGTCCTCAGTAGGATCCCCAATAAAATAGAACTCACTCGGGAATTCCATGGCTATCCAGTGGTCAGGACTCAGCACTGTCATGCTGAGGGCCAATTCAATCCCCAGTTGGGGAACTAGGATCCTACAAGCCACGTGGGGCAGAAAAAAAAAAAAAAACCCCACATAACTTCCAACTTCTGGGTTGTGTATTTTTGTTTTGAGTCAACATAGCTGTGAGAGGAACTCAAAAGGATAAGTGTGTGAGTCGGTTCTGGTTGGTTGATATTTGCAGACTACAGCTTAGAATAAAAGTCCTACCTCAGCAGTCAAAGCAACAGGGGCCAGGGTCTCAGATTGGCTACTGGAGCTGTAACAGCTCCCTAGATACTTCTTCAGGTCTGGACCACAGCTGTGGAGCCCCCAAGGAAATCTGGAGCTTCCCTCACCACTTCCTGGGAAGGACTATTTCCTACTTGAGCTTGAGACCTGTGGTGTGAAAATGTCATATGCTGGAGGCCCACACCAACCTGACTCTCTGGGCCAAGAGTCTTTTAGTTTGTGACTGTTTTTTAAGTCGACAGTTTTACTGGAATACACCATCCCCACTGGTTTCCTCATTGCCTGTGGCTGCTTTTGTGCTACAAGAATAATTGTGACCAAAACCTGCATGCCTGGGCCTTTGGAGGAAAAATCTGGCAATCCCTAATCTTGGGGAATGAACCCGTGTTTGACTTTGATATTTATTATTCAGTTAGAGCCCAGACACTGAAGTTACTTATTAACTTGCAGGTTTCCATCCCATACAGAACAAAACTTCATCCACCAGTTTTGTATCTAATATCACCATCTTATTCTAACATTTCCCAGCTTCTCAAAATAGTCTGTGAACCAGCTTTGCTCAACACTCGTTTCCTCCTTGAAGTGTAATAAATCTTTGTTACATGTTCATGCTATATTTGTCTGAGTCATTTTTTAACATATTTGAAAATTATATTTTAACAGGAGTTTCCCAAGAGGAGGTCGGTGGGAATTTGCCCAGATTTCCTATGGGATCGGCCCAGAGGATGAAGAAATGCACATACCACATGAGCTAGGCCCACTCAGGGCTTCCCAGGGTGTCTGCTTTGTACTGAATGCCAGCCCCAGGGCTGCAGGCCTCTGTCTGAGGGCCCAATCAGACTCTCAAGACATCTGGGGGGCGGGTGAATAACAGGCCTGGCGATCCCAGGGAGTGGTACAGAATCCCTGGGCAGGTGAGAGGGTGACCTGCAGGACCGCCTGGACTTGAGGGAAGGAAAGAGTCTCTTCTCTCCTTTTTCCAGGGGGCTTCCAAAAAGAACGTAGCATCCTGCGCTGTAGGGAGCTCTGCTCCGATTCTGAGAGGAGAACCTAGACCAGTGGGTACTCATGGGAGAGGTGGCTACAGTGACTACTCCCCCACCAGATTCATTGGAGGAGAGGGTGGCAGTGACCACGCCCACATCAGATCCACTGGAGGAGAGGGTGGCCAGTGTTGCCAGTGGGTGGCTGGCTGTGTGTGTATGCAGTTAAAATCTGCAGTTCTGGGACTTCCCTGGTGGTGCCGTGGTTAAGACTCCGAGTTTCCGTGGTTAAGACTCCGAGTTTCCAGTGCAGGGGATGTGGGTTTGATCCCTGGCCAGAGAACTAAGATCTCACATGCCAAGGGTTGTGGTCAAAACCACCCCCCCACCCCCATGGTTCTATTTGTGCAAGCCCCTTTTAAGTGCACACCTGTCTTTCCCCTTCACTCCATGCCTTGGGGCTCAGCAGACCCTGGGGTCCATACTGCCTGATCAGGAGGTCCTTGAAACCCAAGAAGAGCCAACAGGCAGGAGATGTGTGTGAGACCCTAGGGAAGTAGCCAGAGAAGCACGAGTTGGTGATGGGGGCAGGGAAGAGCAGGCTGAGGCCCCCTGGCCCTGAGCCCTGGGCCAGGGAAGGAGAGGGGATGCCCAGCCCTGCAAAGAAGCTGGTGAGGCCCACAGGCTGGCAGAATCATGACCAAGAAGAGATGAACATCCAGGGGGTTGAGCTGGTGTAAGCTGTGGAGGGAACCACCCATCAAGGCTGTGGCCAGGAGAAAAGTCTGATATGGCCCCAAAAGCCACGGGGTTGAGGGGAGGGGGCAGCCCCCTGTACCTTCTCCACCTCTTTGCCTTTCTGGGCCACCCCTCAAAGAACCCAGTTTGCAGTCTGCCCAGATGGTCCTGCCCCAGAGCCTGGCTAGTCAGCCGGGTCAAGGGTCCTGCCTGTAACCCAGGCCCTTGGGAACTGTCCCAGGTCTGGGCTCACAGGGGAGGCTCTAAGCTTGGTTGAATGAGACCTTTAAGAACGTGCTAGAAGACCCTGTTCCTCCTCTGTCTTGCTAATTACGTGGAAGGTTCCTGTGTACCTAGGGAGGGACTGGGAGGAGGGCAGGGAGGTGATGACCAAGGAAGTCCTGCTTGGGATGAGGGGGTTGGCATAAGGGACACTGGCAGGGCCAGGCCACGTGGTTTGAGGTTCTGACCTGCTTCCTCTTGCAGGCCCGGTTGAAGGGCCTGTTTGGGGGCTGCAAGGAGGGGCAGCTGGTGAGGCATGTCAGGCTCGCAGCCTGTGGGATGGATGAGTGGGACCGAGGGGTGTGGTGGGGACGGTAGGTGGGATGAGAAAAAAGTCCTCAGGATGGGGGGCAGCAGAGAAGAGGCAACAGGGGTACACAGTCTATGCTGGCGCCCAGTCCTCAGCCACCCCCGCCAGCAGCTGGCCCCCATCACGAGACCCCAGAGCCTCCGCAGTCACGGCAGGTTTATTGTTGGCAATAAGCACCTCGATGCTCTCCCGGGGGGCACAGCCCAGGAGCAGGGGGGGTGGCGGCTGGGAGCAAAGGGGGTGCTGAGGTCCAGGCCTGGTCTCCTGGGCTCTGCGCACCCTCCTGCCTCTCTGGGTCCGAGAAGTGTCAGTCCATCTGGGAGTGGGCCACCATAAAGGGTGGCTTCTGGCTGGCTCTGCCCTGGGCAGGAGAGGAGGGCCCTGGCGCAGCCTGGGGTGAGCGGAAGCGATGGCGGCGGGGAGCAGCCCGGCCTTACAGAGGAGCGAGAGCAACTGAAGCTCCCTGGAGACATCAGGTGGGCGATGACTGGCCAAAGCCTTGTCAGCCCTGGACTTCCGGAGCCCCCTGTCCCCTGACTCCCCCGGCCCAGGAGGGACCTGGGCCCTGCACCCCAGTAAGAGGGAGTGAGGCGAAATGCTGAGAGTGCGCGGGGGTCTCCCAGCACTTGGCAGGGTGCGGCGCAGCCTGCGGGGCATCCTCACGTCTGCAGCTCCAGGATGCGGCTCAGCTACGAGGGCGGTGAACCTGCTGGGCTAGACCTGTGGGCCTCCTGGAGGTCCCCGAGCACCTGGAGCAGCTCGGCCAGCGGGTCCCTGGGGGCTGGAGGGAGATGCGGGGTCAGAGAAGAGAGGGCCCCACTGGGGAGGGAGGCCCCACCCACAATGCCCAAAAGGGGGCTGGGGTGGGTGGCACCTACCTTCCCCAGGGCCCGTCGGCCCGCGGCCTGCCTCTGGGCCCGTGCTCAGCTGTCGGTGCTTCTCCCTGGGGGGAGAGGACAGGGTGTGAGGCTCCCATGTCCCCACAGGACCCAGGGTGACCCCAGCTGGGCCTCCTGAGCTGGCGGGGGTCCTGGGGGCAGGGGGCTGACTTTTCCAATCTACAGGCAGAGATACGGGCCCAGGTCTCAGCTGGCCCCCACTCACCTTCCTCGTCCCAGCTTCCAGCCCCCTCCCTTGGTCCCCCCTCTCCCCTCACCCCCCACCACCCCCGCAAGGGCAGTTTGGAAACCAAAGTTGAATCGTGTTGCTCCTGTTTTGGAGGGGCCCTTGGGAAGAGGGCCAAGCGGAACCTGAACATCCCCTAGTGTTAACTGCCCACAGGATGAGTTTCTTTCTTTTGGAAACAGGAGACAGTGATTTTTTTCTTTCTTTCTGGCCACACTGCACAGCATGTAGGATCCTAGTTTCCAGACCTAGGGTCAAACCTGCACCCCCTGCACTGGAATCACGGGGTCTTAACCACTAGTCCACCAGGAAGTCCTGAGAATGCTGTTTCAAGCGTGGCTCCTGACCGGCGTTCACCAATGGCACCCCAGGCCCCTCAAGTACAATCCTCTGTGCACTTACACAGAGGGAAGGTGAGCAGCCTCCGTGCAGACCTTGTGCCCCTTATTGAGGAATTCTATGGGCTCAGCCCTTTGACTGTCTCCCGGGTCTATTCTGGGAGAGATGTGTCCCTCTGCTGAGGCCTAACAAGCTCCTCCCCGTCAGCTGCCCCAGGTGACCCCAAGGGGTCAGTCTGGTCCCTTACTCCTCTGCTCATTTGCTTCTTCAACATTTACTAGAAGAAGAGAAATCTGTGCTATTTAAGCAAACAAATGTATGATAATCTGCCTCAGCAGCTGCAGGAAATTAACGCAGCAGGGGGCCGTGGACAGGTGGTCGGGCCAGAGGCTGGAGTTCCTGGTGGGGCAGAAGTTCTGGGCAGCAGGCTGGAATGGGCCGGGTCTGGTCAGAGGCTCCGGAGGTGGGGAGGCCCTCAAGGCAGGCTGTGCTGGTTAAGAGCCTGGGCACTGGTCTCACCTGAGCCCCAGATGGGTTGGGTTCAAATCTTTGCTCTGCTGCTTCCTGGCTTAAATGGGGGATGATAAGAATCCACCTGTTTCAGTAGCTGCAAAAGGTGGTTTTTAAAAAGCACCCCATGTTTTCCAAGCTGGAGCCAGGGGCTTCCCTGGTGGCTCAGGGGTAAGTAATCCGCCTGCCAAAGCAGAAGACATGGGTTCGATCCCTGGTCGCACATGCCTCGGAGCAACTGAGTCCGTGTGCCACACTATTGAGCCTCTGCTCTAGAGCCTGGGAGCCACAACTGCTGAAGGCTAGAGGCCCTAGGGTCTGTGCTCCGCAACAAGAGAAGCCTCCGCAGTGAGAAGCCCTCATGATGCAATTAGAGCGTAGCCTCCACTCACTGCAACTAGAGAAAAGCCTGCAAGGCAATGAAGACTCAGCACAGTGAAAAATATTTTAAAAAATAAAGTACAAAAATAAAACTAAAATAAGCCAGAGCCAGGGCTGAGAACCACTGAATTAAGTGAGTTGGCTGAGGGCAGTCCCGGTGCTCCGAGGGCCCCATAGAAGTGCTTGGCAGATGAGGGGGCGGAAATCAACCACAGCCTGACCCTGGGGCTTCCACAGCCCTTTGCACCTTCATCCAAAAGACAGCCAGCCTCATGCTGCAGAGATCCAGGCACACTGCCCTCCCCAGGCGTGGGTGCCCTAGCCAGGAAGGTGTGGGGGCTAGATCAGGAGGGAAGAGAACAGCCACCGTAGAGGAGCCCTGAGCCCGGTCCTGGCTCTGGCCACCCCGGCCCCCAGCACATCTCTGGGGGCTGCCCAGGCTCTGCCCGTGGGCCTCGCTGCCCCCGAATGGGCCTCCTTACCGCAATGCAGCTTCCACACCCAGCAGGTGCCGGTAGATGAGCTGAGCCTCTAGGTCGTGGTCGAGAGGGTCATTCCACTCCTGCAGGGTCACCCAGGACCGCGTCTTGTTGCAGCCCAGATCTGGGGCAGAGAGGGGACAGAGTGGTAGGCAGGCACTGTGAGTGTTCACATCTGACTTCCTGGAACGCGGATGGGGAAACTGAGGCCTAGAGAGGGCGAGGGGTGGACTCAGGGGCCCCCCACTGCAGGGCTGGGCTGGGGCACAGCCTGGGAGGTCTGGCCCAGGGCCAGTCGGTGGCGCCCACGCTTCAGGGGGCAGCCCCTTATCTCCCTCCTGTTCAGCTCCTGAGCAGTAACTGACATAATTGCAGGATGTGGAAGTTGTGCAGGATACAACCTAGAGTGCTGGACCACTTTCTGGAAGATTCCTGCCTAGAAGGAAGCTGGGAGCAGCCGAGAAACATAAGGTCATGGTAAAAGGAGCCAGGAGAGTTGTGCCTTGGAATGAGCTGGCTCGGACACATGCTGGCTTCAAGACCTTGGCACAGACATCTGCCCTTGCCAAGACTCAGTCTCCCCCTCTACAGTACGCGGCTATCAGGCCCTGCCTCATAGCACCCTGGAGAGCCCCGCTGCGCCACCGATGAGGGTTCTCGCCACAACGTTATAGCCGGAGGCTGCAGGCCAGGCCCATCAGCCAGAGACACACTCATAACAAGCTGCCACTGCTCCCTGTCAGAGCCAGAGCTGAGCATGAGTGGGTGGACCATCTTCCCAGGGCTTGGACCATGCCGAGCTACGGGGCTCAAGGCTCAGCCTGGCCTGCAGGCGGTGGGGGCCCAAAGTGCTGAGTGTCCTCTGTAACTGGGAAGCAATAATTTTGTAAAGCAGATACAGATAATGCAGGAAGATGTGGAACCTTCAAGAACATTGCTGTCCAAGAAGATAACCACTAGCTGCATGAGACCATTCATATCAAAATGAATTGAAATTAAAATAAATTCAAAACTCAGCTCCTTGGCTGCACTCGCTCCTTGGCTGCACTCGCCCCATCACAAGTGCTCAACAACCGCATGTCTGCAGCTGGCACACACACAGCATTGGGCCAAACAGATACACACCATTTCCATCATCACTGAAAGTTCTAGAAGCTTCTCTCTGCCATCCCTCTAGGGCCCAAGGCCCAGGGTACCCCCAACTCACAGCTCCAGTATTGGGCTGCCAGTGTGGCAATATGCAAATTCAGGAGCTCTCTTCAGCCCTCTTTAGCAAGGAATCCCTAAAGCGTGTTAGAACCCTGGTTCTGCAAGAAGCTCATTCATTGGGCTGAAAAAGGGTTCCCTGGGAAAGGAGTTCAGAAGGAGCTGGACTAGATGGCGGCAGATATGGGATTCTAACTCTTGCCTCCTCCAGGGTCTCTCAGGCACCCACAGGCTTTGTACACACCAAGTGGCAGGTCCCAAAACACCGGATCACGGGACCCTTTCTGCCCAGAGCACCTGCATGGCCTGGCTGGCCTCAGGAGTGCCCACAGGTGCCCTGGTGGCTCCCAGCTGGCCAGTGAGGTGGGGCTCCATAGCCCCATGTCCCAGGCAGGGGTCTGAGGTCTATGGGGGACAGACTCAGCACTGTGGGTTTCTGGCCTGCATCCCACCTGTCTTGTCCCTCTGGTGGCAGCAGCTCCATTTATCCCCGCGGAAGATGCCAGGGTGGTAGGAGCCCAGCAGGCCAGTGTTGTTAATGCAGACCTTCCGCAGCGCAGACAGCCACTGGTTCAGCTCGTTCACACTCTGCAGGGGATGAGGGGGAGGGGCCATGATGAGAGGTCACTGCCTCCAGGAAGCCCTCCATCCTTGAAACTGCCCTGCCTCTCAGGACTACACAGTCTTGAGACCTGGCTCAGCAGCTTTGGGGGAATTAGGAAAAGCTGCCCTTTCTCCAGATGCAGGCAGCCCATACCCAGCACATGGCCTGGTAAAGAGAGCGTAGGCTGGATTTCAGCCCCCACGGTCCCCTCGGCCAAGCCCCTGGGCAGTCCACAACCTGTCAATCATGTGTCACCATTTCTTCCCTGTGGCTCTAGACTCTGACCCATCAGGGAGTCCTCGGGGGTTGCGCCCCGTCGGATGGGTCTGTGACCTCCCACCCCTGCATCCAAGACAGTCACTCTGGGGAACAAAGCACGTCCCCACCCACTCCACCGTCCCCCTTGTTCAATGTCCCTGCTCAAATGCTGCCGTCAGAGGCCCTCCCTGAGAGCCCCTCCCTGCTGCACCCCACTCTGTCCCCTCCCTGTCTCTCTGTCTCCATTGCTAATGTCAACAAAGCACTGACATTAAAATAATGTCAAATATTTTCACTGACATTTAAAATATCTATTTACGGATCTATCTCCTTCCCTGCGATGGAAGCCCATGAAGGCAAGGACTCTGTTCTGTCTGCTGCAGTACCTGCATCACTTAGATTAGTGCCCAGAACCTAGAAAGCACTCAATGAATATTTTTTAGATGAATGAATAAATGAGTGAGTGAATGCGTTAATACATGAAGAGGAGAAAGGGATCCGAGAGAATCACCCACAGCCACACACTTGCATAAACGTGCGATTGTTATGTGTGGATACATACACACACACACACAGAAACACACAGACACCAACTTGAGACAAGTTCCAACAAATGTATACAATGTGAAGATTCAAGACACGGGGACACACTCATCTACCCGCTGGACCGCCCTGAGACCTAAGACCTATGCGTGGGTGCCAAGACAGGGCCACACAGACATGGGCATGGCCTCCCAGGCACCCAGACCCCAAGAGACACACCCACGGCACTCACATCAGCTTTCACACCCATGCTGTGCCTGATACAGCGACAGGCGGTCAGAGGCTCACTCAGCCTTCACTCCAGCCCACCCAGGGCGGGGCGGGGGGGTAGAGTTTCCCACGGGACCCCCACTGGCCGAGGGCTCCCCTCCACACGGCCCACACCTTGCACTGCAGGTAGGCGGTCTGGAGCTTGCCCGCATCATCCGTGTAGATAACCTGCATGACGTGGGAGCTGCTGAAGCTCTTCTCCTCCACCTTCTCTGCTGCCCGGATGTTGGCGAGCTTGATGAGGGTGCTTTTCTAGGGGGACGGGGACAGGGGAAGGGAGGCGCAGGCCGAGGTCACTCCCCTTCCTATTTCTGGGCCTCAGTCTCCCCTTCCGCAGCACCAGGGGTTGGCACTGGGGATCCAGAGGACCCACCCTCCCAGGAGTCTGCTCTGAGAGTGACCTCAGCCAGGACAGAGTACAAGCACTCAACCTGGCCTCTTGGGGGCCTGAGCATGCCTCAGTGCCCAACTCGCGCACACCCCTGACCAAGAAGCCAGGGCCAGACACTGCAGCCACGGCCCACCCCAGGACCCCCTAGAAAGAGGACCTTCTTCCTCACAGGTCTTAAGTCACCCTATGGCTGCCACCAGGAGCCGGCCCCTGCCTGGCTTTCTTCTCCGACCCCGGTGGTCCCTGAGGTGGGCTAAGAGGAAGGGACAGGTGCCTCCAGGGTGTTCCAACCCCTCAGAGCCCCTCTTACCCTCTGGTGCCCTCACCCACCTTGGAGCTGGGGGTCTTGGCAAAGCTGAGGGCCTCCGTGGTAAGGGAGAAGTGGAGCTTCTTGAAGGAGGAGGACGTGAGGGGGCCTTTGCCCTTGGTCCTATGGATGAAGAGTGGCCCCTCCTTCACCGGGGGTGCCTGCAAACTCAGGGCCCGCTGCAGGTCCAGCTCTGCGGGCCAGGGAGGGAAGGCAAAACGTGAGCCCCGGGCGGCAAGGGCTGGGCCGGGGGCGAAGCAAACTTCAACATCGGGCTGTGGGTGGAGTAGCGAGAGGCACTGAGTTGGGCGGGGCAGGGGGCGGGGCAGGGGGCGGGGCCGCGCCCTGAAGGGCTCACCGTCTTTCTCCTGGATGTCCACCAGCTTGGTGATGAAGTCCTTCAGCTGGGCCACGCCCTGGCGCACCGTGGGCTGCAGCGGTTCCATCCAAGCCTCCTTAGCCCTGGAAGCTGGCGTGTCCATGTTGCCCACATTCTGGACCGCCTAGGGGTTCGACAGCAGGAAAGGCCAGACTCTGCTAGAGTCAGACGCCAGGCGACGGCCACTCCCGGCCCCTCCCCCCCGCACCCAGTCTGTGCTACTCCCACTGTAGAAATGGAGGCAGAAGGCGACCCAGGCTCTGCTCAAGGACCCACTCTATCCCACTGGGTACCGGAGCGGGGCAGGGGCGGGGCACGGGTCACAGTTTGCGGACTTCAGGGAACTTATAGTTGGGACTGAAAGTGAAAGTGAAGTTGCTCAGTCGTGTCCGACTTTTTGGGACCCCATGGACTGCAGTCCACCAGACTCCTGTTTCCATGGGATTTTCCAGGCAAGAGTACTGGAGTGAGTTGCCATTCCTTCTCCAGGAGATCTTCCCGACCCAGGGATCGAACCCCGGTCTCCCACATTGTAGGCAAGACGCTTTACCATCTGAGCCACCAGGGAAGTCCACAGTTAGGAACTACTCGGGCCCAGTCTATTGACCTTCTGTGGATTTCATAGCAGACTTTGCTCCACTGGGTACCCTGGCCCCAGCCTGGTGCCAGGGAGATAAGGGCAGCCTGGGAGTCCGTAGATCTGAGAGTTAGAAGGCCTCGGTTCTCCCAACAGGCGGTGCGACCAGGCCTTGGGCACCCTCCAGCTCGTAGACTTGTTCCCTTAATCATGAGACTGGGCGACCATGAGAAAGCTATGAAAACTATGATGTGCAGCGCCACAGGAGGGTCCCGGCGGCCTGTCACAAGGCGTTCCTGGAGCCAGTGTGAAACACAGTGGGGAACCCAGCTGGGCATCTTCCGCTGGGGTCCGCAGACCCGCACCTTGGCCAGCAGGAGCAGGGTGCGGCTGGTGCGGGCGTCCGCGTGCCGTTCTCGCAGGTGGAAGAGCTTGGGCGCCAGGATGGCAGGAGAGACAAAGCGCAGGCACAGGAAGCTGGTGACGGCGATGAAGGGCACGTTCTGGAGGGGCGCGAGAGAGTGGGGGGCTGGACTCTGCGAGGCCTGGGCTCTTTTGACAGCTCCCTTCCCTTTGGGACTCTCTCCCTAGCTCCCGTGATCTTCCTGACCCCGGCCCCAACCTGGGCTTCTAACCATCAATCAGGCCCCTTCCTACCAGGCCCTGAGACACCCGCCCCTTCTTTTCCCACCACTTTCTCCCCTCCGTCCAGCCCCACCGACAGAGGGCGCACCTCGTCCTGGGCGCTGGGGAAGCGCTCGCGCACGCGCCGGAAGAGCTGGCGGAAAGTGGCCCGGACCACCGCGGGGCACGCGCGAACCGAGCGGCTGAGTGCGCTCAGCAGCGCCCCCAGGTGGGCGCACAGCGTCTGCACGCTCTGCTCCAGCACCTCGGCCTCGGTCTGCGGGCGGTGCAGTCCAGAGCACCTGAGTGGGCCCCGGGGGCGGGCCCGCCGAAAGATCGAGGTCAGCGCCTGCACCCACGACTCGGACAGGGGCGCCCGGAGACACAGGTGTAGAAAGACATCAGCTGAGACAGGGACACAGTCAACGCACAAATGGGCAGAGCGGACGAAAGGCCGACTCAGGCAGAAACACACGCACACTTGCACAGAGGGTCTGACCCGTCCCCCTGTCCGTCCCCCACCCCACCCTCAGGGATCACCCCTGGCCTCACCCTACATCCTTGACCTCCACCTTGCTGGGATCCAGCTCCACGTACTTCTTCTCCTCAAATACCCTGTCAATGATGGGGCCCAGGACTCCGTGCAGATACCGCATCCCTGCCACCTGGGGGCCACCGCGAGCCGCGTTGGTCCTGCCTCCCACCTCCAGCTACCCTCCCTCTCCCCGCAGCTGGCCTCCCAGCCACCATCTGCCTGCTGTAGCCACCTAGGGTAGAACCTGGCACACACAGGGGAAGGCTGCTCAACAAATTGCAGCTACATGAATGAATGAATGAATGAATGAACGGAATTCTTAGCCTTAAAAGGCCCTGGACAGGAAACAGATGAGTCAAGTTTAAGGTGCAGCTCTGTCTCTTGGCCTCTAGGAATCTCAGTCTCCTCCTCCATAAAACAAAGACAATATACCATGCAACCTCACCTTCAGAAAAGACTCCATGGACTTGGAGGCCAGAGAATTGCTCCGGAACAGGGTGTTCGCCTCACCTGCAAGCAGAGGTTCCCGTGGATAGGGGGTTGGGAGAGTGACAAGGCTTTGGGGAGAAGGATGGAGGAGCTTGGGACTAGGGGCTCCTTGCTGACCACTCAGTAAAGAGCCTCCTGGCCACCTGTCAACTCAGCATCCCATCTCTGCCTTTTGCTTTTTCCTTTACTTCCAAATCTGACCCGTCTCCCTCCTTAACTGGACCCATCGGCCTCCTGCAGGAGGACTCCGGGATTTCTCCCCTCCGACCATCCCTGGAGTCCTAGGCTCCTGGCCCTCCACCCCCACCCAGTGCCCTGACAGGCCACTCCCTCCCAGGCCTCACTGGTGCGGCTCAGCTCCAGCTGAAAGAGCAGGTCCAAGAAGTCTTTGGCCAGTCCCTGCCCCAGGAAGAGCTTGAGCAGGGTGGTGGCCACCTCCTGGCGACACTCCGTGCTGGTCGTCTCCTCAATGAGTGAGATCAGCTGCCCTGGGCCCTGCAGGGGGCGGCGAGGAGAGGCGGGGCTGCAGGACACACAGGGGAACCCCAACCCTTTCCTCTGAGGGCCGCAGAGGACCACGGGGAAGGGGGCCCACTGTCCCAAGGGACGGAGGGGCCCGGGGCACTGGGTGGTTCTGACAACTCAGATCTTCGCTCTTCAGAGCATGTTTAGAAGGACGGGGAGGACACACCCAGGGTCCCTGAACCTCCCGCCTTCCCCGGGGGACCCTCACCTGGGTGCCCGGCTTCACCTCTCGGCACAGCAGCTGCACCAGGGGCTGGTAGCAGCTGGATGGCAGCACCGTCTCGTCCCGCAGCCGCACCTCCAGCTGCAAGGAGCCCAGGTGGCCCCTGGAACGGGCAGCCCGTGACCTCTCCACCAGGGACCCAGGCCGCCCGGGGCCGGCCCCTTCCCTACTGCCTCTGTCTTCCCTGCTGTCCCTCTGAGCCAGCCGGCCCTCCACTGGGGTTTCCTCGCATTGTCTCTCCCCACCTCCCATTCTCTGCCCTGGCTGATCTGTTTGGAAAGCCCTTGCTGCCTCCATCCTCAGGGGAGCTCCATCCGTCTTCAAGGCCTGGCTCCCTGCCACCTCGAGACTCCCGAGGACCCCAGGCTTCAACCATGTGGGCGTGCTGGGCCCCCCGGCCTTGAGTTTGTCAACTCCCAGAGAACAGCTCCCATGTGTATGTTTTACACTGGAAGCAAATCCCCAAGCTTCATGACAACCTGCCAGGGGAAACTGAGGCTCAGACTGGGTAAGCAACTTGCCACATTAGACCTAACTTCCAAGCTCCCCTGTTCTGGCCCCTCCTGGGGAGGCCGCTGACCAAGGCTTGATAGTCTCTAAGGCCCCCCACCCCCATTGCCTGCAGGACAGCCCGGCTAAGTGACAAGTGACAAGACTGCCGTGGCTGGTTCTATGGAAACGTCTTGGAGTTGGACACGGTGGTCCACCCAACCCTTGTCCTGACGAGGGTGTGTGGTGGGGGGGGGGTCTGGGACCTCCTGTGGACACACAGAGCTGAACCATTCGAGGTGGGGACACTGCTGTTCCTCCACTTCCGGGCTGAGGAGAGGACAAGGGCGGGCCAGAGGGCTTCCTTATAGGGTTGCCAGATTCACAAAATGAAAATACAAGGCACTCAGTTACACTGAGTATCTTAAATATAAGTTTGTCTCATATACTTCATGGACATACACTAAAAAATCAGTTCAAGGTTTATCCCAAATTCAGCTTCACTAAACATCCTGTATTTTATCTGGCAACCTCATTCCTGGAAAACTGGGGGGAGAGTGAGAGCTATGGCTCAGGGACACTGACTCAGAGCTCTGGGGACTTGAACTCTGGTCTAGGGTCTGCAGAGACACCCTTAAAGGGAAAGTATCTGAAGGCTTGTTCTAGAATCTGCCAGAAGACTGAAAGCAGGAGACTTGTACTGCCTTGGAGCTCTGAGGTCAGGGCTGAGTCCAGGACTGTCAGAAGGGGAAGAGGAGAAGACGCTGGCCTGGTGGACAAGCGCACAGGAAATCCGGGGCCGATCACTCCTGGCCGGCACACCTGCCTGCCTGCTGGAGCCGAGGCTAAGCCTCCCAGGGCCCAGACCCGCCACCCCTGTGGCCAAGCCCCAAGCACTTACTCTTCCCGCCGGCTCTTGGACTGGTCAGGCTGCAGCCGGAACCAGCCCTCCTCCCGCTGGGCCGCCCACAGTCTCTGCACGTTGACCACCACCTGGGAGTAGGACAGGCCTTGGTTGTTGGCGGGGGAGAGGTGGGGACGACCCGAGGCTGGGATCCTCGTTTCCCTTCCTTGCCAACCACTGTTCTTTTGAGAGGGGGTACCTGCTGAGGGTCCCTGAGCACCCGGGGGGTCCCGGGCCTCCTGGGTGGCCCTCTGTGGGATGGGATGGCCGGAATGGAGGCCAGCAGGGGTGGCCTGAAGGGGCAGGGTGCTCACTTTGCCCAGGAAGTCGTTGCGGCTGACAAGGTCCCAGTCCCAGGCCTCCACGCACAGCACCTCCGCCGCCCCCTCCTCCAGCTCGAACTCAAACGTCTCATTCCAACGAGGGTAGCATGACTTTTTCACGATCTGCCCCAAAAGAGATCACTGATCACTGGAGGCGGGCTGACTCCACCAGTCTCCCCAGGGCCACCTGAGCGCAGGGCCACCCCACACACCTCCCTTGGGTTCCCCGAAGGGGCTCTGAGGCAACAATCTCTCCTCGTCCGCGCAGAGGCCCCGAGATAGCAGAGGTAACGATTCCATGTCCAAACCCCTACTCACTTCTCAAGTGGGGAAATCGAGGCCCAGAGCGGGTAAGACACTAGTCCAAGGCCACACAGCAAAATGGTAGCAGGCTGCCCTGAGAACCCAGGTCTCAACGCCCTCCCCACCAGGGCTGAGCACCCCCAACCCTGGCTTTTTCCCGGAGTTGAGAAAAAAAGCAGTGTGGGCAGGGGGTGGACTTGGCAGATTAACCCCTAGGTGGGCAGACTGTCGCGGCACACCGTGCACCCTGGGAGAGGCCACCCTGCTTCCCAGAGCCTCCTCTGAGAGACTGCAGACCTCAGCTGACCTCCCCGGTGATGGTCAGAGAGGATGAGGCCATGAGGGCCTGGGCGGGTCCTGGAGCCCCCCGGCCCGCTCCCGGCCCTCCAGCCTCCTCACCGAGGTCTCCTGCGTGCGGCCGTTGTATCGCACTCGGACAAAGGGGTCAGATGCGCCATTCCGGTCCTTGGGGGCGAGGTCCCTGCGAGGGACCAGAGCACCCATTTGTCACCCAGCCTCACCTAGGTGGACACCCCCCACCCCACTGTGGGGTGACCCTACACCAGGCTGGAAAGGCCTGGGCGCAAGCTGGGAGGCTGTGGAGAGTGTCTCTGCATTTTCTAGACCCTGACTCCCACTGCATTCACCCCATGGACCCCCCCATGTGTTCCCCACACCAGGGTAAGGGTCCTCCAAGGCCCCTTCTGACTCCTGCTGCACCTCCTCGGGCGGCAGGGACGCGAGGCGAGTGCAGCCTGGAACAGCCTGGCCCAAGGGCGCACCTCGCTGCCCTCCGTTCCCAGGGCCAGGCTCACCTCTCTGAGCCTCGGTTTCCTCATCAAGAAAGTAGAGAAGACAATCCCTTGAATGGAGGTAACGGGCTCCTAGAAGGCCTACCCCCTCCTACTTGAGGGGGCCCTTGGGGAGCAGCCCCCACCACCACCCTGCCCTCTCCCCACAGCTGGTCCTTCACCAGGACCAAATCTGGCCACGGCGCCCCCGGCTTAGCACCCTCTTTGGAAGAATCACAAACCCCCCGCCCCGCCTTCCCTTCCCCGGAAATATCATTTTCTGTTCTTTTTTGTCTTTTCCAGTTTACGCCTCTTGTGACTGCTTCTCTTTCCTTCTCAGAACTGCCTATTAAAATTCCAGAGCGTGGCCTTGAGAATCTGCCCAGAAACAGGAGGAGAAAATGTTCTTCCTGCCTCTGCAACAAAGGCAGCTCCTTAAGGGGTCAAAAGCCGAGGACAGCGGGGGACAAGTCCTCTCACACACCAAAGGGGGGTCTGACTGACCGCTGTCCCCCCTTCGCCCCCAACCCCGTCACTTGCTAAGAGGAGGCCAGGTCATGTGTGCATGTGTGTGAGTGTTCATGTGAGCGTGTGAGCACTCAGGTTACACAGCCTGGCCTGGGCGAGGCTGAGGATGGAGGAAGTGAGTAGGCAGAGGGGTGGACGGTCCGCGAGGAGGACAGGGCATGAGGGGGTGACTGTATGTCTGTCCAAGTGCAGCCCTTTTCCCTGGGACTGGCTGTGCGTGTCCCAGCCCCAGGACGCAAAACTAAAGCCCAGGGGAGCCACAGGCCTCACGTTCAGGAGGCAGGCCTTCCTCCAGAGCGGCCAGCCACCCCGCGGGGACTCCACAGGTGCCGGCCGGCTGGTGGGTCCCTCCACGGGCCGCCCCCGCTCCCGCCCCGGAGGCAGGCAAGGACCCGGTGGAGGTGGGTCGGAGCCAGAAAGGAAGGTGCTTCTCACGGAGTGTGTGTGACTCACACTCAGGCCCCGACGGGAGTGGAGCTGCAGCTAAAAATACCCTGGTTGGGGCGGGGGGTTCCCTGGCACAGGTGACAGCCCCAGATTCCCATCCAAGTCACTCTCCCTCCGGGGAGAACCCCACCCTTTCCTCTGGAGATTTTCAGCAACTCCTTTCACCTCCCCCGCACCACACTACCCTATCGAGGGCTGCCCCCCAACCACCCTACCCTATCGAGGGCTCCCCGCCAACCCCACAAGTCAGGTCAAGTTGACACTGAAGTTAAACCCAGGGGAAGCCCAGTCCTGGCACTGGGGCTGGACGATCGGGGAGCAGGGTCCCCTCCCCCATCACCCCCACAGCTCGAGGATGCCTGGAAGTCCAGCATCAGAGCAGCATCCTTGCCCTTAAGAGACACAGCCTCCCACGGGGTCACCAGGGCAGCATCTTCATGTCCCCAGTCCCCCCCCAGAGCCTGCCGTCCAGGGAGGAAGCCTGGTGGCATCAGGGAGAGGAGGCCTAGCACCCACGGTGGGCTTCTTTAGTTCCAGGGGGCCCCCTGCCCAGCTCCCCACAGCTCACCTGGCCTCCAGCACAGAGCAGCGCAGCCTGCAGGCCCGGGTCCCTGGCACCACCTCCAGCCGCAGGTGGATCTCACCTTGCACCTCCTCATCAGGGTCGACCTCGGTCAGGTGGGCCCACCCACTGAAACCTGAGGGGCCTCAGCTCAGCTAGGGGCCTGGCCCTTCTCCTGCAGCAACCCCCGCCCAACGCCCCGGGCCCCTGCACGATTGCCTTGGGGTCCTCTCAAGCTCCCGGGAGACCGGGGCTGCTGCCCCCAGTGGCAGGTGGGGACACCGAGGGTCAGGAGCTGAACAGCAGTGGGCTCAAAGTCCAAGTCCAGCCTGGTGCCAAGCTGCATCTGGTGGCCCTGCCCTTGCCCCATCCTGGGACTGGCCTCTCTGCCTCAGTTTCCCCATCTTAAGAGACAGGGAGAGTGGGCTGCCGGGAGGAGGACGCGACAGATGGGGGTGCGACAAGGGGATGGCATCACGGGGGCCAATGGCCCCTGAGTGGCCAGCTGGGGCCACAAGCAGGAGAGGACTCAGGCCTGGCAGGGGCCAAGAGGCCCCGTGAGTCAGCAGTGGCCCTCCCCCCGTGCCAGGCCTGCCCCAGCCTCAGGGATGGGAGCAGGTGTGTGCCAGGGAGGCCCCTCAGGAGTCACGGGGGCTCAGGCCAGCAGAGCCTGAAGCACCTCTGAACTCCTGGTCTGAACCTCCACTGGCAGATGGTGACTCAGCCTGGAGGAGGCGGCACCAGGTCACATGGCCAGGCTGGGGCAGGGCTGACCCCTCCAAACACTGTCAGTGTCCCCCGAATCCTCCAGGGGCTCTCTAGCCACGCCCTGCCCCAGGCCAACCCCCTCGACTGAGGACACTGGGGACCAGGCCGAGGAGACCCAGTGGGGCACACAGCCAGCCAGACTGCGACGAGGTGACCCCACCCCTTGACAACGGAGCATAAAGAGGCCCCTTCCTCTGCGTGCAGAGATCTCAGATCTCACTAGCAGCCCCTCATCCCCCCGGGGGATGTGGGCCCAACCAGGGGGGCAGAATGGTCCCAGCTACAGGGCAGAGACCAGGGAATAGGCAATGGAGAGGGCCATGGGCCCTTCTGGGGAGGCCCAAGATGGCTTTCCTGAGCACAGGGGACTGAAGGATCCCAGAGGAAGGTCTCGGAGCAGGGGATGGGCTGGGGACTGGGCAGACCAGTGTGGGGGAGGGCAGGGGACGAGAAGCCAGCATGGCCTCCCTCCTGGGGTCTTACCCTTAGGGTGAGCGGCCAGCGTGTCCCTGGTAAGGCAGACCTTCCCAATGACATCATCCCGGCTGGAGGGTGGAGAGGGAACCCGAGTTGGGCAGGGCTGGTGCAGAACCAGAGACCCCCAACCCACCCCACCCCCTTCAGGGCCCCTCTTGGGAGCAGGGAGGCTGACAGTGCGGTCACTTACAGGAGCCTACATGGAGCAGGACCCGTGACCCTCTGGCAGGCCCTCTCAGGGGCATGTGTCTGCACGTGGACTTACGCATGTGCCCACCTACATGCCCAGCTCTTCTCTCCGGGTGCCTGTTTCTAAGCTCACATCCCCATGCACACACAGCGCAGCACACACATGCACGCGTGGTGGGGTGTGAGCATAGTGAATCCACCCACACGGACACAGACACTGCACATCTAAGCCCTGTGCCCTGCAGGTCCCCTGGGCTCCCCCTCCTTCCAGGCTGTAAAGAGGAGGCAAAGTGACCCGCAGTCCCAGAGAGGGACAGGGGCGGGGTCCGGGCCCGGGATGGGGAGCGCGGTTGCGCCCACCTGAGAGCATCCTCGTCCATGACGTAGAAGGCCACTGAGTGGAAGGTGGGCGGCAGGTGCACCTCGTACTCCTCGCCCCAGAAGGGGCACAGGGTCTTCCACACAGTGGCTGTCCTGCAGGAGACAACCCTCAGCACCGCCCACAGACCCCTGGCCGGGACAGGGCGGTGGGCGCTGCGGGGCTCGAGCCCACCTGTCCCCACATCCCCCTCCGTTTCCCGGAACGACTGCTCTGCTGGGTGATGATTCTCCCTGTCCCTCCATCGTCCGCCGCCCATCATCCCCTCCTGACCATGCTCTCTGCCCTGGCTGGGGCAGGCACTGGCTGCATCTGTCAGGCGACTTTCCATTTGGGGAAACTGAGGCCAGAGTTGGCAGTCACTGGCCTCAGGTCACACAGCAGGACAACGGCAGAGCCAGGACCGGAAGGCTAGCTTCCCAGCCTCCCTGGCTCCTGATACTGAAGAGACTCTCTGAGGGTGGAGGCAGGGGGATGGCCAAGCTGACTCTGGGGACAGACGGTCCTCCTGCGGGGGAACCTGAGAGCCAAGGTCTGGAGCCTGCCCCACAGAGCCAGCTCTGGTTCATCCCAGGGCAGAACCCTCAACTCATAGGGCTCCAGACACTTTCCTGATGGTCCAGCAGTTAAGACTCTGTGCTCCCACTGCAGGAGGCGTGGTGAGTTCCATCCCTGGTCGCAGAATTAAGATCCCGCATGCTGTGCGGTGTGACCAAAATAAACCCGCCAAAACTCCTAGGGCTCAGCAGGGTAAGCTGAAACCCTCCAAGGACCTTGATGAAGGCTCAGGGGATCACCTTCACCCCAACCACTTCTTGGACAGGCCACTTGAACTCTGGGGCCTTGATTTCCCTGTCTGTCCTTGAGACAACCCAAGCAGTCAGGCATCTCCCCACCCTGCTCACCCCATCCCCCACAGTGTCGGTGCTCTGGAGAGAGCCTGGAAAAAAGCACGCTGTTTGCAGGTGGGAAGCACTGTGGGGCTGAAGTGACCGCCTTGGCTATTGATCAGCAGTGGGCACCCCAGTGGGCAGAAGGGTGGAGCGGCTCTGGCCATGAACTTTGGAGGCAAAGGCCTTCGTGGGAGAGGGTAGCAGACAGCAAAGACCCTGCCCAGGATCATGGGGCCCACGGGGAAAGGGATGCAGCACAGGGGAAGTGGCCGTTCTGGGCAAATTAGCTTTTTTTTTTTTTTAATGGGATGTGATGCTGTTGTATGGAGCTCATGGTAAGTATTAAACTGCAAAAGGTTTAGCATAGGGCCTGGCAGAGTCCATCCTCCCTGAGTGACAGCTGTGGTTACCCGCCATTATCCTCTGGCCCTTTGGCCGGTTGTAAAGTTGTCAAGAGGAACAGAGTGGGTGGGAGGCCCTTGGCTGAGCGCCCAGCCCACAGTAGATAATCCCTCTATGGGCGTTAAGGTCAGTAATTAGCAAGGCTAGTCGGTCTTTTCTCACCTCCCAGCAGGCTGTCAGGGCCTAATGGGCCCCAAGAAATCAGAAGCTGCAAGCCCTGGCTATCTCCATGCAAATTTCACACGCCCTTAGACGTGGGAGTTGGGGGGCGGGGCGGGAGGAGTGGGCGGGGCGGGAGGGGCGGGGGCGGTACCTGATGATGGGCTCATTGTCCACCTTCACGATGCAGTAAGGGTCGCTGCTGCCGGTGCTGCAAGAGAGGGGAGGGACTGATGGGGGCGGGCGGGCCATGCGCACCCCTCCTCCCACCCCAGGAGAAAGGACAGTCCAGGCTGAGGCACCAGGTCCCAGGCTGGGACCCAAAGACTACTCAGGCTGAAAAGTGTGCCCCCACTCTTGGGCTGGGAGGGGGCTGGTGAGGCAAAGGCAGGAACCTGCACCAAGGCTCCCCAGCCACTGCCTCTCCAGCTCAGGACAGGTCACTTCTTCCTGCCGGCTCCCACAGCCCCCCAAACCCTGCCTCGTCCAGGGGAGGACAGAAACAACAGTCACAAAAGCCCCTCCACCACGTCAGTCTCTCCTCTGAGCCTTGGTTTCTGCTGTTCCTTCTGCCTGGACTGCCTTCCCACTCCTCTGAAGACCCCCTCCCAGCCCCCCTCCTCTGAGCCCTCACCTGTCCCAGAGGCAGGGAGTAAGGTCTCCCCTCCCATCCCAGCACCGCTAGTGACATACCATCATCAACTGCCTCCTCTGCCTGACTACAACCCGAGAGTAGGGACCACTTCTGTGTTGACAGGGCTTGGCACAAGACTGGGTCCCCGTGAGTGTTTGTTGAGCGGCATGAATGAATGAATGGACATCCATCAGCCTCAAGCTCCCTGCCATCTGGGAAAGAATAAATAGGGAAGGAAAGCCAGGATGGCTTGGTTCCTCCTGTCTCTGTTGCCGGGGGATTCCTGGGGTTGAGGGCAGCCCTGGCCAGGCCCAGGGTCACTCCTGAGCAAGAAGCAGGAGTGGACTTTCTCCAGAAGTGCCCTTCAGGTCTGCGACCCATAAAAAGGAAGGAGATGTTGGATTTGCATGTTGGAGGTTGGGGAATTCCAAGCCCAGTTCCCTACTCAAAAGGGGATCTTCCTGCAGAGGAAGCTACTGGAGACAAAGTTCTCCTGCCACTGATGGTAAATGTCTCCCAAGACTCAGTCCCTCCTCCCCGTAGACTGGGATCTGTAACGCCACCTCGCCACCTCACAGGGTAGCTGACTTGATGTGAGGGCCAGCCCACAGACTGTGTTTAGTAACCGCCCTGGACTCTCTGATCTTCTGTTTGTAACCCTCTCCCATTGTTCAAGAGCCCTGCCCCCTTGTTGGGAAATTAAGGTTCCACTTGCCTTGCAGCAACTAAGCCCCAGCAAGGCAACTACTGAGGCCTCGAGCCACAACGGGAGTCCATGCACTGCAGCTAGAGAAGATCCCATGTGCTGCAATTAAGACAGTGCAGCCAAATAAATAAGTAAATATTTTTGTAAAAAAAGAGTGGGCATTTAAGGACCTGAGCCCAACGGTGGTCCCTGGCCAGCTGTTGGGACTTGTGCTGTCTGCCCTGATGAGGCCCTTGGGCTGGGCCCCTTCCCACTTCTTACCCAAACCACTCACTGCTGCTGCTGGCCCAGCCTGGCTCCTTGCGGGGCCTCTATATTTAGGGCCTTGGCAGTTTCCAGGCTGTAGAAGGGGGAGGATCAGGGCAAATCCTGAAATAGCCCCGGGATTGTCCCAAGGGCCGCTGGGCAAGGGAGCCAGCGGGTCACCAGTCACCATGAGACTCAGCTCCTCTCTGGCTAGCCCAGGCACCCGAGGATGGGGAGGAAGCAGGACAGAACCGAGCGGGCTCTGGAAGCTGTTCGGGGAGCACTGCTGGGCCCTGTGCCCTTAAGGGGACTAAAAACCCACGAATGGAAGTGGCAGAGAGGCGGGTGGCCACTGTGTGATGACCGCCCCTCCTCTGAACTGTTTCAGTCAAGATGGTTCACCAAGAATGAAGGCGAGCTCCCGGTCCTCAGAGGCATCCAAGTGCTAGCTGGAAGGGATGTTGCTCGTGAGTCAGGCTTGGGGCTCATGAGGCCCAGGGGTGCAGGCTCACCACCATCACCCCTGCCTCCAGCACTCAGGGAGGGCCTCCTGAGATTTCTGAACCCCTGCCATGACTGAGGCAAATGCTTTGCATGGCATTTGCAAGGCTGGGTACCCACTGAGCCCCACAGCAAGCTTGCAACCTGGGTCCAGATAGGATGCTTGGTCTGTCAGCAGAAGAGTGGATTTGACTCCTGACTTCTCTCCCTACCGGCTGTGTGGCCTTGGCAAAGGACTTCCACATCCTAAGCCTCAGTTTCCCCATCTACAAACGTTTGTTGGAGCAGTGTTCGGTCGCTCATTTGTGTCCGACTCTTTGTGACCCCATGAATGGCAGCACGCCAGACTTCCCTGTCCTTCACCATCTCCCACAGTTTGCTCAAATTCATGTCTATTGAGTCAGTGATGCCATCCGAACATCTCATCTTCTGTCACCTCCTTCTTCTCTTGCCCTCAATCTTTCCCAGCATCAGGGCCTTTTCCAGTGATCAGGTGTATAAGGTAGATATGAGATGACTCATTGGAAAAGACCCTGATGCTGGGAAAGGTTGAGGGCAAGAGGAGAAGCAGGCAGCAGAGGAGGAGATGGTGGGATGGCATCAGTGACTCAATGGACGTGAATCTGAGCAAACGCTGGGAGACAGTGAAGGACAGGGAAGCCTGGTGTGCTGCAGTCCATGGGGTCGCAAAGAGCTGGACACGACTTGGCGACTGAACAAAGAGGACTGCATGGGAAAGGTCCTCAACACATCTGAATCTCCTCTACCATGGAGCAGGTGTCCCTGAGGGCGCCGAGAACGCCGAGACAAATGAGTCATGGTTCCTGTGCTCAGAATCATGTGGCACCGGCAGCCCACAAAGGAGCAACTGGTACCAAGGGCTTCATCCTAACTCCAGCTGACCCAAAGTGCTACAGGACAAGGAACCCTGCCCAAGGGCGCCAGAAAAAGCTCTGGAGGGAAGTAGAAGTTTGGAAAGGGTCCTGAAGGATGAATAGGAGTTTTCCAGCCACCCCTGAAGGGAAGTGCTTGAAGGCGGGAAGACTCATACATGTGCGAGAGCAGGGGAGTGGGGGGCCAACAGCCCAAATGTGAGGGCCTGAGGTGGCGCGGGTTCACAGCTGGATCTAAGAGATGGTTGATGAGTCAGAGCTGCCTATACCAGCCACTATGGCGAAGACAGACCAAAAGAGGGGAGGGCAAGGGAGTACACAGGAGGGCAGGGCAAGCAAAGAGATTCTGGAGGCAGAACCCACAGAACTTGGTGACCCCTCCCCTGGGGATGGAGGCACCCGCGAAGGTGTCCCTCCCTTGCGCAGGGCTGGGCTGGGGAACCGGGCATCAGGGCTCCCAAGTGGGCAGAGTGCACAGTTTCACTGCCCTCGGCTGCTAAGAGCCTGGAGTCAGGCACTAGGGCCAGTGCTGCGGGGATGGGGAGGGAGGCGACAGACGGAGGGGCTGCACCTCCCAGCCGCCACCAGCCAGAGGAGGCCAAGCTGACCTAGATACCGGTGCCAGCAGGGGGCGGGAGGTTGGGGGGGGCGGCGGGCGGCCGGTGCTTGGAGGCTGGGCCTGGAGACCGAGACCCTTCTCAAAGCTCATCTGCCTCCCCACCCGAGAGACCACATTCCCAGCTCCAGCTCCCCTCCCCTCACACAGCGAAACCCACCTTGACACAGCCCGCCCAGCACCCTCCCTCACCCATTGCCATGGCAACTGCTGAGCCTGGCCTCCTCAGGCCCAGGGGGCCTTGAACTGGAACTGCTCGTGGCGCTGAGCGTGCTGGGAAACTCACGGGGACCACTGTGCGAGCGCGCAAGGGAGGTGCCTGAGCCCCCTCCTCCTACGCCCCACTCCCGGGTCCGCCCCCCTCGGCATCCCGGCACCCGCTGAGGAGCCAGGGGTGGGGAGGCTGCCAGCCAGCAGACTTTGGACCCTAGGCTGCCTCCGGGCTCCCCCGTCCCCGCCCCTCCTCCAGGCAGCCAGGCCCCTCAGGCTTCATACTTTCCATCACCCTCCACCGAGAGGGATTTCCACCTCCAGTTTACAGCGGGGAAACTGAGACTTGGTGGACAATGAGCCGCCCAAGGCTCATAGGAGGGAGGCGGCAATGGCATCAGACAGCTCAGCTCTGGCATCTACTGAGAAGGGTGGCGGGGGAGAGGGGGGTGCTTTGGAAACCTCAAATCTGGCCAGGGGCCAGGGAAGGTCCTAGATGTCAGTGCTTGTGAGAAGCCCTAGGATTAAGACCTTGCTCTGCCACCTGGGGCCAGCATCTCCCTGTTCTCGGAGCCTCCGTTTTCCCATCCGTAAAATGGATCAGTGACAGCGGCCTTGCTGGGTGGTTTTAAGGGTTAAAGGCTGCTCCTCAGGCAAAGCTGAGGACACAAGAACAGTGACTCCCTAGCCACCCCATCCTGCACAGATCCTGCCTCTTGACCAATAGGTCTACTCTTCCTTCCCTTTTCAAAGGCACAGCAGGAAGCCCCAGGGCATTTCGGGTGCAGGGTGCATACTGCCAGGAACTAAGTGTTTCAGAACTACTGAGGAAGATCCTTCGTTTTTAGGGGGGCACTCCACCCCCTCCAGCCACACCCCCCGCAGTGCACAAAGACAACTCCTTTTCGATGTCACCCCCATGCCAGCTACACTTCTATCAAAGCCCCTTCCGCTTGTGGGCCTCCGCCTTCCCTCCCCGTTCACTGAAGGCCCCTTATAGACCCCCCGCCCCCTCCCCAGTCCCGGGCCCTTCCCTGTCATCCCCTGTCCGGTGTTCCAAGCAAATCTCACTGTCCCCGTTTCCCTGACTGTCTCCCACCGCAGCCGCACTCGCCACACCCTCGCCACCACTGCTCTACTTGCGGGCGGGCCGTGTAGACCCCAGGAAGGTCAGGCGGGCATAAGGGGCAGCACCCCTCCTGGACAGTTGGGGTTTCCATCCCCAGGCTTGCTCACATGTCCTTGGCGGGCAGGTTCTTCCCCTCCACGATGCGGATGGACAGCGAGCTGCGCTTGGCCATCGCGGGTCCGCGACGCGGGGTCCTTGGCCAGGGGAGCCGGACGCCAGGTTTCAGTGCAGCTGCCGGCAGGCGGGCGGGCGAGCGAGCGCTGGACTGGGCGCAGGAGGGGGGCGGGCCCCGCAAGACGGGGGAGGTAAACGCGGGGGCGGGGGAATCTTGTCCACTTCATTCACCCCCGCCCCCGCCCCACGTGCGGAGACACAGCGCCCGGACGAACCAATCGGCGGCCGGGGCTCCCCAGGGTGGGCGGGGCCGGCCCGAGCCGCGGCGTTCATTGGGCCCCTGAAGCGGTGTGAGGGCGGGGCCTGCTCCGGGCGGGGGCGGGCGATGGTTGGTCCCGGCTCTCTGGTGGTGGGGAAGCGGAGGGGTCAGGGGCTCCCCGCTAGGCGAGTGGAGACTCAAGGCCGCAGGTGACGTGCGCCAGGACCCGCGTGGGCCACGGGCGTGGTCCGAGTGTCTGTACCCAGGCGTTCAAGGGTGTGGGCCCGAGTGTGAGCTGGGAGGCGTGAGCAAGCGCGGGGATGCGCGGGTGGGATCGAGCGAGGACAGCGCTGGTCCCCGGAGGCTAACTCGGGGAGGCCCCTGCAAAGGTGTAAGTTGAACAAATGAACAACCGGATGAATTTAGCAAACAACAGGTGT
The DNA here is from genome assembly GCF_029378745.1 of Bos indicus. Classification (NCBI taxonomy): domain Eukaryota; kingdom Metazoa; phylum Chordata; class Mammalia; order Artiodactyla; family Bovidae; genus Bos; species Bos indicus. The sequence continues at coordinate 35,606,952 of NC_091784.1, read as the reverse complement.
GTTGGTGTTAGAGTCGCGGGACCCAGAAGGAGGTGAAGCGGGGCAACTCAAACGTCCTGGGGATCCAGAGGTGTGGGGATTAGTCTGAAAAAGCCGGATTATTTGGGGGAACCTACTTGGGAGAAGGGGGCGTCCTCAGTTGTCATCTCATTTTGCCTTTTACATGCCCGGAGTGGGAGACTGGATGAGTAACTCACGTTCACAGAGGGAAAATTATGTGCTGGAAGATCACACAATTGGCCCCTGGTGGGGCTAGGCTAGGCCTCCCCAGAACTTCGGGCCTGACTGGGGACCTTTCCACGCGGGCAGGATCCTTCTTTGAGACTCAGTGTGCCCCTTCCCAAATCTAGAAGTCACAATCCGGGTCTGGCACAGTGGCAACTGGCCCTGGCAGCTGACTCGGGGGTGGGGGGGGGGGCGGCGGGGGGGAGTGTGGGTAGGTGGGAGAGGTATCACCCCAAGCATGACTGCAGACTTGGGTCCTCACCCCAGTCCCACCACTCCCTTGCTGGGTGATGCTGGATGGCTTCCTAGACCTCTCTGAGCTGGTTTCATTCCATCACCTGCGTCGCTTCAGTCGTGTTTGACTCTGTGCGACCCCACCTGCCAAAAGCACCTACCAAAAGGGCTCACTATGTATGCGGGTGCCCAGCAGGTTCTGTTTTCTGTTACATTTTGTCTTTCCTGTTTTGTTATTTATACAGTTACACGCATGCTTTACCGAATTCAGAAGGCATTGAAGGTTTACAGTACCTTCAGTGAAAAGTCAGTCTCTTCTCTCCCAGCCACACAAATTCCTTCCCCTGAGGCACCCACTAGTCCTGACACCTTGTGCGTCCTTTTGGACTCAGTCTCTGCCTACAGTGCATCAGCAGACATGTATTTTGTTTTCCTTTTTGTACACAAATAATGGCTTCGTGGTTACTCTGAGAGTTTCACTTTTTCTGTCTCAGGGAGCCATGCATGCTGCTGCTGCTGCTGCTAAGTCGCTTCAGTTGTGTCCAACTCTGTGCGACCTCATAGATGGCAGCCCACCAGGCTCCCCCGTCCCTGGGATTCTCCAGGCAAGAACACTGGAGTGGGTTGCCATTTCCTTCTCCGGGAGCCGTGCATATCTGTACACAAAAAGCATCCTTGTTCTCTTGGCCGTTTACCCAGTTTTCCTTCGTGTGGAGGTCCATCCACCACGTCTTCGATGTCCCCTGTCAGTGGATGGGCAGGGTGTCACCATCATTTGCTTTCACCAAACAATTGCATGGCTCACACGTGTAACAGGATGGTTTCTCAGGGTATCTGGGGCTATTTTTTCAGGTAGTTTATCAAGGCCATTATCAGTTCAGTTCAGTTCAGTCGCTCAGTCAAGTCCGACTCCTTGCAACCCCATGAATCGCAGCACGCCAGGCCTCCCTGTCCATCACCAACTCCCGGAGTTCACCCAGACTCACGTCCATCGAGTCGGTGATGCCATCCAGCCATCTCATCCTCTGTCGTCCCCTTCTCCTCCTGCCCCCAATCCCTCCCAGCATCATGGTCTTTTCCAACGAGTCAACTCTTCACATGAGGTGGCCAAAGTACTGGAGTTTCAGCTTTAGCATCATTCCTTCCAAAGAAATCCCAGGGCTGATCTCCTTCAGAATGGACTGGTGGGATCTCCTTGCAGTCCAAGGGACTCTCAAGAGTCTTCTCCAACACCACAGTTCAAAAGCATCAATTCTTCGGTGCTCAGCTTTCTTCACAGTCCAACTCTCACATCCATACATGACCACTGGAAAAACCGTAGCCTTGACTAGACGGACCTTCGTTGGCAAAGTAATGTCTCTGCTTTTCAATATGCTGTCTAGGTTGATCATAACTTTCCTTCCAAGAAGTAAGCGTCTTTTAATTTCATGGCTGCAGTCACCATCTGCAGTGATTTTGGAGCCCCCACAAATAAAGTCTGACACTGTTTCCACTGTTTCCCCATCTATTTCCCATGAAGTGATGGGACCGGATGCCATGATCTTCGTTTTCTGAATGTTGAGCTTTAAGCCAACTTTTTCACTCTCCTCTTTCACTTTCATCAAGAGGCTTTTTAGTTCCTCTTCACTTTCTGCCATAAGGGTGGTGTCATCTGCATATCTGAGGTTATTGATATTTCTGCCAGCAGTCTTGATTCCAGCTTGTGCTTCTTCCAGCCCAGCGTTTCTCATGATGTACTCTGCATAGAAGTTAAATAAACAGGGTGACAATATACAGCCTTGACGTACTCCTTTCCTATTTGGAACCAGTCTGTTGTTCCATGTCCAGTTGTAACTGTTGCTTCCTGACCTGCATATAGGTTTCTCAAGAGGCAGGTCAGGTGGTCTGGTATTCCCATCTCTTTCAGAATTGTCCACAGTTTATTGTGATCCACACAGTCAAAGGCTTTGGCATAGTCAATAAAGCAGAAATAGATGCTTTTCTGGAACTCTCTTGCTTTTTCCATGATCCACCGGATGTTGGCAATTTGATCTCTGGTTCCTCTGCCTTTTCTAAAACCAGCTTGAACAACTGGAAGTTCACGGTTCACGTATTGCTGAAGCCTGGCTTAGAGAATTTTAAGCATTACTTTACTAGTGTGTGAGACGAGTGCAATTGTGCGGTAGTTTGAGCATTCTTTGGCATTGCCTTTCTTTGGGATTGGAATGAAAACTGACCTTTTCCTGTCCTGTGACCACTGCTGAGTTTTCCAAATTTGCTGGCATATTGAGTGCAGCACTTTCACAGCATCTTTCAGGATTTGAAATAGCTCAACTGGAATTCCATCACCTCCACTAGCTTTGTTCGTAGTGATGCTTTCTAAGGCCCACTTGACTTCATATTCCAGGATATCTGGCTCTAGGTCAGTGATCACACCATCGTGATTATCTTGGTCATGAAGATCTTTTTTGTACAGTTCTTCTTGCCACCTCTTAATATCTTCTGCTTCTGTTAGGTCCATACCATTTCTGTCCTTTATCAAGCCCATCTTTGCATGAAATGTTCCCTTGGTATCTCTAATTTTCTTGAAGAGAGCTCTAGTTGTTTTCCTCTATTTCTTTGCTTTGATCACTGAGGAAGACTTTCTTATCTCTTCTTGCTATTCTTTGGAACTCTGCATTCAGATGCTTATATCTTTCCTTGTCTCCTTTGCTTTTCGCTTCTCTTCTTTTCGCAGCTATTTATAAGGCCTCCCCAGACAGCCATTTTGCCTTTTTGCATTTCTTTTCCGTGGGGATGGTCTTGATCCCTGTCTCCTATACAATGTCATGAACCTCTGTCCATAGTTCATCAGGCATTCTGTCTATCAGATCTAGTCCCTTAAATCTATTTCTCACTTTCACTGTATAATCATAAGGAATTTGATTTAGGTCATACCTGAATGGTCTAGTGGTTTTCCTTACTTTCTTCAATTTCAGTCTGAATTTGGCAATAAGGAGTTCATGATCTGAGCCACAGTCAGCTCCTGGTCTTGTTTTTGTTAACTGTATAGAGCTTCTCCATCTTTGGCTGCAAAGAATATAATCAATCTGATTTTGGTGTTGACCATCTGGTGATGTCCATGTGTAGGGTCTTCTCTTGTGTTGTTGGAAGAGGGTGTTTGCTATGACCATTATCAGTCATCCTCAATTGCCCCCTCTGACTGGGCATCCCTCAGGCTTGTTCCCCCTCCCTGGGTTTGGACCAGACCATCTGGGGAATGAGAAGAAGCTATGTTGGCTTCTTGGTAGATTGGGGGCTCACTGCCCCCCACCAGGCTGTACTGAGGCCTGGTTGGTGGGTGCTGGGCAGGGAGGGTCCCTGCCAAGTCTAGTGTTTGGTGTTGCTGCAAGGATATTCTCCTCACCTAGACGGGAGACACACTGTTCTCCCCAGAGCCTTTAGCCTACTCATCTCCAGGCCAGGCTCCCCTCCCCTACTATGAATTCTAGACCCCAGGCCAGAATTGTCCCCCAGAGAACCTCCACTTTGTCACAAGAGCTTCTGGAGTGTAGCTTCCAGAGGGAAGCTGGGCCTCCCTTCTGTGTTCTCTGCTCCATGGAGCAGACATGAACAGATCCTCCCAATTTCTGGGCGCTAGACCTTTAATGATGTCACTCACAATCTCCTTAGCTTTGCAGAGGGCCACGCTTCCCTGGTTTCTGATCCCAGGCAACACAAACCAGCTCTGACTAATACAGACAGAAAGGGATTCATTAGAGGCTGTTGAGCGTGTCATGGATGCTCAGGGAGAGCCAGAGAACCAGGTCCAAAGGCCACACCCAGCCGGGAACAGGTCCCCAAATCACATGCCGGAAGTGGCTTGGTATGGACACCGCCACCGCTGCCCTGGCCAGACCCCTCATCTCACACCGACACTGGACGCCGGGCACTCCCACCACAGTGCTACGGCCGCCTCCCCCACCTGCCCACGGAGCTGGAGGGTGTCTGTGCCTGGGGAGGGGAGGGGGGCCTGCCTGCAAAGGTGGGGTGGGGGAGGGAGGAAGACCTGGACAGAGGAAGGGGGTCCAGGTGCTGGGCACCCCGAAGGGTGACAGTAGACCCTGCAGGGTCTTGAACTTCTCCATGCTGCACCCACTAGATGCCACCTAGACTCCGAGCGCCCAGAGTCTGTCATTTGGTTCCCGTGACAGTGCTCTGAGTAGGTGCCATCACCCCTTTCTCCCAGTAGGCACCTGGCACCCTGCATCGCTCAACTTCAGAAGAAAGGGAGGCGGCTCAGTGGGGGCTGCCGCCCACCTACCCACATCCCTGCTGACATGAGAGGCCCTTCCCTCTGCACTGCCCATTCCCTGGCCTGGTGGCCTCAGAGCGCAACCTCTGGGGCCACAGGGACTCCTGAGGCAGAATGGGGTTGACACAGAGGATTCAGCCAGGGAGGCAAGCCAAGCTTCTAGAACATTCCCAGAAACCAGTCTCTGGGGAGGGGGTGAGTCAGAGGTTGGGACAGGAAGGAGAGCGCATTCAGGCTCTGCCATCAGTCCAGACCCTCCATCTAGAGGGTGGCTGCAGATGTGATCCGTTTCCTGAGTGGACTCCTGCTGTCAGTTTCTGTCTTCCTCATTCATTCATTCAGTCATCTGCTCGTGTATTCAGCATCACTGACTTGCGCTGGGTGCTGGGGATCCATAGGATCAAGGGGCTCACAGTTGAAGGGAAGAGAAAGACACAAAAGGGCAGGTCGATGCTACAACAGAGAAATGAATGAGGAACACAGAGGGGGAGGGGGGCCCAGGGTCTTCAAAGAGGAAGTGACATTTGAGCTGGCACTCAAAGGATGCACAGGGTACACACAGTGGTCCAGGTGGGAGCAGATGCCCCCAGTGCAGGGGGCAGCCTGAACAAAGGCGTGCAGGTATGATGAAGGCTGCAGTGTTCCGGAAACGTCCAAGAGGGAGGTGTCAGAGGCCTATGGAACTTGAGACTGGAAGGGCAGAGGGAAACCAGCCAGCGAAGGGCCTTGGCAGCTCAGATGTTTTCCTGGGCAGGGTTTGGAGCCGAAGAATGACGCGGACGGACCTGGGTGCTGGAAGTTCAGCGAGTCCACATTTTGAAGTATTAGCAAGTGGGTCTCATTACCACCCTGAACTCAATGTGCCCCTAACCCACATGGTCGGCTGAATGGAGTAACCCTTTCCGGATGTTTTTGGGGAACTACAAAATGTTTCAGTTTCTTTTAAATCAGACGAAAAAGTGAATGTAATGGTAATGAGTATGTAACAGTGGATCCACTCTGGATTGCATCCATCTCTATACCAAAGCGGATGTAAATTTTAAGATCTTGACCCACATCAGCAAGAGTGCCAAGGACTCCTGAAAGTCCTGGTGCTCTTGGCACATTAAGGAGGCAGCTCTTGAGTTTCAAAGCATGTCTAGAATAAATTCACAACAGGTCAGTAACATTGAAAAGTGTTTGAGTTTGTGGAATCTGGGTTTTTGAGCATCAGAGGAGATTCAGAAGGCCTGGGAGGACCAGCTACACCTCCAGCCTCCACCTGAGATGGGGAAAGAGCCTTAGACAAAGGTGAGCCCCCTGGGTGCTACCCGCCAGGGAGAGGGTTGAATCCAAATTGGCTGAGATGAGAAGTGAGGGTCTAATCAAGATTCCATTGGGGACGTCCCTGGTGGCACAGTGGATAAGAATCCACCTGCCAATGCAGGGGACATGGGTTCGATCCCTGGTCCGGGAAGATTCCACATGCTGTGGAGCAGCTGAGCCCATGCACCATAGCTACTGAGGTCTCCGTGCCTAGAGCCTGTGCTTCGCAATAGTGTTGAGTGTCAGTGGTATCTCAGTAAAACTGGAAAATGAATAAATAAAAATGCACCCATACCGGATTCCTCAAAAAATTAACCAGCAATCACACTTCTACCCCATGGACTGTAGCCCACCAAGCTCCTCTGTCCATGGAATTCTCCAGGCAAGAATACTGGAGTGGGTTGCCATTTCCTTCTCCAAGTGATCTTCCAAACCCAGGGTCTGAACCTGGGTCGCCTGCATTGCAGGCAGACTCTTTACCGACTGAGCCACAGGGAAGACCTCTGGATATATCCAAAGGAAGTGAAAACAGGGTTTTGAAGAGATATTTGCATACTCTTGTTCATCGCAGCTTTTTTCCCCAAAAGCCAAGAGGTAGAAGCGATCTAAGTGTCCACTGATGGACAGATGAATAAGGTGGTCTCTACACATACAGTGGAATATTATTCAGCCCTTAATAAGAAGAAAATTCAGGGACTTTCCTGGTGGCCCAGTGGCTAAGACTCTGCACTCCTCCAGGTTTGATCCCTGGCCAGAGAACTAGATCCCACCCGCTGCAACTAAAGATCCTGCATGCCGCAACTAAGCCCCAGTGCAGCCAGATAAATAAATAAAAACAAATATTAAAATAAAAAGTTGAAAAAAGGAGAAGAAAATCCAGCAGCTGTACAGCATGAACTAACCTGGAGGATATTATGCTCAGTGAAATAAACCAGTCACAAAAGACGCATGCTCTATGGTTCCAGTGCTATCTGATGTCTAGTGCAGTCGGTCTCAGAAATAGAAAGTAGAACAGCGGTTGCCAGGGTTCTAGCCTCAGGGAGGGAGAATGGGGTGTTTGTTGTTTAATGGGTATAGAGTTTCAGTTTTGCAAGATGATAAACTTCGGAAGATGTGTCTCACAAGGACGTGAATGTACTTAGCAGCATTGAGCTGTGCCCCTAAAAATGGTTACGGTGATTTACTTCATGTTACCTTTTTTTTTTAACCACATCAAAAAATGGAAATATCCCTCAACTTTATATGCATTTCTGTGGCTGTAAAAATATTCAAAAAAGAATTTTATAACCTAGTTTTGAAAGTTCTCCGGGTTCCAGGAACTCATTTGACTTGCTGCTAACCTTGATTTCTCCACAAACATCGTCCACTCTTAGGAATCTTGGGAATCCTTCCCAAGTGAGAAGATGTGACCTACCGATTGTTTTCACACACGGTGACACATCTTAAAATGCTACATTTGTGAAGCTGACACAACACTGGGTGTAGAAGATATTTAAAGAAACATTTACCCTTTTTAAAACTGGGGGAGGGGCTTCCCTGGTGGTCCAGTGGCTAAGACTCCATGTTCCCAGTGCAGGGGGCCCGGGTTCAAGCCCCGGTTGGGGAATTAGATCCCACTATGCTGCAACTACGGCCTGGTGCAGCCAAACAAATAAACACGTAATTTTAAAAATTGGGGAGCTTATGTATTTTGAAGCCAGTGACCTTCCCCTCCCCCAGACCTAAGGACTGGAGGCCCCTCACCCACAGGGTCTCCCAGGGAAGCTGTCCCTGCTCAGGGGAGAGGCCTCCCCTTCTGTCCTCCCTGATCCCAGTGCCAAATCTCGGCTGGGCCCCAAGAAAGGACTTCTGAGAGGAGACAGACCCCAGGAGGAAAGGGCAGGGTGGTATTACTGTGAGTCAGAAAGTCAGAGAAGTGGATCAGAGGGAGAAGCAAGGTGTGGGGAGGAAGCTGGGCGGAGGTGCTGAGGGGGGAAGGGCAGCCCTCCCACAGAGGTCAGGGGGGGCCCACCTGGGGCCCCACAAAGGCTGGGTGCAGAGCTCTGGACTGAGCCCAGGGCCCCGGGGAGCCCTGGTCGGCTCCAGACCGAGTGACGGCAGGGTGCCACGAGGTCTGGACAGGGCAGCTGTGAGATGCCTGGAGGAGGCAGGCCAAGAGGCACTCACGGGCCGGTCAGGTTCTATTCCCAGCTCCCCCCTGCCCCGCCCCATTTAGACAGAGAGCATTACACACAATTTTAAAACCGAGGCCCACAGTAAAGAGTGTGGGCCCTGAGCCGGATCCCTGAGTTCAAATCCTGGCTCCGTTACTGATAGCGACAGAATGAGGGGACAAAACAGGTGACTGAAGGGTGATTAAATAGTTAATCCCACTAGGGGGCTGTAAGTAGAAAGATATGGGAGACCCCTGTAAGTTAATGATTACCTGAGAAAGCAGTTTGCTTAACCACAAAACCAATCAGGCTTGTTTAGCAACAAAACCATGCCACAGGACATGCCCCAGAGCAGTTAAACAATGGCGGCATGAACCCCCCTCCTGCCCGGTGAGCTCAGTGAGCTGATGATCTCGGACATGCTCTCTGCACACATGAAAAACAGCAATCTGTGGACCTCGCTTGACCATGTAGGGACAAGAAGACTCCCCTGCTCCACCTGGAGGAGGAACCGATGATGAAAGCATGACGTCTGCTCCAGAAAGACAAAGAAGGTCTCCCCTCCTCATGTTTCCTTTGATTATAAAACTGCAGCCCCACTGAGTTCTTGGGGCGCAGCATCTCTCGCCCACCTGCGTGTAGGCCTCATAAGCGTCCTAGTCTAATAAGTCATTTCTTATCTCCCACTTTGCTCTCGCCAAATTCTTCGCTGCCCTGAGACATAAAGCAATAGGGTACCGGGCCTCTCCGGAGCCCCCCTGGAATGACACCAATCGGTTTCACGATCACAATAAGACCTGCTATGTGACTATGGGCAAGTAACTCAGCCTCTCTGGGCCTCGTTTGCCTAAGTTGTAAAGTGGAGCGATGGTGGGGCAACCCCTCCATAGCGTGGCTGCGAGTAGAGCCTGCTGATGTCAGCAGAGCTCCAGAGGCACTTTTCAGCGCTGAGAACTTTGGGAACATTCTCATTCGTCTTCATTGGAGCCAGGATCTGCTCCCATCATCCCCTTCATACGGGTAAGGAAGCCACAGACGGAAGGGCTGGTGTCAGTCCGCTTTGTAGACAAGGCCCTGCAGAGGCGCTGTGATGAAGTTGCCCTCTCCTAACACAGCTTCACCCTCCCTGGAGGACGGAGAAACAGACCCTGCTCAGAGAGAAAGAGAAACAGAAGCAGAGAGACAAGAAGTCAGAGAGAGAAACTGCCGAGACAGAGGGAAGGTTCTAGACCCCGACTGAGGTGGGGGCAGAGTTAAGGGGAATGTGGCCCCCCGATTCTCCCCAGGGACCCCTTGTGTGTTGGGGGGAGAGGTTGCAGGTCCCTCGGGGCGCCCCAAGGTGGCCAGGAGAGTGGCCTTGAGCAGAAGCCTAGAGCAGGCACACAGCGCTGACCACTGTCCCCGAGGTGCCCTGTGAGCGTGGGGCCCCAACAGTGGCCAGGCAGGGCAGCCAGAAGGGAGCCCAGAGGTGCCCATTCTCTGAGGCCTCCCCAGAGCTGCAGTCACTTAAGCCCCTCAGCTCCAGCCCACTGCCCCTTCCCAAAGCGGGAAACTGAGGTAAGGCAAGTGAAAAACCAGGAGTCCTGGGTTTTGAAAGGGGAAGGTTGGGAATCCAGAGTCTTGGCTCTAGATCTCTGCCCCAGCCTCTCGGAGCCACCCAAGGCACCTCCTACCCATAGAGGGTGATGTTCCAGGTGGGCTTCCTGGAAGAGGTGACAGCAGGCTGGAGTTGAAGGAGCAGGGCTAGAGTGGGGGGGCGGGGACAAGGGTACAGGCATCGTTCTCAGGCACCCCCTGAGCAGAGATGGCCCGGACTGGGGAGGGGACGGTGTGATTCCCAGGAGACCCTGGTCTCCAGACCCCTGGCTGAGCGTCTCCCAGCTCCAGGGGGAGGAGGATGACAGGGGACTCGGCATGAGGCCAGAGCAGCAGCCACAGCCAGAACATAAACCTGTCAAGGCTTCTGGCGCCACCGCCTCCCGGCTCCAGCTCGCGACAGGCCCTGGCTGGGCTGACAGGAACCAGGAGCCCTGGAGCCACAGTGGGTGGGGGGTTTTGGGGGGGGCTGTGGGGGAGACAGGACGTGGAGGCAGCTCCCGGTTCTCAGCCTGACTCCTGCCCAGGGGGCTCCAGCCCACCCTTCACACCTGCTCAGAGGGCGCCCCTCCACCGCCGCAGACACCAACTTCTCTGCTTTCATGGCATCGCAGCTTCTGGTCCTCTGTGGGTGTTTGCAGTTCAAGCTCCAACTGCTTGCCACAGGGCAGGCTGATAAATCGAGAGGAAGAATTGTTGGGGCACTGAATAGCGACTTTATTCAGAAAGCTGGCAGACGGAGAAGATGGGAGACTAGTGTCGCAGGGAACCGTCTTCCCCATGTCAGAATTCAGGCTTCTCATACTAAGAGGGGAAGGGGAAAGTCCCGGTTCCGGCCAGACTCCAGAGGGGATGTGTTCATTTCTTCCTCCCCTGCTGCCATTCACAGGTGGGCCTGGTCAGGCTCTGTCCTGTGAGCTAATCTAAGGTGTTTTAGCTTAACACTCGTTACCTGGGTGGCAGGATTCCCAGAGGTGGTTCATTGTGTATAATACAAGCTTACAGGTGGGATTTCATTTGGTGGTCCAGTGGCTAAAATTCTGCACTCCTAACGCAGGGGGCCTGGTATTTGATTCCTGGTCATGGAACTAGAGCCCTAACTAAAGATCCCACGGGCAGCAACTAAGACTCAGCATAAGTAAATAAATATTAAAAAAAAAAAAAAAAAACCTTATGGACAATAGTGATTAACTTGTAACAGAATATGAAGGTCCTTCCCTCTTACCTGGGCACTTGGGACCCTGGCCTCTGGGTGCCCTCAACTCACCAGGGTACCCCCTGCCCTAGCCGCCCCCAGCAGGACCCCCACTGTCCCTCCCAGCATCTCTGCTTCTGCTCAGTCTGGTACCTTCTGTGTGATTGACCGCTCCCTCCCCTGCTGGACTCTACCCATGTCTCTCTGGACTGTGCCTGAGTGAGGGGCCGCCAGGCTGACAGTGCGCCCATTACTGGGGGACCAGGCCTCCCAGCTCCTTGGGGCAGAGGCCTCTGTCTGTTCCCTGATGACTCACAGTGGCAGCCGCCTGCAGAATAAACGCGGACTCCTTTTCTTACAGTAAAACGCACACATCTTAAGTGAACAGCTTGATGGAGTTTTACACATGCGTACACCTGGGTAGGGCTTCCCTGGTGGCTCAGTGGTTAAGAATCCACCTGCCAATGCAGGAGACCTGGGTTCAGTCCCTGGGTCGGGAAGATCCCTTGGAGGAGGGCATGGCAACCCACTCCAGTATTCTTGCCTGGAGAATCCCATAGACAGGGGAGCGTGTCGGGCTACAGTCCATGGGGTCACAAAGAGTCAGACACGACAGAGCGACTAAACGACAACAACCACATCTGGGTCATTCAGATGGAGAGCTAGGTCACTTGCACCCCCAGCAAGCTTGCTCTTGCCCCAGTCCGGGGACAACCTCTACCCCAAGTCAATCACCCGCTGTTATTCTTGCCTGCTTCTCATCTCCCTACGGAGAGGATCACATAGCGTGGATTCCTCTGCCTCAGGCTTCTCTTGATCAGTGTGATAACATCCAGGACAGTCACCCAGGGGGCTGCCTGGGTCGACCATCCATGCTCTTGTCATAGATGAATAGCCTTCCACGGTGGGGACGGAGCCCCCACAATGCCCTTCGCCCGTGGACAGACATCTGTCCTCTGTACTGTGTCCAGTTTGGATCTGTTATGAACAAGACTGCTGTGAGTGTTCTCAGACCTGACTTCTGTTGGAGGAGGGCGCATGTTTCTCTCTACAGAGGAAATACCATCAGCAGAACTGCTGGGTCTTAGGGGAGACATCAGAACTCTAGGTCCCAGCCTGGTCAGTCCTGACCGTCCCTTTGCAGGCATGTCGCACCTGTCCCCACCCTCTCCCCAGTGGACACACTGGGTGACTCCCCTTCCTCCTTCCAGCAGCCCAGTGGCTGAAACTCTTGACTCTTCGGTCTTATTTGGGAGAGCTGGACAGCTGTCCTGACCTCACTGCCCCCACCCCCGTGGGCCCAGGGGCCCCTCTCACAGCAGAAGGGCCCACAGGGTTGGTCAGCAAGCCGAGAGCCCTTTCCCCCATGAGAGCACAGAACTTTCTTCCTGCACCGGGAGCGCTTCCCATGGCACTCTGGGACCATCTACTTGGGGTGTGTCCCTCTGTCTTGGCCACTTTGTTCCCATAGGACGGGCTGTGGCCAAGCTGTTCCCGTCCCCGGAGCCCAGCACACAGCCGGGGGAGGATGACGGCAGGCAAGGATGCATGGAAAGGTGGGATGAGAGAGGGCAGCCTGAGATGAACGTCCCCACCCTGGGCACTGAGCCTGGAGATTTAGGCTTAAGGTCCAGTCTGCCTGCAGCTTTTAACTTCTGGGGGCCCTGCTGCAGCCTTGGCGTCCCTCTGGGGTCCAGGCAGGATTGAGAACCTGCCCTTCCCTTCATCCCCAGTTGTCCCCAGCTGGCCTGCCAACTAAGACTTAGACTCAAGGCAGGCCAGCTGGGGACAACCACAGCCACATCGGCCAGCCTCCCCAGGCCCCAGGGGTCCACGTCCCGAACAGCTCAGGCTGGACCACGTCCACGGCGGGAAGAGAAGGGGTCTCCTGCCCTGTCGAGGCCCTTCTCTAACATTCTCAGAGACTCCTCAGGGGGCTGGTGGCTGGACCAGGGGAGGTGGGTAAGCTGTGGTCAGGCTCTGTGAGCAGAGGCGCCATTGCCCACCCCGCCCTTGGCCCTGAGCCCAAACCCAGGTTCCTCTCTTCCCAGAACTTCATCCCCCTGAGTCACTGGTGTTACGTGCTTTGGCCTCATTAACCTCCTGAACCTTCCAGAAAGGAGTGGAAACATCCTCCCACTGAGGAAGCTGGGGGTGGGAGTGAGAGAAGGGCAGGGGACCACCCTGGCTGCAGCCCAGATCAGAGGCAGGGACCGGGGCGGGGCTGGGCACCCCTGCCTCCCCACCAAGGGCCCTGTGGCCCCCTCCCTTCCCCTCCAGCAGAGTTCTAAGACCCCTCCGGGTCCCATGGCCAGCTGGTGGCACTTACCACACTCCTGTCTATTCATCTGTAAAATGATGCTAATCGTGGGATTGCCCCAAGGATGTGAGGTTCACATTCGTGAATTGTTCAGTCCAGTTCCTGGTGCCTAGTAGGTGCCAGACAAGGATCCTTGGCATCGCTGTGCCCTCTGCATGTGGCCCTCGCTGGGTTGGGCTGGAGTGACTGGGTGGGGTGGAGGGATTGAGGAGGGAGCGGTCTGAGTCTCCTGGTCTCCGTTTCTGCTGCCCTCGGTCTCTCTCAGCCTCTATCCTACCAGGGGTGCATGGAGAGGCAGTTTGAGGGCAGCCAGGAGATATTCTTGGAGTCCTTGAGGTTCAGCGTGGACAATGAAGTTGCCATGGAAGGAAGTCACAGGCGGCCACAAGAAGGTGACATTTGAGGTGGGCCTGAAGGACCAGGGGATGTTGGCTCCAGGTAGAGGGACAGAGAGGTGGAACAGCAGCAGGAGAGTGAAGGAACAGCATTTGTGTGCCCTCGAGCTGCCAGAATGACAAGGAACCTCGGGGCCGACTCTGGGCACCCAGCAGGCAACACCGTGTCCCCAGCAGCTCTGCAGAAGTCCCCAGGGCCACCGGGGGGCAGCCTGCATCTCAGGCTGGGGCCAATCAGGGGGTCTCAGGAGGACCATGCCCTCAGCCTGGACTACCTTCCCAGGAGGGACCTCCCAACAGGACCCTTAAGAGACCTCCTCTCTCAGGTCACACCCTCGCATCTTGGTGCCCCAGGTGGAAACGTCCCCGGGGAGCTTAGGCTGACGGAGGTCTTCAGACCCTTCCGTGTGAACCAGCATTCCCAGTGGAGCCCCTGATCCATGCCAAAGAGGGGGAGTGCCAAAGCACACTTGTGGGGAAAAGGGGGCACAACAGTTCAGTGGGGCCACCTGGGCTCCTGCTGCAGGGGAGAGCTGCGTGTCTGGAGAGGAGCCAGGGTGCGGAGATGGGGGGCTGGGAGGTTGCAAAGGGCGTCCGGGGAGGGCCCCTGGGGCACCCCGCATACCTGCCGGTTGGAGTGATGGGCCGTGAACTGTCCCCACCCCTGACACAGCTTGTCTTTCTCACTCTTCTTTTGGCTTCAATTTTGCCCTTTTCCCCTACTGAGCCCAGACCTGGAACAGAAGCCCATTTTCTGATTTTATCTTCTGTTTATTGGGAAATGGTCGTGCCCATCTCTGGGCCAGCTCAGACGGCTTCCCCCCAGGAAGTGAGGGAGTTCCCATGGCTTATCAGAGTTAAAAATAGAGACAAGTGATGCAGTGAGAGGCAGAGAAAGGTAAGAGTGGGGGATACAGGGAGAGAGACAGAAAAACGGGGACAGAAGGGCAGGGATACAGCAGGTCCTCTGCCCTCATGTTCGTCCGTCCATCAGGCTGACGTCAGAGGCCCTGGGCCCCACTGAGTGTCGCTTCATGGCTCAAGGCCATTGTCCCTGAGTCTGTGTTCCCCAGGTTTGTGCACCTGAGAGCTGGAGCGCTGAGTGGGCTGACTCGGTCATTGTCACCCCACTGCCCCTGCTCCCGGAAACAGTGTCGGCGCCTCCGTCCCATGACAGCCTCCTTGTCGTCCCTGTGGAAGTCGAGCCCCTGCTGATGCAGGACTGGCCTTGAGGGCCGGGACTGGAGCTGGTGACTGCCTGCTGAGTGTAGGAGGGAATGAATGAGTGAATGAGTGAACAAGGAGGGACTGAGTGACCCGAGGACCTTACCGCTCATCTCTTCCGTCCTTTACATGCACGAGAGAACTGAGGGGGGTCAGACAGGGCACCAGGGCTGGGGCTGGGGCAGGACACTCCTCGGAGTGCCACGCAGGGCTCTCCCTGAGGGCAGGTCTCACAACACGGCTCTGGGGCTCACGCTCCCTCTCTGCTCTGTCAGGATCCCAGTCGGCAGCTCTATGGGCCAGCCACCCTGGCTCACGAGGCCTTCCCCTCCAGCCCAGTCCTGGACTCCCAGGCCCCAGAAGAGCCCAGGAAAGCCAGCCCAGGCACGGCTGAGGTTCCAGTGAGAGCCTGGGGTGGGGTTCAGGGTGTGTAGGGGGACACCCTACCCACACTGTGCTGGGCTCTCAACCACCCACATCTGGGCTCTGGGCTCAGGAGCTGGCTGAGACTTCGTGGCCGGGCTGTGCCTATCACAGAAAGTGGTGCCTGTCCCTCGTTGGGGCCTATGGTCCAGGACAGCGGTTGATCGGGGTCTTCTCCAGAACTCGACTTGGGGGCTGGAGGCCCAGGGAACCACGAGGGGGTTGGGGGCCGGGGCACAGCTCTAGGTTTGGCTGTGGGGTAACGTGGTGGCCTGAGGTCCTCTGGGACATCCATCTGGTCAGAGGCAGCCAGGACCCCTGACCTTCCCGACTTAGGGGTCTGTCAGTTCCTGCAGATACCTGTCTGCACGCCCCTCGCCCTGGCCTCAGGCAGCCCTCCATCTAGGATAGGACTTTGTGGCCCCTTTCTCCAGTCTGGAGACCAAAGGTGGGGACGGGTCTGATTCCACAGGATTGGCACAAAGTCGGTCTGTGCCACTTGGTGATGTTGTGATATAATAAGAACTGTATACTTGGTCTTTGTCCTGGCTCCTGGGACAGAGCTCTTAAAACTTTGGAATTTTCTGAGTGCCGGGGTGAGAGGAGCATATTTTGTTATGCATAAGTAGCCCCTGTCAACCATCCCTCAGTTTATGCTAATGAGGTGACTCTGGGTGGGCCCCTAGAGTGCTTTAATTTTTTTTTTTTTTTATCTTGGAGCTTGCAGGATCTTAGTTCTTAGACCGGGCATCCAACCCGCACCCTCAGCTGTGAAATCACAGCGCCCTAACCACTGGGTTTCCTTGGTGGCTCAGACTGGAAAGAATTCGCCTGCAATGTGGGAGACCTGGGTTCGATCCCTGGGTTGGAAAGATCCCCTGGAGGAGGGCATGGCACCCCACTCCAGTATTCTTGCCTGGAGAATCCCATGGACAGAGGAGCCTGGCGGGCTGCAGTGCATGGGGTCACAGAGAGTCGGACACGACTGAGCGCGCACAGGCACTGGAGCACCAGGGCAGCCCCTCTAGAGGGCTTTAGGATGGAAGCAACCGTGTGACCAAAGGCCTGGGAGTCTCGGCCCTACTCCCCATCGACCACAGCGTCCAGACCCCCCTGCCCTCCAGCCGCATGATCAGAAGGCCAGAGGGGGAAGACCAGAGTATTTAACCCCTCTACCTACAGCCCCCTGTCCCTGCCGGGCAGACCCTTCCCGTGGCTCCTGCTCACTGGCCCTGGAAACCCCACCAGTCCTTCAGGGACAGGAGTGTTTATGGCCCCGTCGGTGCCCTGGGTCCCCTGGATCTGCTGCCCACACCCTTGTAAATGCTCGCATTTGCCCCATTAGACAGTGTGCCATCTGTTTCCTGCAGTGCCCGACCCATGCCGGGTGCTGGTGGAGAGCAGGGCCTCACAGTTACCCAGCTCAACCCTGGCTTTTACATGAGGGGGAAACTGAGGCCCACAGAGGGCAAGTGATCCGTCCAGGGTCACCCAGCCCCAGGGTCGGGGCTCATGGCTGCTCTGGAAAGGCCAAGGCTTTGCTCTGCAGAGGCTGGAATTCCGTGTGCCCCTCCCCTCCCAGCCCCGCCCAGGCTGGTCACGTGAGCATTTCCTCCCCACCAGGAGCCGGATGTGTCTGCAGAGGCTTAATAAACCCATTAGGGCTGTTTGCACCACCCGGACACACACCTGGGCACCCAGCCAGCGCCCTCTTCCCTGCCCGGTGCCCCGTAGCAAGGGGCGTCTCCTGGCCTCCTCGCTGTCCCTCACCCCACCCTCCAGCTGTCCCCACCCTGCCCACCCAGCAGTCACTGTGGCTTCCAGGCCTTTGTACGCTCGGTTGCTCCTGCCTGGGTCCCTTTCTTGGGGTCACCTGGCACAGTGTGGCCCCTTCTCCAGGAAGCCCTCTCCTCTGGCTCCCAGACCTCTGCGTTCCCTCCACCTCTTGTGCTGGCTGGTTGCCCTCTCCTGTTGAAGGAGGAAACAGACAGAACAGGCTCCATCTTGAAAGCAGGACTCCATCTTGGGCCGGACTGTGGACTTTGAGCTCTACGCCCAGTATCTATGGAAATGACATACCAACTGGAAAACCAGGCCCCCTGGATGGAAGAGCCCCAGGGCTTGTACCTAGACTCTCTGTTGCCTAAAAGAATACCCTAATTATCTGTGTAACTGAATAGAATCATAAATTCTATTATGCTTACTGGGGTATGCTGCTGCTGCTGCTGCTAAGTCGAGTCAGTTGTGTCCGACTCTGTGCAACCCCATAGACAACAGCCCACCAGGCTCCCCCGTCCCTGGGATTCTCCAGGCAAGAACACTGGAGTAGGTTGCCATTTCCTTCTCCAATGCATGAAAGTGGAAAGTGAAAGTGAAGTTGCTCAGTTGTGTCCGACTCTTAGCGACCCCATGGACTGCAGCCTACCAGGCTCCTCCATCCATGGGATTTCCCAGGCAAGAGTACTGGAGTTGGGTGCCATTGCCTCTCCAACTGGGGTATGACCACAGGCCTATTGATAATTGTCCCCTGTTAACTACCTAGGCTTAAGGCATATGAATCAGGGTTAACTTTGATTGTATCTTTCTTTTCCTTTGTTCAGACTAGTTTCAGGGAATTTGGGGAGGTGGGTTTGGGCACGTACACTTAGGGTATATAAAGTTTTCACAAAAACTGGTTGGGGTCCTTGGCTAAGAGGAGACTTTGCCTTGGGCCCACCGGTGTAATAACCTGCACTCCACTATCTGCATTGTCCTTCTGAGTGAGTTTGTTTCCCAGAAAGCATGGCTACAGCATTTGGTGCATGGGCTGGGAAACTCCTCACTTTGAGAAGACAAGTCCCATTTGGGACTACTCCGAGGCCTTGCGGCTCGAATCTTCTAGAGGGGGGAAGGTGCCTCACCCTTCTGGAAGGATTCTGCTTCTCAACTCCTGGACCTTTCATGTTAGCAGGTAGTGGATGGCAGCAGGGGAACTGAGCGCTCAGGTGAGGAGGAACCCACTCGGTAGGGTGGAAGAGGGGGCCTGACCACCCCCCTGGGAGGGATTAGAAGGGGCACAGACCCACAGGAGCCTGGAATAGGCAGGTGGCAGCGATTGCTTGGTACACAGGTTGATGAGCGTGTTAGGGCTTAGGAAGGAAATTTGTGAAGGTCATTTAGGAGGTGGTGTCTGCGCCGTCTTGGGGAAAATTATTACCAAGCAATTGCCAGGGCATTTTTAGGAGAAGAAACTTGGTTTTTGTGTGCTCGTATTCTGCCCTCCCCAAGGAGGTGTCCCATCTGCTATGAAATTCTCGACCCCCTCGGAATTGTCAGGCTAGAAGGAGGGGGATATATAAGTGAGTACGAATTGGCTTTTCCAGAGACGGCCTGGGACATGGGATATTTAACCCATCTGTATTTTCATCCACACCTGATCAAGCCCACCAAGGCAGAATGGACTTTAAAAGTTAAGGGAGAAACAATCTTGGATCACGTGGTGCTCTGGTTTAGCTGTGCTGACCAGCAGGTGAAGACACGCCGATCCCCCTTCTCCCTCTGGAATCTGGCAGGTAAGGCTCTTCTCACCCCAGTTAGGAAGGAGGCAGAATGGCAATTTAAGTGTCACTGAGTGGAAATATCAGAAGTACATAGGGTACCGAGAACTTTGTAGACAGAACAAAAAGGAAAAGTAGAAGATCTGAGAAGGTAAGCAAGATGAGGGGAAGTGATTCTAAGGCAAGCGTATTGGAGTGCATGATTAAACATTTTAACAAGGGATTAGGAGGAGACTCTGGGGTGAAGATGAAGCCTAACTGCCTCCACATACTCTGTGAGGTCGAATGGCCCCCTATGGGAGTAGGATGGCCACCAGAGAACACCATGAACTCAAAAATAGTGGAAGCAGTCTATACAGTAGTCACAGGAGAGCCAGGACACCCGGATCAACATCCATATACTGACTCATGGCTAGGGTTAGCTCAACACCCTCCTATTTGGACAAGGTTCTGTATCCAGAAGGGAAAGGGAAAAATATTAATGGCACAAAAATTGACTGATGATAAAAAAGGAAATTCTACAGGATTTGGACGGGGATGACCTGACCCCTCCCCCATACTGGATAATGACGCGCCTGCCTCCCAGTGCTCTGCCAGGACCTGAGGCTGCCTTGATGCCCAATCCAGGACCAGGGGAAGTTCCTGCCCTGCTCTTCCACCAGCTCTCCCGGAGTTCGTAGAGCTGCCACCTTGGCAGGCTCCGATCCCATCGATGGAGACCTCTGGTCAGTGCCCCCAGAATTCTACCTCAGCTGGACCTCCTAGACTGTATCCACCTCTCCCAGTGAGTACTGATGGGAAGGGGGAAGAAAACACAGCCATTAGACAGAGGCTGCACTCCGCCAAGGAACAAGGGGAAAGAACCCCACTACAGATGCCCCTCAGAGAGTACAACAGCCTCCAGTTCAGGACGCATGGGGCACTACCGTCCACCCCCTGTAGCCTATTATTATCAACCATTTTCCTCTACGGATATATTAAACTGACAGAGACACGCTCCACCATACTCGGGGGAGCCACAAGCCACGATTAGGCTAATGGAGACTATTTTTCAAACCCACCGCCCTACATAGGATGACATAATCCAACTACTAGGCTCCCTTTTCAGCACTGAGGACAGACACAGGATCCTAACTGAGGCCAGAAAATGGTTAAGAGAAGTGGCACCTGAGGGTACTGCAAGCCCGCAGCGGTGGGCAGAACGAGCCACCCTGAGGAGAGGCCCGACTGGGACTGTAACACAGAGGAGGGAGGGCCACCTGGGAGATAGCAGGTGGCCATTTTACAAGGTCTCAAATCAGGGGCCCGAAAAGCTATGAGTATCACAAAACCCTCCGAAGTGATTCAAAGGGAAAGCAAATCACCCTCTGAGTTCTGCGAAGGACTGTGCGAGGCCTATAGACTTTATACGCCAATAGACCCAGCCCCCGGAGAAGGTAATGGCACCCCACTCCAGTACTCTTGCCTGGAAAATCCCATGGATGGAGGAGCCTGGTGGGCTGCAGTCCATGAGGTCACTAAGAGTTGGACACGACTGAGCGACTTCATTTTCACTTTTCACTTTCATGCATTGGAGAAGGAAATGGCAACCCACTCCAGTGTTCTTGCCTGGAGAATCCCAGGGATGGGGGGGCCTGGTGGGCTGCCGTCTATGGGGTCGCACAGAGTCAGACACGACTGAAGTGACCTAGCAGCAGCAGCAGCAGCAGACCCAGCCAGAGGCTGCTGGGTCTGCAGCCTTTGTGTCTCTAGCCTACCCTGAAAATGTCAGATGGGGGGACACCAAGTGACTCATGAGTTTTTATACATCCCCGAATGCCTAGTAGCTTTGTTAGGAAGAGACTTGCTGTCTAAATTGGGGGCACAAGCGGCCTTTCCCCCAACGAAAGACCCCACTGTTCGAGTGGGCTCAACCACCTCTTTACTCTTCCTCTCAATAACCCCTCAAGATGAATGGAGGTTGCCAGATCTCCGGGAAGGGAAACCAGACGGGCTAAACAGTCAAGAGAGAGAGTTAACTCAAATTCCCTGAGGTCTGGATGGAAAACAACCCCCCACCCCCACCCCGCCCAGGCTTGCAAAACAAGTCCCACAGGTAATAGAACTCAGACCCGGAACAATTATGTCAGCATCCGCCTTGGGCCTGCAAGACCTTGCTAAGCCGTTGACCTTGCTAAGAGTAACCTTGTAGTCACTCTTTACGTGACTGAAAAGGGCAAGGTGGCTACGGGAGTGTTGTCCCAGACTATGGGGACATGGGACAGACCAGTGACTTATCTCTAATCAGCTGGACAGTGTTGCCACTGGGTGGCTGGGAGGCTTACGGGCAGTTGCTACAGTTGCCTTACTGGTCCGGGGGGCAGCCAAGCTGACTTTGGGCCAAGATTCCTTCGTAAAAGTCCCGCAAGAGGTCAACACTCTCCTGTGAGGGGACCCCCATAAATGGCTGTCGACATCCCGGATTACCCAATACCAGGGACTGTCATGTGAGAACCCCCGTGTTACTACTGAGCCTTGTCAGGCCCTGAATCCGGCCACTCACCTTCCTGTGGGAGAAGGTGGGCCCTCACACGATTGCAAGGAAATACGCCGGCAGGCCTGACTTGAGAGACCAGCCAATCCCGCACCCAGACTGGGTCCTGTCCACCAAGGGCACCAGCCTGGTGAGACAAGGACTGACTGTCGGGATTTGCAGTCGTCATGGAAGAAACCATCGTTGAGGCTCGCTCTCTGCCATCACACTGGTCCGCTCAATGGGCCGAACTACATGCTCTAATCCAGGCCCTCCAGCTGTCAAAAGGTAAGAAGACAAACATTTACACAGACTCCAGGCATGCTTTTGCCACACTACAGGGCTCTGTATAAGGAGAGAGGCCTTTGACAGTGCATGAAAAAGATATTAAAAATAAGGAAGAAATTAAGACCCTATTAGATGCTGCCTGGGAACCAGAAAGGGTTGCAGTCATACACTGCTGAGGATGTCAAAAAGAGGATACCCCCCGGGCTCAGGGAACAGACTGGCAGATAAGACCGCTAAACGAGCAGCCGAGGGCTTGGGGGTGACGAGTGAAGCCCCTATTAAAGCTCTCATACGGCAGAGCTACCTGAGCTAACGCTAGACTCTCCAAATACACTGAAGCCCAAAACCAACTAGCCAAAGCAGAAGGGGCCATCCAGACTGAAAAGGGATGGTGGGAATTGCCAAGTGGCAAATTATGGGTACCGGAGGAGCTGGCACCCACTCTGGTAAGCCAAACACACCAAGCGACCCACCTAGGGAGGGTGGAAGAGCTAATTTGAAAATATTTCTCGGTTCCCCACCTCTCTTCCCTATGCAGGACAAAATCTCAGAACTGCACTGCCTGCTCACAGGTCAATGCTGCCTCTCGGCACAGACAGAAACCTCCAGGGATTCAGCTAAAAGGCATGCTGCCCTTTGAACACCTGGAAGTGGACTTCCCTGAAATGAAACCTCACCGACACCACCATTACCTGCTGGTCATATGTACGTTCTCAGGATGGGTAGAAGCTTTTCCTACCCCGACTGAAAGAGCATCAAAAGGAGCCCAGTGCCTGCTTAGGGAGATAGTTCCCAGATTTGGATTTCCTACCAGCATTGGATCAGACAATGGCCCGGCTTTCGTAGCTGATTTAGTATAACAAGTAAGCAAAACTTTAAACATCAAGTGGAAATTACATACAGCATATAGGCCCCAGAGTTCTGGGATGGTGGACGGAACCAGCCGGACACTTAAAGAGACACTCTCCAAGTGGATCTTAGAGACTGACGGTTCCTGGGTGGACTTGTTTCCAACGGCTCTGCTCAGACTCAGGATGACCCCACAGTCCCATGGCTCTTCTCCATACAAAATTGTGTATGGGAGGCCCCCTCCCATAATAAAACAGGTGTCAACAAATTTGCCTCAGGTAAGGGGAGATGAGATTTCACAGCAGATGGAACAACTGGGTAAGGTAATAAATCAGGTAACTAAGTTTGTACAAGTAAGGGTGCATTCCCCCTTGGGGAACAGATTCACGAATTTGTGCCTGGTGATCAGGTGTGGGTCAAGGACTGGAAACACGACTCCTTGGCCCTGCACTGGAAGGGTCCATATACTGTCGTTCTAAGCAGCCCTACTGCAGTTAAAGCTGCAGGCGTCACTCCCTGGATCCTCCACATGAGGGTGAAGAGAGCATACCACGAGACCCAGAGGACACCGAGCGGACTACACAACAGGACCCCACTGATCCCCGTGAAACCAAGATCATCTCAAAGAAGAAACAGAGGTGAACTCTACAATCAACTGCTGCTACAAGGATTTGCCAGTATCATCTTGAGATTATCTTGAGACTAACCCTTTCAGTAGAGAGAGGGACCTGAGCTATAATTAACGTTGAATGTTGTGTATATATTCCTGATTTATCTGGCTATATGTCAGCCACCCTAGATGACATGAAAGGTCAGGTAAAAGTTATGTCTGATGACAATCTTCCTTTTTGGACTTCGGTCCTATCTTGGGTGAAGAGTGATGGGTGGAAAACTATATTTACCATTGTTATAGTTGCCTTGATAGTTCTGCTTTGTGGACCCTTTATTTTACAATGTATTATGAACTTTGTAACTCAAAGATTGATGTCGTTCTCCCAGATTGGAGGTCGGAGAGTCAGGGTGCAATATATCCCTATGAATGATGCTCATACTATGAGTTAAGAGCATCAAGAGAGGGGAATGAAGGAGGAAACAGACAGAACAGGCTCCACCTTGAAAGCAGGAGTCCATCTTGGGCCGGACTGTGGACTTTGAGCTCTATGCCCAGTATCTATGGAAACGACAAACCAACAGGAAAACCAGGCCCCCCGACCCCCGGATGAAAGAGCCCCAGGGCTCATACCTAGACTCTCTGTTGCCTAAAAGAACACCCTAATTATCTGTGTAACCAAATAGAATAAATTCTATCATGCTTATTGGGGTATGACCACAGGCCTATTGATAATTGTCCCCTGTTAACTACCTAGGCTTAAGGCATATGAATCAGGGTTAACTTTGATTATACTTTCTTTTCCTTTGTTCAGACTAGTTTCAGGGAATTTGGGGAGGTGGGTTTGGGCACACACACCTAGGGTATATAAGGTTTTCAGAAAAACTGGTCAGGGTCCTTGGCTAAGAGGAGACTCTGCCCTGGGCCCGCAGGTGTAATAAACTGCACTCCACTATCTGCATTGTCCTTCTGAGTGAGTTTGTTTCCCGGAACACGTGGCTACAGCACTGTCCCCCACGGCGCTGAGCGACGTGAGGACAGAGCCCCGCCTGGGTCATCTCGGCCCAGAGTGGAGTGGATGACGACAGACGCTCGGTGTCCTGCATGGGGTTTGGGCCCCCAGTCTGAACCCAGGCATCTCCAAGGAGTTACAGCTTCTCACACACTTCCGCGCCCCCACCCAGAGTGAGCACAGGAGTGGGGGTGAAGCCTAGAAGCTCTAAGTCCTCCAGCCAGGAGGAGAGGCCACAGAGAGGAGGCTGGTGGGGAGGGATGGCATGTGCCCACAGGGCAGGTGGGCCTCACTAGACCTAACGGGGTCACTGGATTCATCCTCGCTGCCCGGATGGCTCGGCTGGCCTAGAACCCCTGGGTTGCCCCCCTGATGCTGTGTCCTCCTGAGAGGGGCTGGGACAGGCACGCAGGGAGACCAACAGATGTTCATGACCCAGCCATTCAGGGAGCTGTTGGGGACATTTATTCCTCAAAGGGGCAGGCCCAAGCTTTGGGCTAAGGATACCCTCCCCTCCCCCTTAGTTAGAAACACTCTCTCCTCGGGCTCTGAAGCAGCAGAGTGGGCCCCCAGCCTGCACCAGGGGCCCCCTGGAGGCCCTCAGGAGCCCCCCACAGTTGAAGGCCTGGACATGTGGTGGGTGTCATATTTTCTCACGAACACCAGCTCCCCTGGGCCAGAGATGGGCGTGCTCCCGCAGGTGTCGTACCTGGGTGGGTGTGGAGGGGAGGGGAGAGACAGAGAGGATGGTGAATGGACAGCCCAATTGAAATCTGATGGCCATGGCTTAGAGCCTGGAGTGCTGTGTCCCTAAATCTGAGAAAACGCAGCTCTGTCTCCCCCCTCTTTGTCACGACCCCGCCCCCATGGTCTCCTCCACTCCCCACACCCAGGACGCCTCCACAACAGCATCTGCGTTTCCCCTGATCAAAACCGGCCACTGGCTCTCTCTGGCCTTCAGGATACAGCTCAGCCTTGAATCAAGGCCCAGGCCTTGGTGGCAACTCTTCTGCCCCCAGACCCTCCCCACTTGCTTCCCTCCCCCTCCTCTCCAAATTCTCTTTAGGGATCAGATGTCTCTTTCCTCTAGGAAGCCTTGTGGACATCGCTTTCCCCACCAGGCCCCCGCATCTGAGTTCTAAATGAAGCCTTGAGCACTCAAGTCAAAGCTCAGCGCTTAGAGGAAAAACAATTCACCTCCATCCGCCTGGACCGTCTGCTCTGTGCCCCCACGTGCAATTCTAGCTCTTGCCACCAGGGGGCAGATGGTGTCCGCTCAGAAAATGTGGCCCCACCCACCGGCTCCACCCATCAGCGGGTGTCAGGCAGGCAGAGGGACGAGGGAAACAGGGGTCAATGAGCCCACAAGCACACATACTGGCTCTAGAACGCTGGGGATCCCTTGATCAATAACTGTTACCCCTGTTTGGCCTTCAGGGAAAACCTCTCCTGCAGAGCTAGCAATGGGGAGCAGGGTTGGAGGCCTGGATCGAGGGGAAGGGAAGAGGCGGCCCAGGTCAGGGACCCCACCCTCCCAGGGGAGCCTCGACCCTGTCCACGTACCAGGTGAAGATGAGCAGGGCGAGGAGGGCAGCGAGGAGGACGGCCAGCAGGACGGACAGGATGGCAATGATGACCACAGTGCCTGCGGTCTGGGGCCCTGGGGCAGCCTGGAGCACCTCGGCTGAGGACGCCAGGGGGTGCCACAGGTGGGTAGGGCAGGAAGGGAGGAAAGAGATCCGACCTGAGAAGAGGGACCTGGAACAGCCCCCAGACCAACAGCCTCCCAGCCCAGCCGGGAAAGAATGGGGCGGGGGCACAGGCTGGGAGAGGGGCTCTGACGGACTAGGGGCTGGCCCGTTCCTCCCAGCCCACCCCCAGGCCTCCTGTTGGCCCTGCACACCTGGCCGCATACCTTGCTGCAGGCGGGTCTCACTGGACCACTCTGTCTCAGCCATGGGTCCCCTGTCACTCATCACCAGGAACTTCACTCTGAACAGGAGATCCAGCATTGGGGGTGCGAGTCCCGGGGACCTGAAACCCTCCCACCCTGGTGCCTGTCAGTCTGTCTCCCTGACTCCCAGGACCTGGGAGGAACAGCCTGGAGCTGAAAGCGCAGCCTTAGAGTCCACCGGAAGGGGCTCTGATCCCAGTCGTGACTGTCTCCGCTGTGCGGCCTTGGGTGCATGGCCTGCCCTTTCTGGGACCCTCAGTGTTCTCACCTGGGACAGTGAGTGGAATGGGCTAGGTCCCCCAGCACAGAACATCAGTGAATCAAGTCCTGAGTGAGATGAGATGGGGCCCACTCTGACTGGATGGGGAGACCCCGCCCATGTGGTCCAGGTGGCCCATGGGGTGGGGGCTCGAGCTGGGGGCGGGGCCTCTGCTCAAGAAGACTAGACAATTCACCGCGGCCTCCCTGGTCCCCTCCTGCCATTGGCAGAACTGGAGCCACGCTCCCAGGCACCCGGGCTCAGGCCTGGACACAGGCAGGAGCCTTCCACCCCCGCCCCAGCCCAGCGCTCACCGGTAGGGGCCGGGGCCCGGAAGTGGGCGGTTGCAGCCTCTTGTCCTCGGGGAGCAGCGGGTATCGTTGCCGACGCGCAGGACCCGGAGCTGGTTGCTGGGCGGGCCGCCGGGGTAGAGAGCCCGGCTGGCCCTCAGTGTGAGGTAGTAGCCCCGCTGGGGGAAGTCGGCAGGGACCGGGGTGTCCTCCACCTTCTGTGGGGCCGTGAACTTCTGCGTGGCTGAAGGTGGCACCGAGGGTCAGACGGTGGGGGTGGCCACATCCACCTACCGCCTGCTCCCCCCAGGCTCACTTCACAGAGGGAAAAGCAAGGCCCCGGCAGCACCCACCGTTGCTGTGGGCCACCACTAGCCAGATGGCGTCAGAGTCGGAGATGCTGGGGTGGCTGAACTGGCCCCGCGGCTGCTCCAGTGTGAAGGTGGACTGGGTGAGCCTCCCTGCCAGGGTGGCACTCGAGAGCTGGGGCACGTAGCTGATGCGCTCTGGGCCGGGTGGGGGCAGAGAAAAGAGACTCAACACGATGACCAACTCCTCATAGTCTAGTCTGGAGGCTCACAGTCCGGGAAGCCCCATTCTGAGGGGGGAGTTAGGGCTTTTCCTGGGGGTTCTAATCAGGC
Source organism: Bos indicus (assembly GCF_029378745.1). NCBI lineage: Eukaryota > Metazoa > Chordata > Mammalia > Artiodactyla > Bovidae > Bos > Bos indicus. The sequence continues at coordinate 35,579,658 of NC_091784.1, read as the reverse complement.
ATTAATCAGGAGGGCTTCTTGGCATCCAGCCCCTGGCCCCTGCCTTGGGAGCCTATTAGGGGTGGGCACCATTGGCGGTCAGGGGGAAGCCTTGCCCCCTGGAGTCACCAGGGTCTCAGTGAAGTACAGGGCAGATGGAGGTTCCAGAGGCCCCTCCCCAAGCTGCATAGTCAGTTGTGAGAGAGGCATCTTAGGTCTTGCTGGGGTGAGACTCAGATTTGGGGAAGCCTAAAGAAGCACAAGCTGGAATCAAGATTGCCGGGAGAAATATCAATAACCTCAGATATGGAGAGGATACCACCCTTATGACAGAAAGTGAAGAGGAACTAAAAAGCCTCTTGATGAAAGTGAAAGAGGAGAGTGAAAAAGTTGGCTTAAAACTCAACATTCAGAAAACTAAGATCATGGCATCTGGTCCCATCACTTAATGGGAAATAGATGGGGAAACAGTGTCAGACTTTATTTTTTTGGGCTCCAAAATCTCTGCAGATGGTGACTGCAGCCATGAAATGAAAAGACACTCCTTGGAAGGAAAGTTATGACCACCCTAGATAGCATATTGAAAAGCAGAGACATTGCTTTGCCAAGAAAGGTCCGTCTAGTCAAGGCTATGGTTTTTCCAGTAGTCATGTATGGTTGTGAGAGTTGGATTGTGAAGAAAGCTGAGCGCCGAAGAATCGATGCTTTTGAACTGTGGTGTTGGAGAAGACTCTTGAGAGTCCCTTGGACTGCAAGGACATCCAACCAGTCCATTCTAAAGGAGATCAGTCCCTGGGTGTTCTTTGGAAGGAATGATGCTAAAGCTGAAACTCCAGTTCTTTGGCCACCTCATGCGAAGAGTTGACTCATTGGAAAAGACTGTGATGCTGGGAGGGATTGGGGGCAGGAGGAGAAGGGGACGACAGAGGATGAGATGGCTGGATGGCATCACTGACTTGATGGACGTGAGTTTGAGTGAACTCCGGGAGTTGGTGATGGACAGGGAGGCCTGGCGTGCATTCATGGAGTCGCAAAGAGTCAGACACGACTGAGCAACTGAACTGAACTGAGCCCAAGCCCGAACCCTAGGCTGGACTCTGGCAGAGCCCAGTGACCTTGAGCTCTGACACTCTCCGGGCCTCAGTTTACCCACCTCTCGAGTCTCCCCAGCTCCACACACATGGTCCAGGTTGGTTGGTTTGATGGGAGGCGTGAATGGCTTGGTGGGGGGGGGGGGGGGTGACACAGGAAGACCCCAGGCCCAGACGTGGGGATGGGTCCTGGCTCAGAGCGCGGGGTGACCTCTCCTCACCTAGAGCTCTGCACCTCCCGCCCACCTCAGACTCCCTCCCCTTTGGGAACCTGTCCCCTTCTCAGCCTCCCACAGCCCTGTCCAGCCTTCAGGCTCTGCTCAGAGAGCTCAGAACCCCTACTTCCTCTCCGGGCCCCCTGAGGTCAGAGCTCCCCCTCCCTCCAGCCCCAATTGCTGGAGAGCTGCAGAAAGATGAGATGGGCTAGGGAAGTTTCCAGAACCCTCTTCCTCTTTTGGTTCAGTTCAGTTCAATATGATTCATTTCTATTAAATTCAGCTAAGCGCCAAAGGTTCAGGGTTAGAACCTCCCCTCTCAGAGCTCCCAGCTCTGAGGCCCAGGGCACCCTGCATACAGCAGGTACTTAATGTTCGTGCTTAACAGAGGAGAAAGGCGCAGAGCAGCAGCAATGGGGGTTGGGGGGTGTGTGTCTAAGTTCTTCCAGTTGAAGAGCCTGACAGTGAACTATGCCTGTCGCTCCCTTGCAGAGCTTCCTTTTGGAGTGTTATCCTTAAAGACTTCTTTAATTTTTTTTAATTAAAAAAAAATGTTGGGGGGCCACGCTTGCAGGATCTTAGTTCCCCACCCACCCCCTGCAGTGGAGGCACATATTCTTAACCACTGGACCGGCAGGGAAGTGCCCTGAAGTCCTCTTTAAACCTTTCCTGGGGACATGGAGGAGGGGAAGGAGGGAAGCCACTTGGTGACAACTGGGCTCGGGAGACAGGGGACGAGAAGCCCAGAGAGGCAGGAAGCGCTCCTTGCTCCCCTGTCTTGGGGGGCGGGGGCACAGGTGTCTGCCTTGTGCCCTCTTCTGGTGGGCTGTCTCCCCTGACCCATCTGGGACCCAGCCCCAGACTCAGGACTCAGACGCAGGAGGCAGCTGGGGAAGGTGGGCTCTGTCTTCCGGAAGCCTGAAGCATGGTGGGCACCACCCCCTCCTCACCCCACCCACGCTGCCCCGACCCTCACTCACCCAGGCTCATCCCCATCTGGAGGCAGGCCAGCAGCAGCAACAGTGCCATCAGCAGCGGAGACTGTCCCCTGTCAAGCCCCATGGCCAGAACAAGCGTCCAACCGTCTGTCTGTCCAAGGGTCTGTCCGCAGCATCCAGAGCCCCAGAGGCTCCGCTCCCTGTGCTGGGATGGGGCAGCCGCTTCTGGCACCTCCTGCTGCCCCTCCCAGGTGCCCCCTTCTCTCAGACAACTGGTCGGACAGGTTTAGGGGCTGAATCTGTTGGCCCTAAGGATTTGGCATCGCGAGGGAGGGGTCTGAACAGAATAATTAGCTGTGCTGCCAGACCAGCCCGGGCACCCACCCCCAACTCCAAGAGGGCCTGGCCAGGGAGGGGCCCCGGGAGGGGTCGGCAGCCCTGGGTCCAGGCAGCCCCAGTGGCAGTTCTGCCAGGCCCTGTGGAATCTCCTCATCCAAACAGTTCTCCAACCTGGCACCCAGGGCTCCCCATGGGCACCCTGTGCGGAAGGGAGTAATCCTCATTTCCTGGATGAGGCACAGAAAGCGGAAAGGGGGGCTTGTCTAAGATCACCCAGCCAGCTGGGGCAGACCCCAGAATTGGAGGATCACCCCCAAGGCAAGCCTGGGGGCATTCAGGGCACTCCCTGCTGCCTGGCCCCGGGAGGGGGCTCCCCACGGCCCCCCTGTGCGGAAGGCAGTAATCTTCATTTCCTGGATGAGGTACAGAAAGAGGAAGGGGGCTTGTCTAAGATTGCTGGGGCAGACCCCAGAACTGGAAGATCTCCCCCGCAAGGCAAGCCTAGGGTGACTCCCTGTTGCCCTCCTGCAGCCTCGCCCTGGGAGGGGCTCCCCCACATCACCCTCCCTCCTCTCCTTATCCAGGTGACCTCCTCTCTCCTTCCTCCATCTCTGGCCACTGCCAGAGCAGGACAATCCCCCCTCCAGACAGAAGGTTCTCGGCTGGGGCCCAGGGCTGGTGGGTGGAGCATGAACCGACCACCTCTCACCTGGACTGGAGTAGCCCCCCTCATGGGGTTCTCTGCTCCAAGCACAGGGACCCCACTCGGCCTAGCTCCACAGCTGACCAGAGCCACCCTCTTAAAACTCAAACTCCTTTGGGGGACACTTGAATTTTAAAAAAACAATTAATTATATTCCTTAGTCATTATAATGCATTTGATTTATATCTCTATATAATCAAATATATAATCTAGTTGATTGCCAGCCCACCTGAACTATCTTTCTTTCCCAAAATACTTAAAATGTGCAAATTGTTTATTGCAGTGAACTTGAAAAAAGGAAAATATTCCTACTGACACTATGTTATTACCTAGTAGACTTTTTTCGACCAACTGTTTACTTGGACTCGCTAGCAAATGGTCGCAGACTTTGCAGGATATGAACATTACTGCCTTTCACCAGTGACTGACTCAGCCTCAAGGGAGTGTTAGTTGCTCAGTCGTGTCTGACTCTTTGCGACTCCATGGACCGTAGCCCACCAGGTGCCTCTGTCCATGGGATTCTCCAGGCAAGAATACTGGAGTGGGTTGCCATTTCCTCCTCCAGGGAATCTTCCTGGCCCAGGGATCGAACCTGGGTCTCCTGCATTAGCAGGCAGATTCTTTACCATCTCAACCACCAGGGAAGCCCAGCCCCCAGGGAACTGGGGGCCAAAACCAGAGGGGAAAACTCAGGGAACAGGATTTCCCGGGTGGTCCAGTGGCTAGGACTCTGTGCTCCCAATGCAGGGGCCTGGATTCTATCTCTGGTCAGGGAGCTAGGTCCCATAAGCGGCAACTAAAGATCCCGAATGCTACAAGTAAGACCTGGCACAGCCAAATAAATGAATAAATATATTTTTTTAAGTATCTAAAGGGGGAGAGGAGGCAGACAAAGTTGGGGTAGTCCAGGTGTTCATGGGGAGCCTCAACCAAAAGGCGCTGAGACACCCTCTCCCAAGGCCTCTCGCCTCTGTGTCTTGGCTCAGGCCAGGCTCTCCCTGGAGGGTCCTCACTGCCTTGCGTACCCAGCGAGCTCTTGTCCTTTGGCCCTACCTACCCCAGGGTCCGGTGTCACCAAATTGGCCTTGGTGCCTCCTCTTAAGGCCCTCCACAGCACCCGACGTGCACCTCCATCCTCTTATACACTTGTTGCAATAAAATGTATTGTTTCATCAAGTGCAGCTCTGGCCACACCTGGCCCTCCTCCTGCTGGAAGCTCCTGGAGGCAGGAATCCCCCTCCTTTCCCCACAGGATGGCCGGGTGGAGGGGGAGGGCCCCCGGGTCTGGCATGGGGTGTGGGGGAGGCCTCCACAAAGCAGCCACTTCGGCGTGCTGCCGGTTACACGGATGGGCTTCAGATGCAGGTCATCCTGTGCTTGACGTTTAGCCATGAGACACGGAGGTCGTGCTTAGACTTTGAAGCAGAGGTGTGGGCCTCTCAGAGGACATGACCTGCTGCTGGGCCTGGAGGCAGAAGAGAGGGGGACATGAGCCGGCAAGTCCCGGGCAGACCCAACCCCGGAAAAGCTTCTTTATCTCGCCAGCCTGTTATTACAGAAATGGTCACACCTGGGAAAGTTGGAAGTCTATAGAACAAAGAATGCCCTTATATACAGTCCCTACCCAGATTCAACAACTGTTAACATTTTGCTATACTTGCTCTCAAGCCTCTCCCGTGTGTGTGTGTATGTGTGTGTGTGTGTGTGTGTGTATGTATACACACTATGGGAGAGTATAGTATATACGTGTGTATAGTATACACAATATGCTTCCCCGGTGGCTCAGCGGTAAAGAATCCACCTGCAATGCAGGAGGTGCAGGAGATTTGGGTTTGATCCCTGGGTTGGGAAGATCCCCTGGAGGAGGAACTGGCAACCCACTCCAGCATTCTTGCCTGGAGAATCCCCGTAGATAGAGGATTGTATCTGTAGCCTGGCGGGCTACAGTCCATGGGGTCACAAAAGAGTCGGACACGACTAAAGCGACTAAGCACAGTATATACATATGTGTGTGTATAATATATACACACACACTAAGTTACTCTCTATACATCAATATATACCTGCTACTGCTGCTAAGTCGCTTTAGTCGTGTCTGACTCTGTGCAACCCCAGAGATGGCAGCCCACCAGGCTCCCCTGTCTCTGAGATTCTCCAGGCAAGAACACTGGAGTGGGTTGCCATTTCCTTCTCCAATGCATGAAAGTGAAAAGTGAAAGTGAAGTCGCTCAGTCGTGTCCGACTCTTAGTGACCTCATGGACTGGAGCCTACCAGGCTCCTCCATCCATGGGATTTTCCAGGCAAAAGTACTGGAGTGGGCTGCCGTACTTACATGTATATAAAACATATATATGTATACTTACAAAAAGTATGTATAAATATATATGTATACTGTATATATTACACTTACATATATTTTAATATAATGTACAGTAATAAAAGTATATAGATTTACTTTTTTCTTCTTTTTTTACTCTTCTGAAAGGCAGCTGAAAGCAGCCATCTGAACATGGGAGGAGCCGGCTTTAACCTTTCGAAAGTACATTCTTGCCCATCGACTCATCTCAGATCCCAGAAGCAGGCAGGCAGGCCTGACTATTAATCTCATCATACAGATGAGAACAACGGGCCCCCCAGGGAGAGGAGCTTTCTCGGCCCTGTGGACGGTCAGTGGTGGGGTTGGAAACCGGCCCCCTTTTCATCTGTTTAACCCAGGGGCCGTAGGAGCAAAGGACCATGCATCTCTCTCAGTCTGTGGGCCCCTCATTACTGCTCTGCACAAGGTCTTGCTTTTTTTTTTTTTCTAATCTCTTCCGGCCTTCTCTATCCTATTTCTGTGCTCCCCGAGGCATCGACTCTCCTCAGTTCGGTGTGTGTCTTTGCATCAGTTACCTATGGCTGCAGTGACGTGCATTAAGGTCTTTGTCTGTGGTCCCCAGCACGCAGCTCACAAAGGAACATCCTTGGTTCCCTGAAATAGCCCCGGAGTGATAAAGGTGAAATGGCTGTTTTGTTTTGTTTTCTGTAACAAGCCCCTTTCAACCACACCTGAGTTTATGTTGCTATGATTTTGGAAAGCCCCTAGATAATCACAGGAGGGGGGCTGGTTGCCAAGGGAACCAGCCACGTGATCAAGAATTTGCAGCTTCATCCCCCGACCTCTGGAGAGGGGGGAGGGGCTGGAGGTTAGATTTATCATCAGCTGCCGAAGGTTTAATCAATCATGCCTATGTAATGAAACCTAAAAAAAAAAAACCTCAAATATTGAAAAAAAAACTAAAATACTGAAAAATCAGCTCTATTTCTACTGATTTGAAATGCTATTTTCAAAAAATTTTCTCTGTTTAGTTGTGTCAGGTCTTCATTGACTCATGCGGGATCTTCCATTGCATCCCAGAGACTCTCTAGCTGCGGCTCGTGGGCTCAGTAGCTGAGACACACGGGCCTTAGTTGCAGCAAGCGGGCTTAGCTGCTCCACAGCATGTGGGACTTTAGTTTTCCAACCAGGGATCAAACCCACGGCTCCCGTATTGCAAGGCAGATTCTTCACCCCTGGCCCACCAGGGAAGTCCCTGAAATGTTCTATTTTTAATCACAAGTCACAGGCGGGGGCAACCCTCGATGCCCTTTTCACTTGATCCAGGTCAAGGTCCCATATGTCCGCAGGGCGATCCTCCCCACGGCCCACCCTGGGGCGCCAGCCGGCTCCGTCTCTCCCCCCAGGCCCAGTGCTCCTTCCCAGACCCACAGGGCCTGAGGAGTCCCCCTGGTCCTGCATTCAAACTGGGGCTTCTGCAGGGGAGCCAGTGTGAAGGGGCTAGAATGCCTGGGGGAGCCAGGGAGGGCTGCAGGGACAGGTGGGACACACCGAGCCCTGGGGAATAGTCTATTCCCAGGGACCTACCTGGCTCTGTACCTGGGGTCACTTATGGGACAGGGTAGGGCCTGACCCGAGCCCACTCTCAGCCCATTCCCCACCCCCTGCCCCGAGGGCTCTCCCACTGCCCTAGGCGCCTAGATTCAGGGCTCGGACAAGGCACAGGGACTGGAGGGCGAAGCTGAGCCTGACGGTTCCATGCAGCAACATCTCCACTGGGGAGCGGAGGAAGGGGGGCTGAGGACTTGGAGGGAGAGGCCAAGATGATTAATGGGGCATTCCTGTCTGTCCCTCAGCGGGGAGAGGTCGGAAGTCAGGGAGAAGAATAGTTGTCAAGGGCGACGCATTCTTCCTGGGAATAACTCCAGCCTGCGTCACCCCACAGGCAGTGGGGTTTCGGGGAGGTGGGGACTCGAGTGTCTGTGCTGAAGGAGCTTAGAGATGGTCACTCATCTGACGGGGGAGGGGAGACTGAGGCCAGCAGAAGGGGGCAGGGCTGCCTGCCGGGCTCACCTAGAGGAGGAGGAATCAAGGGTGACCCCTGGGCTCCTGGGGTCAGGCTGGGAGTAGTGGTGGTCGGTGGGGAGGGGGCCAGGACACGGCTGCAGTGGGCCCTGGGGAGGAGAGGAGGCAGGGAAAGCTGGGCCAAGGGGCCAGCGTGAGACCGGCCCTTCCTGCCTCCAAGCCTCTGCACACACTGTTCCGGCAGCTCTCACCATGGCCCCCTGCCCTGCGTACTCTACCCCATCCCTGCTCATGTCCCCAACACTGTGAGGGTGGGTGGATCAGTCTGCTCCACCCGCCAGGGCAGAACGCCCCAGACCAGACGGCTTAACAGCAGACCTTTACATTCTCCCAGTTCTGGAGGCTGGAAGGCCAAGATCACGTGGGCAGGAGTGGTGTCTTCTGGACCTGTCTCCTTGGATCGTCCCCTTCCTGCCTCTTCACCTGGTCTGTCCCCTGCAGCACCCCGGTGTCTCTGTGTCCTAATCTCTTCTTATAAGGGCACCAGTCTGATGGGGTCACATCCTCACCCTCAAGGACTTAATTACCTCTTAACTTCATTATCTCTTTAAAGACCCTCTCTCCAAATACGGCCACACTCTGGAAGGCCCCTGAAGGCCCAGCGCTGAGGACTGGGCACTTTCACTGCAGGGGGCACAGGTTCCATGCCAGTCGAGGGAACTAACTAAACAGTCATGAGCTGAGGCTTCAACATAGGAATTTGGAGGAACACGGTTCCGTCTGTAGCGGTCGGCTCCCCGGCCCCCTCCGTGAGTGGGACTGGATCTGACCCTCCCTCTGAGAGGCCTGCAGGGTCTCTGGGCTGGGTCCCTTGACCTGTTGTCCTGCCCAGCAGCTGCCCCTCCCCCTTCTGAGGGGACAGGTGGGGGTGGGTGGGGTGGCCAGGCTGCAGAGTGAGCAGCGGGGTGTGGCTCTGTCCATCTGCTCCTGTTTCACGTCGGCCCCTCCCGAGAAGGTAGTGCCCGCCCCACCCTCTGCCAGGGGCCTGGCAGCTCCCCAGGCTGCTGTGGGCAGGACGGGAGGGGCCCCAGGGAACCCAGGAAGCAGCGGGCTGGGGGGGCCAGGAGCTGGACTGGCCCTCCCTGCCTTCCAGCTTCCTGCTAAGGACAGCAGGGCGGGGCAGCGCTCTGCAGAAAGTGCTTGAGTCGCCATCCTGCGGAGGCACCAATGAACTGCCCCTCAGGCTGGGACACCGGCCCTGGGGCCCTTCCTAGGAGGCAGAGAGTCACAAACCCCAACAAGGCTCTGAGGAACTCCAACATGAAAGGAAATTCTTTCCGTGAGCACAAAGCCAAACAGGAACGGGCTTCCCCAGTGGCTCAGTGGTAAAGAATCCACCTGCAATGCAGGAGCTGCTGGAGACACGGGTTCGATCCCTGGGTTGGGAAGATCCCCTGGAGGAGGGCATGGTAACCGACTCCAGCATTCTTGCCTGGAGAATCCCCATGGACAGAGGAGCCTGGCGGGCTACAGTCCATGAGGTCACAAAGAGTCAGACAGAAGTGAAGCGACTTAGCACACACGCACCACAAAGCCATCAGGAGCTCCTCGTGTTCCCCCAGCACCTGGGGCCTGGCCACCTTCCCGGGCATGACGGATGGTTGCTATTCTGACTGCCTCCTGCAACGCCCTTCTTATGTCCGGGACACAGCCCCCACCAGCCAGCACTACCCAAATGATGTCTCTGCTCGGACTGGGTCCCCTCACCCCCACCCAGGACCCCCCGACCATGGTGGGGGGTGCGGAGCCTGTATCTGCACCTCCCCCTGCATCACCCAGAGGGTGGAACGTGCCAGGCTCCTAGGGCACCCACATCAGCCCATTCTGGCCGGTGTGAGGGGGTTTTTTATAAAACAGGCAACAAATATGTATTAAACACCTACTGGGAGCTGGGCACTGTGCTAGCTCTAGGGGGCGCTCTGGTGAGCAAAGCACATGTGGTCCCTGCCCCGCTGGAGTTGAGAGTTTAGCAGAGGAGATGCAAAAGCTGGTTGTTTTAAATGTCTGATTACAACAAGGAAACAAAAGGTGCCGAGGAGGAAAACAACAGGGCTCTAGGAGAGCTGAGGGGTCAGGAAGGGCTTCTGAAGAAGCGTGAGTGGAGCTGAGGAACGACCTAGAGGAAGGGGCGTGGAATGGAGGCATGGTCTCTATCGAGGGAAAAGCAGGTGCAAAGGCCCAGTGGCGGGATGGGGTGGAGGGGCTAACAGAGGCACGAATTCAGGGAGCAAGGGATGGATCCTGGCGCCTCGCAAATGAGAAGACCTGCTCTCACGGGGAGGAAACCTCTGAGGGGGGGCAAAGGTGAGACACATTAGGTGTATCATCGAGTTCCTCTGGATGCCACGGGAAGAATGGGGGTGGGGAGCAGGGATGCAGACGTGCGGAGACCAGCAAAGGGGCGACTGCTGACACCCCATCGAGAAACCAGGGTGGCGGGCCTGGGGGACTGCAGGGAAGATGGAGAGAAACGGACGCTTCAGAGATGAGAGGAATAAAGTGAACCCCGAGGGTGAGAGAGAGGGAGGGGTGCTGGCCGGTTTCTACCTGCTGTCATTCTGCTGCCTTTGATTTTTGGCCCAATGAGTCATCTGTGAGTCATCGCCCCCACAATCACTGCTGTTTTTTCCTTCTTCACAGTGAACTTGTTTTTAAACACTGAGCCATGATGTGATGGGCCAATGGGTTTGGAGGTACTTCCCCAAGGACAGCCCTGGAGAACATGGAAAACATTTAATAAAGAGGTTCTCCGCAATGCAGTTCTCACTAGGCGCCCTGCTCCAGGCTGTCACGAGCTGGCCCTCGCGGAGCTTGGGTCTAGCTGGTGACCCTCTCGAGCGTGACTCTGAGGCGGAAGGCCCCAGCACAGCTCCCCAGGGCCCAGCGTGGCGGTGCCTGGGCTGGTGATGACCGGGCCTGCCACCCCAACTCCGTGTGGACTCTGTGGCGCCCGGGGAACGCCTGCTCTGGGGCAGCACGCCCGCAGCCCAGCAGGCTCACTGGGCAGCCTTCCGCTGACCAGGACTGGCTTCCATCTTTGTAAAATACTAACAATTTGTTAGCGTTCGTGTGGATTCACTCACCTACGATGACGTTCCCAGAACCCCCTTTTCCTGGGGATCGGCTCTAAGGCTGGGGTGATAGGACCACTTTCAGAACATAAGGGCCCCATTTTGCATTCATATCCATCCCCACATCAGAAACCTGGGCACAGGAGGGACCTCCCTGGTGGTCCAGTGGTTAAGAATCCACCTTCTTGTATAAATCTTAATAATGTCTAATTGGTTCACAGTGATTTTCAGGTCTACTGTATGCTTCTGCTTCTCTGTACATCCATTCTATTAATTTCTGAGAGTTTGATATTGAAATTCCAACTAAATATCTTATCTACCTAAAACAACTGTAATTAATTGGAACTACATGTAACTTTGTTCTGTACTTTCCATGCCTCCCGTAAAAGTGTTACTATGTTTTCATAATTTAAAAATTAAAAAAACGAATCTGCCTTCTAATGCAGGGGACATGGGTTTGAACCCTAGTTGAGGAACTAAGATTCCACATGCCATAGGGCAACTAAGCCCCAGCTAAGATCTGACACAGCCAAATAAATAAATAATTTTTTTTTTTTTTTTTTAATGAAGGAAAGATACCCAAGCACAGCCTCTCCCTTTTGGCTTGTCTCCCATGTCTAAGAAGTGCCAGATTCCTCCAATCACCTCCCAAATATTTCTAGAATCCACCTCTTCCTCCCCAACCTGCCTCGTCTGCCCTGGCTCAGGGCTGATTCCACGTGCCTGGAAGACCAGGTCACCCTTGCTCTTACCTGGTTCCCGGCCCCCCATCCCTGCTGCTGTGGTCCCAGGAACCACCTGTGTCACCATAAGGCAAGACTATTTAAGTCTGATCTCCCCGAGTTCCACTCTTTCTCTGTCCCTCCTTCTTTCCTCTGACTTGACTTACATTTGCCTCCTGAGACACCTCTCACCCCTAGTTAGTCCCCTTGACCATCAGGTGGGGTCACTTGCCTCCCCTGCCCAGGCTTCACTCACCATGTTGCAATGTCTGTTTAGAGCTCGTCTCCACGGTCAAGCCTCAGGTGGCCACGATGAGAGCAGCTCCTCAGAGGGGCTTGAAGATGTTTGGGAGGGGCAGCCCCAGGACGCACATCACAGGACTCAGAATGCACAAAGATTCTGGCACTAACAAGCCACCAAAGGACCCCGGGACACGCCAGAGCCAGGGGCAATTCCTGCTCCTGGCTGATCCTCCATCTTTGGGCAGGTTTGTTCATCTTTTCACTCAGCAAACACCAGTAGATCCCTATTTCTCACTATCACTTCCTTCCTGGGCAGGCCCCAAGCCAGGCATCCTGGGTCTTAAGGGCCTTGTTGTCTGGTACTGGGGCCAGGCCTGGGAGGGACAGCATGGGCCAGGCTCCGCTGGTGGTAGCTGGCATAGCGCAGGGCCAACTTTTAACCCTCCTCCAATTCTAAGAATGAGACTCTCAGATGGCTCGGAGGTGAAGAATCGACTGCCAAAGCAGGAGACACAGGTTCAATTCCTGGATCAGGAAGATCCCCTGGAGAAGAAAATGGCAACCCACTCCAGTATTCTTGCCTGGAGAATCCCATGGACCGAGGAGCCTGGCGGGCTATAGTCCATAGAGTCGCAAAGAGTCAGACACAACTGAGCGACTAAACAACAACAATTCCAAGAATCCAAGAGGATCCTGGGCTCTACGGCAGCGGAATTCCAAAAGTGGCAGTCTGACAGGCCTGGTTCTCGTGGCCAGGTGTCACCCAGGACACCAGGGTGTGAGCTCCCAACTGCACCGAGAGCAGCTCTTGTGGCTGGTGAGGGTGCAGGCAGGGTGGGAGGGAGACCACGGAGGCCAGGGGTGCATGGGTTTTGAAAGCAGACTCCCGTGAAGCGTGTACCTGGAAGGAGCACTGCTAAATCCACCTGCATTAGTGGTGGGTTTCCTGGCCCTGCCTCCCACCCCATTGGGGGTGGGTTTCCCTGGGGCCATCAGGAGATGGGGATACCCCAATGCATAGCTAGGGCTAGCAATCTAGACGACAGGCTCGGGGCAGCGCCCGGGCTGGTGTCAGGGGCAGGCTGCACAGGGCGGAGCCAGGCTGGGCAACGCGTGTAACTGCCCCTCTTGCAGATCCAGCGCGGGCACCACGGGGATGGAGGAGCCAGATTGCATTTATTCATCTCCAAAGTCAGGGAAGGGGGGTAGATTTCCCCGCTTGGCGCCCTCCTCGGGGCGGCCTGTATGCTGGGAGCCGCAGTCAGGCTTAGAAGGGCCTGGGAGCGGCCGGGGGACACGGGGTTGGGGACAGTGGATCGTGGGCAGATCACTGAGCATGTTTTTCCATCCAGAAAACGGTGACAGCTGTGCAGTGGGACGACACACCGTTGATCCTCAAACGAGAGTGTGACTGCTCATCCTCTGGCTTGGCCGAGGTGGAAACTGGAGCCGTGACCTCCAGAGACCCAGCTGCGTGGCTGCCGCTGTGAGACATCAGGTCCAGCGGCGGGACGCTCGGCTGTGCACAGACGTGCGCATGCGCGGGACTCGGCAACCGCGGCGCCACGGCGCCCTCTTGTGTCCACGGTGGGAATCACCGGTCTTGCAGGGAGACGGACTCTGGAGAGTCAAGTGGCTCCTGCTGGGTGATGCGGGCGCTGGCTACTGGACAGCAGAGTCCATCGGGGGCAGATCGTCTCAGAAGTGTGAGCTCGAGGGTGCGTGACAGTCCGAGGGGGTGATAGCCCCCCCAACAGTAACAGGTCACATCAGGACACGTGGTCATCTGAGGCCCAGAGCAGTGAGTGAGCGCCCGAAGAACAGCAGCGAGCCCTGCGTGAGGCCATGCCTAACACTGTGTGTGTGGCATGCAGCAGGCGCTCAACAAATGCTTGTGGAATGGGAGTGAGTGCATGAGTGTGTGTGCCATCTGCATGTGCAAGGAGGTTAGATGTGGTAGCCGGATCGTCACAGAGATCTACACGGTCTGACCTTCCAGCCAGTGAGGGCCACCCTCAGAAAGGACCCACGTCCAGGGAAGATGGAGGCACCTTTGAAGGCCTCACTGCAGCTCCGGCCGCCAGTGAGGGACAGACGGAGGGACAGACAGGGGCCTCATGTACCCCAATATGGCCCAGCCCAGCCCAGCCCGCTGCAGGCCTCCTCCTGGGGCCTGGAAGCCTCCTTTCGGGCAGTGTGTCTACATGACCTCCAGCCTCGCTTGAAGCAGGCAGATCAGAGGCAGATGGCTTTGGGGGCTGGATGCCTGGTCTGACTGAGGCCCTCCCCCAACTGCCTGGAGACGGGGGAAATGAGAAAGCCCAAGGCAGGGCTGCTAGCAGTGGGATTTCACACAGGGCAGGAGGTGCGATGCGGGACACACACCCACACACACACACGTGCACTGTGCACTCACCCCCCAGGTCCCCACTGCCCCAGCCCCAGCCAGGTGGGCCAAGCTAGGGGCTGAGGCTGGGGAAGCGTTCCAGGCCAGGCTCGCAGCCCACCGGCAGGGTAGCTGCCTCGCTGGGCGGGATGTGGTGGGTCATGTAGCGCTTTCCCATGAAGGAGCCGATCCGCAGCTGCTCCGGGGCCTCCTCCGGCCACCACAGGCTGGAGCTGGATTGGGGACAGGGAGACGGGCTGTGGGTGGAGTGTCTCCCTGCTGGGTGGAGCGGGCTGCCGAGCTCCCATAGCCCTCCTCCTGCAGCCTCTGATGTCCCTTTCCTCCCTGGGAAGACCAGCTGGAGGCCTACCTCCTCCAGGTGGCCACCCTGGCTCCCTGGGTATCAGTTCATTGAAACAACTGAGGGCTCACTGTCAGGGAGAAGGGCCCAGGCAGAGCAAGGTGGCCCCGTCTATGAACCCATCATCAGAGGACCTGCTGGACTGCCTCCCTGAGCTCCTAGATGAGAGACACTCAGGGTGGAAATTCCCTGCACATTGCTGGAAGGGGAACCACCCAACTCAAAACTACAAGGCTTCCAGAAGGTGCTGGGCCAGAGAGAGAGCAGGGGCTATGGGGGGGCAAGGGGCCCTCCGGGGGTCGCCACTCACAAGCGCACGCTGGAGGCTGCCAGGAAGGCCAGGAGCAAGAGGCCGGCCAGAGAAGACAGGATGGAGGTGATGATGATCATGTCTCCACTCCGCCGCCCGGGCCACGTGTCGATGGAGCCTGGGGACTTCCCTGCACACACAGCGGCTTTCAGAGGCTGCCCTCGGACCGCAGGGCAGTCACCTCCCCGCCATGCTGACTGCCTCACGTCCCCAGCCGGCACCCTGAGCCCGCTCATCTGCCCCTCTCTGCCGCGGCACTTGCGCTCTGCCAGCCTCCGCCGTGGTCTCACCGGCCGGACTGTTCCCACCACCCGTGGCAGGCAGAGGGGCAGCGGAGCTCAGGGCCGACCGGGTGCTGCCCTGTTCCCTGGAGCCTGGCATTCAAGGCCTTCACGTAACGAGACCCACGCCCCCTCCCCTCCTGACCCGTCTCTGCAGCCTGTCTCCCAGGCCTTCCATGGGACACTCGGCCTTTGACGTGCAGTTTTCTTGGTCTGCTGAACCGCTGGTCCTTGGCGCTCTGCTGAGAGCAGAATTCCCAGGACCACGGCTCCAGCCTCTTTCTTGCCCTGGCCCCTCTTTTCTACCCAGCAGTGCCCAGCACAGGGCTGGCTCCCTGAAGGAAGGGCAGACTATTTCTGTCCAAGATGGGGCTTCAGCCTAGGGCACCCAAGGGTTGGCAAACATTTTGGGGTGGACAGAGCTGGTGTCTCTGCCCAGGGGGCTGACCCAGTATCTCACCCTCTAGTGGGAGGTTCTATTTAGGGGGTGGCCAGGACTTGGATTCTGACTCGGGGGCCCCAGTCCCATGGTAGCCAGGGGAGGGGCCGGCTGAGCACGACCAGGGTGCCAAAGTTGGCTGGCCCACAGGGCACACTGGAGTTGGAGCGCCCAGCCCTCCACGCTACCTTGGCGGAGAGCAATGAGGTCGGACCACCTCGTCTCGGCCTGGGGTGAGCCCCTGGAGTTCGTCAGCAGGAACTTCACCCTGGGGGAGAGGACCAGGGGTGAGGCTCTGAGCCTCGACTGCTCTGGGCAAGGCCCCCACCTCAGCCAGGCCCCAGGCAGCCCATGACGGCCAGGCTGTGGGCCTGTCATGTTCAGGGGAGGGGGGCGCCCTGTGCTAAGCACCCCGAGACCTCTCTGGCCACAGCAGCCTCTGCCACCAGCACTCAGCCATCTGAACCGTCACTCTTCAGACACCCTCTCTGGTTCAGGGGTCCCCGTGACTAAATGCCACATACGGGGGCTTCAGGGTGGCTCACAAGGGTGTGTGAGGCCCCAGCCCCTCTTCTCCGGAGGAAAACTGCTGGCTGTGTGGAGTCTGCAAGGCTTTGGAAGGCCCCCCAATAGGAGGGGGCACCCCTCCTGGCAAAGGCCAGGAGGGAGAGGTGTGCTCAGGGCGTGCTCAGAGACCAGGATCAGGGGAGTGGGCAGGCTGAGCTCCGAGGGCACCGCCCAGAACTTGAGTTGCATCTCTGTTCGGGGTGGGCGCTCTGGGATCCAGGCAGGCTGGCACCTGCTACTGACGGGAGCCGGCTCTCGTGGTCTCTAGGGACAGGGCGGGAGGCTGAGTCAGTGAGTGGCCACTGGGTCAGAGGGTGAGGGGCGTGGGCGTGGAAGGCGGCTACACTCTGCCCCGCCGTCCCTGTGGCACCTGCCGGTTCCCCCAGCCGCACTTGGTCACCCTGAGGATGTCTGGCCTTGTCCCCTTGCTCGCTGGACCCCTGCTCTCCCACCCGGGTTCCACCCTCAGCCCCAGGCTGACTTTCCTGCCAGACCCACCTGTGGTTGGGGGGGAGCGGTCTCCAGCATTCCCCTCCCCACATGCTGGGCCCATCCCCTACCGGCTCTGTGATGCCCACCTCCTCGTGGAGGCCACCTGCCCCTCCAGGAGATCCAACCGCACACAGGAAGATACCAAAGCTGGAGAAGGGGAGGGGCTGGCTCGGCCTGCAGCCGGGAAGGGGCGGGGCCAGGACAGAGGCCTGGGCGGAGACTGGGGCGGGGGTAGGGTGGGGGGCAGCCCTGGTCTCAGAACCCAACCCCCACCCTCCCTTTCCCAGTGCAGCTCCCTTCCAGGTTTCAGGTCAGGCGACTCACCTGTAAGGCCCCGGGCCCGGGAGGGGGGCATTGCAGTAGCGAGGCTGATGGAGGTCAGCAAGGCAGCCGGCGTCATTGCCCACCCTAAGCACGGGGGCGCGCCCACTGCCGTCCGCAGGGTCCTCACAGGGCAGCTGGTCCATGGTCAGGGGCAGTGTCATGTAGTGGCCATCAGTCAGCAGCCGTGGGGAGGCTGGGATTTCAGCCAGTGTCTGGGGGTTCTGGAAGACCCTAGAGGCTGCAGGAGGGAGGCACAGGCAGCTGGGGCCAGAGGGCAGAAGACAGGTGGTCCACTCCCATAGCCCTGCGCCCTCCATGCCTGAGAGCCCAGAGTGCCCCTCCAGACACAAATCAGACGCCACCACTCAGATCCACCACAGGATAAAGCCCGAACTCCCCATTCACACCGAGTTGAGCGGGGCTGCCAGGGCCCTGGAGCTGTCCTCAGACCCACCCGTCACCCCAGGCCCCAGACCTGCACCATGACCTACCGTTGCTGAAGGCCACCACCAGCCAGACAGTGTCGGCAGCGCTGGAGTGCCTGTCCAGGACACAGCGTGGCTGCTCCAGGGAGAACGTGGTGGCCGTGACCTTCCCTTCCAGGTCCCAGGAGGTTATCCGCGGCGTGTAGGGGATGAGGTCTGGGGCCGTGGAGATAGGTGTGAGGGTCCAGGGCCCACTGCCCTTGGGGCTGCCTCTCCTGGTTGGTGGGGGGTGGGGGGTCCCAGGGTCTAATCACTCCAACAGGTGCCCCAGCCCCTAGGGTCTGGCCAGGTGCACCCCTCCCGGGACCCCTACTTACCCAGGGTGAGGCAGGGCTGGGGCCAGCCCAGCACCACCAAGAGCAGCAGCCAGAGGCGAGGCTGCCTGGAGGGGAGCCCCATAATGGCCTGCAGCGCACCCACCAGCCTGCTTCCACACCCACAGCCTGGGGCTGGTCTGGCCAGCCCGGGCTGCGCCTCTCCCCCGCACACCGTGGGCCTGGAGGAGCTGGTTAGTCAGGCTGCCCTGCTGGCCAAGGGCTGGAAAGACCTGAAAATGTAAAAGCACCCCACTCCGCCTCCCAGCCCAGCCCACCCCAGGGAGGGGGCTGGGCAGGGCTCTGGGCAGGGGCAGGCCAGGGCTGAGAGAGGCCCCTGGACCCCCGGGTGCTGGCCAGGTCACCCCAGAGGCCCACGTCTGAGTTTGGGTCCCACCCAGACCCCCAGCCTTGGGGAGGAGGGCCACATGCCAGGGATTCCTGCACCCCGAGTACCAGGAGCCTCCCTCTGGCCTTCCATCCCCACCCAGAGGAGGAAGGGGCCAGCTCTAGCTCCCTCAGGGCCCAGTGGTCCTGCCCTCCCTTCACAAGGCCACATCCTCCCTTAGTTCCTGTGATCATAGAGCCCAGACAGCTGGCAAGTGCCCTGCTGACATCACTCCCTTGGGTTCTCACTATATATGTTTTTTTTTTTTTACTTTTTAGAATTCTTTTAAATTTTCATTAATTTTTTTGGCCACACTACTCAGCTTGAGGAATTTTAGTTCCCTGACCAGGGATTGAACCCAGGCCCTGGCAGTGAAAGCACCAAGTCCTAACCACTGGACCACCAGGGAATTCCCTATAGTGGGTTAGTCGCTCAGTCTTGTCCAACTCTTTGCGACCTCACGGACCACAGTCCACCAGGCTCCTCCATCCATGGAATTCTCTGGGCAAGAACACTGGAGTGGGTTGCCATTTCCTTCTCCAGGTAATTCCCTATATGTATTTTTAAAATTAAGATATTATTCACATAACCTAAGATGTCCCTTTAAAATGTACAGTTTAGAGGGTTTTGTTTTGGTGGGGTTGTTTTTTGGGGAGGCTGTTTTTGTTTTAAACAAGAAGGGATTTTTATTTACAGGAATTCTGGAGAAAGATGGCTGCTGGTATGGGTTTGGTCAAATGACATTAGGGTCCATGCCTCTAAGATTCTCTCGACCTTTTTTTTTGCCATACCTTACAGCTTGCAGGATTCTTGTTCCCAACCAGGGACTGAACCCAGGCCAGGTCAGTGAAAGCAGAGTCCTAACCACTAGACAACCAGGGAACTCCCTCTCTTGGCATTTTTTTCTCATTGCAGCAAGGTGGCTGCTGTGGCTTCAGGCATCGTGTTCTCACTCAAGGTAGGAAGAAGGGAGGAGCAGGGAGGTGTTGCTCAAACTCTTTTATCAGAAAACCTTACACTTTCCATATAACATAAGCCCTGTAGACTTCCTTTTAAACTTCATTGCCATAAATCACCAGATTCTAGAACCTTATCACCCCAAAAAGAAACACTGTACCCATTAAAACGGTCACTTCCCATCCCCCTTCCCCCCTGACAACCACTGATGTACTTTCTGTCTCAGTGGACTTGCCTCTGCGGGATATTTCATATAGACAGAATCACACAATGTGTCATTTTCTGCCTGGCTTCTTTCATTTGATATAATGTTAAGGCTCATCCATGTTGTATGTGTTAGCATTTCGTTCTTTTTTCTAGCTGGATAGCATCCCATTGCACGGACAGATCGTATTTTGTTCATCCATTCATCGGCTGATGGCTCTTTGGGTCGTCCCACTTCTTGGCTATTATGAACGCTACCATGGCCATGTTTCCAGTTCTTGGATATTTATCTAGCAGTTTACTGCTGAGTCATATGGTAACTGCTTCTTGTGGCACTGGTCGCCAGCTTTCCAAAGCAGCTGCATCTTACATTCCCACAAGCGCTGGACAACGGTTCCACTCTCTCCACATCCTCACCAGTATTTATTTCCTATATATTTTATAATAACCACCCTAGTGGGTATTGAGTGGCAGCACTTTGTGGTTTTGATCTGCACTCCCCTAATGATGTTGCTTGTCCACCATCTGTGTAGCTTTTTCAGAGAAATGTGTGTTCAAGTCCTTTGCCCGTTAAAATTGAAAATTTTTTTTATCATTGTGACAGTTCTTGATATACTGTGAATACAAGACTCTGATCAGGCAAAAGATGTGCAAACATTTTGTTCCTGCTCTCTGACTGCGCTGTGGGGGTGGGAGCCGAGGGTGAGGGTGTGGCACTCAGGTACCCATACCACCCCTCTGCCCTGTGAGCCCTGGAGCGAGTCTCGCTGTGGAACCTAACAGCGTTGGGCTCCAGCTTCTCTATCGGGGCCTCCTGGCCCTCCCCAAACCAACTTCTCCACAGGGCAGGGGGCACGATGCCAGGGGCTCACCAAGCTGCCTTACTTTCTTTTCACAATCAGAAGAGGAAAGAAAGTAACTTCTAGGTGAAAGTAAATACTCTAACATACGCTGATCTTTGTAACAACAAATCATAAAACAGAATTTAAGTTTCTTTCTTAGGGAGAAAAGGGCTTGTGAAGGCCATAAGCACACCCCCCCACCCCCACCCCCGCTCACCTTCAGGAGGCCTAGGAGTATTGGATCCTCTTTCTAAGAAGACTGGGAAGAACTGGAACCTTGAGGGCGGGGATCAGACCAGATTTGGCTGGGATTCAGTCCCAGCTCTACTACTGTGCCCTTAAACCTCCGTTTCCTCATCTGTAAAGTGGACACAGCAGTACACGCCCCCACATGAGCAGCACTTAGAAAGTCAGAACCCGCTTAGAAAGTCAGAACCCCTGAGGAAGTAAATGGGAGGAGCTGCGGGGTCTCCCTGGCAGAGCTGCTGAAGGCCCACTGCAAGGAGAGCTGGGTGGGGCCAGAGGAGCTGCTCGGGTCAGCGCCCGGCTCCTGGCCTCCCCGCAGCCTGTGTCTCATTTAGGAAGAAACAAAGGTTGGACAGGAAGCCTGGCAGGTCCATTCCTTCTCTGATGCAGCAAGACGTGTGTGGGCTGGCCTTCACACATACACACCCGTGTACACACGCAGTCTCTCCAACGGCAAACCCACAGGGCCCACGGTCTTTGGCTTTAGGGCATTTATTGCAAACAGAACATCTGAGGTATGAAAAGCTGACCCAGACTCAGGCCTGCCCCGGCGGCGCACACGGCAGGCAGCCTCTCCTCACCCCGGACACTGGGGGCCCCACGCAGCCTACGGAGGACGGAGGGGCCCACACACTGAGGTAGCGGCATCCGAAGCCTCCACATGTACGACTCCCAGCCGCTCGCCCGGTTTCCACAGATAACCAGGCCTGGCAGGCACAGGGAAGGGGACGGGTGGGCATGGGGAGCCTGCACTCCACATGGAGCCCGCCGTTGTGGTGGACGAATGGGGCCAGCCAGGCCGCAGGTCACTGCTGCTCCAGGCAGTCCTCGGTCACCCCCTGGGCGGCCAGCTCAGCCAGCACATTCTGAAGGTAGTTGGGGTCGGGGTAGCCGTGGCCTGTCACGTTACGGTCCATCTCGGTCTTGTGGTGGATCTCGTTCCACACCACTGTGTCGGTCTCCCCGGTGGTGCTGGATGTCCCTACTGTGAAGATAAGGCGCCTCTTCCAGGCCACCTTCAGCAGCTCCAGGACCTGCCCGAGGGGAGGGGATGGGGCGGGGAGGGGAGGGGATGGAGGAGGGGAAAGGGATGATGTGTAGGGGGGGTGGGGGGTAGGGGGGAAGGGGCAGTGGGGAAGGAGCAGGAGAAGGCTATGAAGGAGTGCTCAGAACAAACCCTGGCTGCAGGGGCTGGCCTGGAGGGCAGACACTCCTGACAACCCCCTCACCTCCCTCAGCCTCTCCGCGCCCTTGGGGCTGTCCCCACCCAAAGCCACCACCCTGGCTGTTCTGTCTGCCTGGAATGCTCTTCCCCAGCCTTCTCATAGCTGTTTAGTTGTGTCCAACTCTTTGCGAACTCATAGATTGTAGCCCCCAGGTTCCTCTGTCCATGAGATCTAGGCAAGAATACTGGAGTGGGACGCCACTTCCTTTTCCAGGAGATCTTCCTGACCCAGGGATCGAACTCACGTCTCCTGCCTTAGCAGGGAGGTTCTCTACTGCTGAGCCACCTGGGAAGCCCCTCCTCTGAGCTGGGAAGCCCCAAATCAGGACTCAGTGCAGAGGCGGCTCCACAGGCCACCCCCATCACCCAGGGTGAAGAGGCCCCGGTTCCGCCCCATCCCATCACACTAGGCCGCAGGAAGACCCCTGTCCTCCCCCCAGAGCACCTGTGGTCAGGTCGTCTCTGCCTGGATGCCCCATACCCGGACGCCTAACCTGCAGCAGGTCCCCAGGAAGGGGCAGCCCACACCCCAGCCAGCCCGCAGGCTTCATCCCCTCCTCCTGTTGCAGTAAGATGGGCAGAGGCAGAGCCGGTGCGGCCACCGAGCTAGCTCTCCCGACCCAATAGCCACCCGCTGCTCAGGGGCAGCCAGGCCGGACTTGCCAGCTGCGGGGCAGGGGCACGGAGGCTGCTCCCAGGGGTGGCAGCCGGGCCTTTACCTTGCGGCCCTGGGCGTTGTCGGGAAGGTAGCACTGGCGGGGAAACCCTCTGGCAGTGAAGGGCTTTCCAGGGTTGGGGTGTTCAGGGCCCTGCAGGAGGAACACAGATGGTGAGAGTGGGAGCTGAGGGGCTCGCGGGCTGCAGAGCTGCTGGGACAGGGCCCCCTCTCCCCAGCCACACCCCGACACCTTCCAGGCGGGGCTCCTCCTGCACGCAAGTGACCAAATCAACCGCTGTCTCCTGTCTCGCTCTAACGACCCACCGTGCACATGGCCTGCCCACACCTGCCCTCCCTGAACCCATGCTGCTCTGCTGGGCACCACACACCCTACGGCCTCCACGTCCCTGAGGAAACCAGACCTGTCAGAGGCCAGACCGGAAGCTCCTACTTCACTGGCAACCCTCTGGGCACAGGGCTCTCTGGACTGGACGGCAGGGCCTGCTTCACCATCCCTGGGGCGCACAGCACCTCCACTGCTCTCTCCGGATGGAGCAGGGCCCCGAGACCATGGCAGCAGGCTACCCAGAGGGCGAGGGCTGGAACCACGCTCAGCCCTTGCTCTGCCCTCAGCCCATGGAGACACACCATGCTGCTGCTGCTGCTGCTAAGTCGCTTCAGTCGTGTCCGACTCTGTGCGACCCCATAGACGGCAGCCCACCAGGCTCCCCTGTCCCTGGGACTCTCCAGGCAAGAACACTAGAGTGGGTCGCCATTTCCTTCTCCAATGCATGAAAGTGAAAAGTGAAAGTGAAGTCGCTCAGTCGTGTCCGACTCTTCGCGACCCCATGGACTTCAGCCTACCAGGCTCCTCCATCCATGGGGTTTCCCAGGCAAGAGTACTGGAGTGGAGTGCCATTGCCTTCTTCGGGAGACACACCATGTACAACTCCAAATCCCCCTCCTGCTTTGTGGCTCTACTGCTGTCTAGAATGTTTCTAATTTTTCCAGTTTCACTTTGAGCACAATGTCACTTTGGAGGACAACCAGGGGAAAGCACATAATTGGACAAAAGCAAGGGACAGCCTGTCCTCCTGTATCTTCCTAGCCAACGAGGCTCTGGGGGGATGCTGAGATCCCCCGGTCCAAGGCAGAAACCTGAGGAGCCCAGACTCTTGCTGGGTCTCCACTGGGACCTGCAGCTGAGGTTCCTGCTCCTCCACACCCCACACAGGTCTGGGTCAGCCCACTGAGCTGGTCCCTCAAGAGCGGTCAGGCCTCACTGCAGGCACCTCTCTGCCCTGCACTCTGCCCCTTGGGAAGGTTCCTGCTTGTGGGCTCCCCAGCCAGCCAGCTAGCCCAACAGAAGCTCTTGTTTTTCCTGGTTAGATTCCTGTGGGCCTTCTGCCCAGTACAAGTCCAGCTAAGATGCCTCCGCCTCCAGGAAGCCCTCCCTGGTTCAAGAAAAGGCAGGGGCCATCTCTTTGCTTCCACAACCCTAAGGGCTGGATGGAGCCCCCAGCACGAGTGCCTCCTGATTGCTGGGAGTCTGACTGGGCAGCCGGGCCCCCTCAGTGACCCCGGGGGACAGAGTGGGACAGGAAGAGCCCCAGAGAGGGGCCGATTCCAGAAAGATCCAAGGAGGCTCCTCTTGTGCCGTGCCCCTCACCTGAATGCCGTGGGGAATGTTGTAGACTATGAGGATCGTCCCACAGTCCTCGTGGCCAGGGAGGGACATCTGAAACGTGAACACCTCCATCTTCCCCCGGGGCTGGGTCCCAGTCTTCTCCCCGTAGATCGTTTTGCAGGAGGGACATTGCAAGCTTCCATCCTGGGACAGGGCAGAAGGTTGTGGACTGAGCTGGTGGCCCTGAGAGGGCACCCAGGCCAGCCACCCCGCTGACTAGATGGGAAAGAGACCTGCAGGGACACGGGTTTGGTTCCCTGGTCACCCAGCGGGTCCTAGGCCAGTCGCCCAGCTCCCTGGCAGACTCCTTGCAAAGAAATTCAATTTTGGCAATGTTCTTGGAAAGGTAAGTTTTACCCCAGAAACTCATTATGCAATTTTCATTAAAGAGTCAAAGTACCAAGAGACTGGCATCAATTAGAGAAATTAGGTTTATAAACCAAAGTCTACACAGTTGCTGCTGCTGCTAAGTCGCTTCAGTCGCGTCCGACTCTGTGGGACCCCAGAGGCGGCAGCCCACCAGGCTCCCCCGTCCCTGGGATTCTCCAGGCAAGAACACTGGAGTGGGTCGCCATTTCCTTCTCCAGTGCATGAAAGAGAAAAGTGAAGGTGAAGTCGCTCAGTCGTGTCCGACTCTTCGCGACCCCATGGACTGCAGCCCACCAGGCTCCTCCGTCCATGGGATTTTCCAGGCAAGAGTACTGGAGTGGGATGCCATTGCCTTCTCTGCTACACAGCTGAGTCATGTTTAAAATGGAACAGAAAACCCGGTGACGGAAGGACTGCGAGGCTGGAGCCCTGGCCGGCACGCGTGGCAGAAGGATGCTGCACAGAGGACAGCCCAGGCAAAGCCCCACGGGCCTTGGCTCTCTCTGCTCCCCGACCTCTGTCCACTCTGGCTAAATTACACCAAAGGCAGGGCAGCCTGGCGTCACCCGCCACCCCCAGCCCCCTCCGCTCCAAGGCCAGGGCTGCGGACGTCTCAAGGCGGTCTCTGGGCAAGCCCCAGTCGCCTGCTCAGGTGCGGCACAACCGGGACGGGCAGGTGACCCCGATCCCCCCACCCCGGCCGGGGGCCATGGGTACCTTGTTCCCGTTGCAGTACATGGCCAGCAGGCAGAGCAGGTGGAAGGTGTGGCTGCACTTGGCCAAGCAGCCCACGGCCATGGGCCCGAAGGTCTTGCTGTCGGTCACGTCGCTGTACCCAGACGCCACGGACAGCTTCTCCATACAGATGATGCAGTCCTGGAGGGAGACCCCACACGGGGCAGGCTCACCCACTGCCCCTGCGCCACAAGGGCAAGTCCTGAGGACCAGCCGTCATCTGCGGAAATGCTGGACCCCAATCTAAGTCAACCCCACAGCTCTCCATTCTGGAGGCTGGGAGCACCAAGGGGTCACTGGTGTCTGCAGCCTGAGCAGTCACTGTCACCGTGGCAGAGGGGATGGCAGGTGGCACTGAGCCTGGGGGCTGCTGTGACGCCTGGAGCCCAGGCTGAGAAGGCGGCAGAAGAGCCAGGCAGAGAGGAAAGGACAGGAGGGGCCCACAGCACTGGGCTTTCCAAGGGAAAGGGAACCTGTCAGAAGCACAAGCACAGCAACAGGCAGGCAGGAGAGAGAAGAGAGCGTACTGAAGCAGGAGCCAGCATTGCTGTTAGGGGCCAGTGCACCTGCAGGGCAGGGGTGACCTGGGTGCAGGGGAACAAAGGGGAGGGGACCAGGTCCCGGGAGGCCCTGAAGGCCATGACTGGGGGTGGGGCTTTGTCTTACACATCAGGGTAAGCAGAAGCATTCCTCCTGCTTAGACTCCTGTGGGCATTCTGCCCAGTATAAGATGCCTCCGCCTCCAGGAAGCCCTCCCTGGTTCAAGAAAAGGCTGGGGCCATCTCTTTGCTTCTGTAAGCACAGCAACATGGCAACAGGCAGGTGGCATGAGCAGTGGGTACTAAACCATCACGGCCACACATTGGCTGTGTGATCAGCAGCAGCTGGCGGGGAGGCTGCCGGGGGCCAAACAACCCAGCTGTGTCAGGTGAGCACAAGGGCAGAGAGATGGACAGACTCCTGTGAAGGGGGTGGGCAGGAGGGGAAGCCCAAGGTGAGAAGGACTTCCAAGTTTCTGTCCAAACCTTTACCAACCAGATGCTTCCTATGTTCTCGACTTGCAGGAGAAGGCGGCCAGAGAGTCCCCAGCTCTGAACCGGCACACGTGACCTTGAACCCACCCCTCAGGATTCTCCAGGGCTCTCCATTCAAACTGGAGAACAGTGGCATCACAGCCCCAAAATGAGACTCAGCAGAGACGGGTCAGGTGAAGCCGTGACGGGGTTAAAAGCAGGAACCCCAGCTGGCCCTGCCCGAAGCCAGCGGGGCAGGACTGGTCTCTGGACGAGGCACCTTCCGGCAGAGGACAGGCTGGGGGCCTCGTCTGAGCCACCCCGTTACCAAACAAAAGCAAAAGCAGCACGGCCCCCACGACACACACCTCCTCCGGGGCCGTCTTCAGCTCTTCGGTGTAGTTTCTGATCACCTGCTCTGGCTCTGGCTTTGGGGACCCTCCTAGGAGAGAAGAACATAAATGGTATCCTGAGGAGAACAAACTGGAGATGCTGGGATGAGAGAGGAGGACAGGGAGCGGTCCAAGCTGCCGGGAGGGAGGTTAGGATGGCTCAGATGGGAAGGTTAGTGTGCAGGAGAGGAGAGAACAGGCCAGGCGCAGAACAGTCCAGAGCTCCACCGGGGGCCGGGGCGGGGGGTGGGGGGTGGCCCCAGGAGCACTGGAGGAAGAGAAGCAGAGATGGCAGCTGGCCACGGCCTTCAGGAGCCACAGGCGGGGCCTCAGCCACGGCCCCGCGCACCTTCACTCAGGAGCCCAGACCCAGGCTTCAGAGGACATGCAGGAGGGCTAAAGAGCAGCTTCTAAACAAATGCCCTGGAGTGTGTTCTGGCCAGGTGATTTTACTCAACTTTCATTACTCTCAGAAGAGAGTCTGGGTAAGAGAAGTAAGTGTTCTGAGTTGTGTGTACAGTGCACGCCCGCCCTGCGGGGACATCCGTGTGCACACGACCGCAGAGACGGCCACACAGCCACAGCCAACCACGGAGCTCTTGGGCTTGTCCCTGGACTGGGGTGCCAGTGACCCACCTCCTCGATTCCTCAGCTGCCCACAGCTCCATCGCCCCGCCTCTTCCTCTCGAAACCTCCCACGCCTCCGTGTGCACCTGGGCGTGAAGCTGGGAGGGGAGGCCCTGCACCGAACAAGCCCCACCCCAAGGACAAGCACCCCCTCCCCACCTCCCGCTGCAGCCAGAGAGTCAATCAGCAGAGTCACAGAGTGGCAGCAAAACAGGAGCAGAGGGAGGGATGGGGAGACCGGCCCAGTCTGGGAGGGAGGCGCGGGGAGGCCTGCCTGCCTCAAGTCCGGGGGAGCTCCTGGTCCCAGCCTCTGAGACCAGAGGGGCTCTGGCGTAAGCCCAAGCTCCCAGCCATCAGCCTGTGGCTACAGAGCCTTACAAGTCTGAGGGCTCAACAGCGGGAGCCCCCTCTAGACCAGAGGAGGCCCGGTGACAAGCAGGAGGGAGTGGAGGGGTCGGGGCTGGGTGAGGCCAGGATGGAGTCTGGCTCTGGGATCTGGGACCAGATCAGGAGTCTGGATCTGGGACCAGATCAGGTCACCTCTGAGTCTCAGGTCACTCATCTAAAAAGTGGATCTGACGCCAGCCCAAGAGGTGAGCACTGAAAAGACATTAGCTGCTATGACCTGAGAGGCAGCTAGAAGCCAATGCAGATCAGGCACCCCCATCCACACGCATACACATCCCCAGACACAGACCTCAAGGACCCTGACTCTGCTCACTGGAGAGAAAGCCAGACCAAAGCACGATCCCCACCAGCACCAGGTGGCCAGCCTAGTACCTGGGACTCTACTCAGGGGAGAGACCTTCTAGAAAAGGCTGGTCTAGAAGGCCACTTCGGTGACAGGCCAGTCTCCAGCTGAACCCCAGAACCCCTCCGGCAAGGCCTGTCTGAGCACCCCTTCCTCTCCCGCCTCCCCGCGTCCAGGCAGCCTTTCGAAACTGACAGTAACTCTCCATGATCCACTTTTCTCAAAAGAGGGCCAGCCAGGTGACCGCCTACCCCACGAAAGGACATCTGAGCCCAGGAAGGCCAGAGGGTCTGCTGAACGCCATGTTTTCAGAGCAAACCCCGAGTGTCGCAGGAAGCGGCCCTGCCCACAGATCCAGCCCTGAGGCAGAGTAAGAGGGAGCAAGGCTAGGGGTGGTGATGGCAGCTGGGCTCTCAGGGCCACCCGTCCCTGGCTTCCCTCCTCCCCTCCTCCCGACGGTCAGAGAGGCAGCGAACTCGATCACCATGTGCCAGGCACTGCCCCTGCGTGTGTACTTCCTCTTCTTCCCACACCGGTCTGCTGGGTAGGAGGCCCACTGCTCGTGAATGCGGAAGCTGGCATGAGATCACAAAGCTGGTGAGCGAGCACTGCAAACCCAGACTGGCAGGGCCAGAGCCCTGCTCACGCCATCCTGAAGGTCCCCGAAGCAGTCACTTCTCTGGCCCAGTGAGGGCAGCAGAGCCACGGTTTTAGAAATGACAGGCGTAGAACTTACTATGCAGCAGGCCCTCCTCTTGAATTTTCTTCAGACTCACACAGCACCTTCTAACAGTTCTGAAACCCCTTCTCCCCTAGCCATGTGACGGGAATGGCATGGTTGTTGGGGGCCCCTCTGAAGCAGCCCCATGTGGGCTGGCCCCTCCTGAGACACACGGTGGCCCCAGTGGAAGGGACAGAGCTGTCCCCCCTCCTAAGCCTCGTCTTGCCTCGAACTTCTGTTTACAGTCACTGAGTCTTCAAGCACAGGCCCCTCACGCTTCCACTGCAGCACTGAACTCTGGGTCTCACAGGGGAGTGGATTCCCAGGGGCCAGGCTTGCTGCCAAGGGCAGGATGGGCCACCGAGCCCATCACCACCCCCGCAGGCGAGGGGAGGGCGAAGGGCCGAGGTGGTCAGAGGAGAGAGGCCGGTGTGGGAGAGTCAGAGGCAGCGAGGCTCGGAGGAGGCTGAGCAGAGGCCAGAGAGTATTTGTGAGCAGGAACTACCTTTCATGGACATTTTCCTCAATCTCTTAACTGAGCTGTGACTTTTAGAGGCCAGACAGGAGGCGGGAGGGCTGGCGGGCTGGGGTGCGCGGCTAAGACACACAGGGAGTCCAATGGCTGACATCAGAATACTCGTCATGCCTACACGGGGTGCAAGATCAGACATGCAGAGAGGGGAGAAACGTTAGAAGGAGCTGTCCGGCTCGTGACCGCCACAAACCCCAGCTGCACCCAGGTGGCACTGTCGATGGCCATCAGGACTCGCCCATCTCCCCGGGGAATCTAGCTACTCGAGGCTGCCAGGGCCCACCCAGACCGGCAGGGCTGAGCTCGACAATCAGTGAAATGCCAGTTTGTGAGAGCCCTGGCCCCAAGTTCCAGGAGGGTCTGAACAAGCACCCCATCAGCCTGTGCCCGGAGCATGCAGATGGGGAGGCCGTGGCTTCAGGAGGGCAGAGGGCAGAACACCACCCCAAGACGCATCCAGAGCGGATCTGGGGGGGCCGCCTCTCCATGCCAGCGTGAGGAAGGAGAGCAGAGGGCAACACAGGAGGGTGCAGCCAAGCCATGGAAAGGCGGATGGTCCGGAGCTTGCGGGTCTCCCTCTGTGCCCCCGCAGCTGAGCCCCCGCGGCCCCCGGTCGCCTGGCCCCCCGTGGGGTGCTGCCTGTTCTCCGTGCACCACCCGGCCTGTCTAGGTGCCTTCAGAGCCATTACTGGGGGAAACAGGCAGGAATCCTGCCCCAGGGTCTGCCTCCTCACCGAGGTGTCCCTATGGCCCCCAGGACCACTCTTCGGGAGCAGCTAAGGTCCCAGCCCGGAGCTCCCTTCTCTGGTCCCTCAGCCGAGGCTCAGACAGCTCCTCTGGCCGTGGTGGGAACACGGGGCAGCCCACAGCGGGAGGGGCGGCAGCAGGCGGCCACCCCAAATGGACTGTCCAATCTTGTCACTCCTTCCCTGATGCCTGCAGAGCAGATGCCCCACTCCTCAGTCTGGTGCTCCGCCCGTGCCCTAGCTGACCCTGACCCATGCTCCCTAAGGACCTGGAACCGAGCACATCCTCCTGCTGGAGGCACCGCTCCTGCCATGCTCTCAGCTACTCTGTGGTCCACACCGGCCTCCACCCTCCCCTCCCCGTCCCTTAAGCACCTCCTGCCGTGAAGAGGGGCTCTGGGCTTCCTCTCTGCCACCCCCTTAGGGAGTTAACAGGTGTTCAGAATCTGGCCTGCAGTCTGGGCACCGTGGACAGGACAGGCGGACCTGCTGCCCTCTCCAGAGGTGATCCACAGCAGCCAGGGGGGAGCTGGCCCTGGGCTCCATCAGGCCCCACCGTGGCCCCCACTGGAGAACAGAGGTTCTCAGCACAGCCCACGTGCCCAGCGCAGGACAGCAGCAGAGTCTGGCGGCCCAGGCAGCGCTGGGTGCACTGTGCCAGAGTGCCCATCAGAACACCGAGGCTGGACGCTGGGCACTCGTCCAGCAGGCAGTGCGATGCCACAGCATCCCAAGGCTGTTCCTGGGCTCCAATGTGGCTCCCCTGGGAACTAAACATTGGGTGGACTGGATGACAAGCAGGCAGGGGGTGCAGACAGATGGAAAGAGAACAATTCCTGATGGGAACCCAGGAGTTGTGTGTGCTGACTGTGATTTATTCTCCCAGAAGCCACCGGACCCTGCCCATCAACCAGACCCATCTCCCAGCTGCCCCTCCTTGACCACCCATCTAGAACGGCCACGTTCCCCTCCAGCTCATCTCCTTCACTCCACTCCATTCTCAGCACCAGACGTAACATGGGCTTCTGTCTTTGTGACTGTCTTCACTTGATCCAACCACACAGGGCAGGGCCTGGTCACAGGGGAGACCCAGTCTCTGCCTGCTGGGGAGCGGACATCCCTGAGGCCACGCCATCAGCCCCGCAAGAGGCTGGAATGGACAGCGCTGCTGCTGCTTCTAACGAAGGACCCGCTCCTCCTCATTCCAGCCACAGACAGTAAGTCTCAGTTTACACGCCTGCGGAGAAGCAGCCCCTGGCTCTGCCGGTCTGCCTTCTCGTGAAAAAGTGTGAAGGTCATCCCGCAGCCAACACGTCACAAAAGCGGCATCCAGTGGAGAGGATGGGGGAGGGACACGAGGGGCCATCACAACTTCCCCAAGAGCAAGGGCTCAGGGATGTGCCCCCCCCACAAACTCCCAACATCCCCAAACAACTGTAACAGGGCGGACAAGCACAGCTTTTCCCACTCTCATCTTGGTCTGCCAGAGCCCCCGGCAGGTCCCACACCTGGTCACACGTGCGAACTCCCCCTTTCTGAAGCCCAGTGTTGGCCTTTCGTCTAGTGACTGGGCTCAGATGCCAGCCTACCCTCCTCCTGCCCTGGCCTTACTAACCTGGCTTTGAGGCTGTTACCCCTCCCCTGGGGCTGACCGGCCTTGGGCAGGTCCTGGCAGCGTAAAATGCAGACACTCCTCCTCCCTTGCTGGTTGGGAGCCTGGCCCCGGCCTGGGGGACCCACTCCTCCCCACACCCCTTAGGGAGGGGCCCTGGCCAGGCGGCAGGCAGTAAAGCCATCCCCCGAGGCGCCTGGCTGACGGAGAGGCGGCCCCTCCTCCAGCGCAGGGTGCACGCAGCCCTTCCGCAGCGCAGCTGCTGGCCAGGAGCCTGCCTGAGAACCCCTGGGCCCAGGTGCTCACCTCAGTGAGGCACGAGTACTCCCAGATCCATGACCAAATCCACAACCACTGCCCAGCTGAGACGTCTCTCCAGCCCCTGCTACCTGGGGGTGGGCCCAGGGTCCCTGGTTCCCTGGCGCCCCACACAGCCGCCCCAGCAACAGTACAAGCCAGAGCCCTGCGTTCAGGGGAGGCGGTGTTCGGCCACTGACTTGTCTACTCTTTCCTCGCCAGGACCCACTCCTGAGCTTCAGGGTCTGTCTCCTTGACAAGCATATGGGAGGTTAAAACGCCCCAGGATCGCTCTGAGAGCAAAGGTGGCAGGGGACACAGAGAACAAGGCCAGGAGAGGGTCCCGGCCCCGAGAGTGCCTCAGCACCCAGACCACTGCTGAGCTGCGGGTAGAGGGGACCATGCTGGTATTAGGCCCTCAGCGACTGCAGGGCTGAATGGAGCCAGGCACCTGCAGGCTGGGCTTGCTCCCGCAACCTCTCTCCAGCAGTACATGTACACACGCGCACACACACACACACATACCTCAGCAGTACATGTATGCACACGCGCGCACACACACACACCCCAGTACATGTACGCATGCGCGCGTGCACACGCACACACCCCAGCAGTACATGTATGCACGCGTGCGCACACGCACACACACACCCCAGCAGTACATGTACGCATGTACACGCACACACACGCACACACCCCAGCAGTACACGTATGCACATGCATGCGCGCATACACGCACACCCCAGCAGTACATGTACGCATGTGCACGCACACACACACACATACCTCAGCAGTACATGTATGCACACGCGCGCACACACACACACCCCAGTACATGTATGCACGTGCATGCACACACACACACACCCCAGCAGTACATGTACGCACGCGTGCGCACACACACACACACACACCCCAGCAGTACACGTATGCATGTGCACGCACACACACGCACACACCCCAGCAGTACATTTACGCACGTGCACGTGCGCATACACACACACACCAGCAGTACATGTATGCACACGCACGCGCACACACCCCCAGAAGTACATGTACACACGTGCACGCACACACACACACCCCAGCAGTACATGTACACACGTGCACACACACACACACACCCCAGCAGTACATGTATGCACGTGCATGCGTGCACACACGCACACCCCAGCAGTATGTGTACGCATACACGCACGCGCACACACGCACACCCCAGCAGTACATGTACACACGTGCGCGCACACGCACACCCACACACACACCCCAGCAGTACATGTACACACGTGCGCACATACACACACACACACACAATCCGAAGTACCTGGGCTATGTGATGCCACGAGAAGACCTAAACTGGGCAGGAACTATCTAGTCATCTTTGCTCACTGTTCTCTCTGCCGCAGCAGAGGGCTGATGGCTGAGCAGGTGAGTGTGTTCCGGAGGGCTTGCTGGTTAGCATGTCCCCTCCTGGGCCCTTCCTGGCCCCACTCTCTTGTCTCCACTACATCTCTGACTGGTCCTTCCATGTCTTTCAAGTGCTCTTCTTCCTGGTGGTCCACC
This sequence comes from Bos indicus, assembly GCF_029378745.1. Classification (NCBI taxonomy): domain Eukaryota; kingdom Metazoa; phylum Chordata; class Mammalia; order Artiodactyla; family Bovidae; genus Bos; species Bos indicus. Next base: position 35,546,430 of record NC_091784.1, on the reverse strand, counting down.
CAGTCTCTGTAAGTTCACACACTCCTGGGCGGGCAGACGCCCCCCTACTCCACCCCACACTGCTCTTCTGAGCTGCCCATCCAAACTCCCCCGCCTCCAGGACAGCTCCACCGGCCACAGACATGGACCCACCAGACTCGGGAGCAGCACAGTGTCATAGTGAAGAGCCCAGATTCTGAGGCCAACAAGGCCTGGGGCTGAATCCCACTCTGTCCAGGACTGGCTGCCTGGCCTTGGGAGGTTTCTGGAATTCTTAGCGCATCAGTTTCCTCAAATGTAAAATGAGAATCAAAGTTCCTCCCGCACAGAGCTGCTATTGGGATGAAATGAGTCTCGTCCTTAGTCACGAGGACTTCGCTGTTGGCAGCACACACCAGGCCTCATTCTATTCCTTCCATCTCACAACCAGTCCAATCACTGAGTCAGAAGCCCTTACCTCCATCCACTGCCAAGGCCCTAGTCAGTGGTCAGCCAGCCTGGGGCACGAAGCCTGGGTCCACACGGCCTCTCTGCCTCCAGCCTGGGCCTCTCCAGCCCGCCCTGTGCTATCACAGTGACTCACCCAGCACACGGACTGGCCAGCTTCCTCCCCTGCCTCCACCTCTAAATGACGGCGGTTCACCAGACACCTCGGTGTACCTTCATGCCACAGTCTACATTCCCCCTAAGTTAAAAAACAACTCTCAGTGGCTTCCCAACACCCACAGAAGGAATTCTGAAAACCGTTCAAAGGGGCAGGGTTAACAAACGACCTAGTGAGACACAAAAGCCACTTGCTCAAAACGTGAACTCCAGCCAAAAAAGGTGGAGGAACTCCCCAAAGGGCCCCTGTAGGGAAATGCCTAAAGCATGTCAGAACAGAAAAGCGACTCCTGAACCATAATTCAAGGTGACGTGAAAACGTAAAAGATGGAGAAAGTTGGAACTGTGCACCCACATCATCAGGTACGATCCCCTCCACACTGAGACAAATGAGGGGGCACCCAGGCTCACTCACGGGGGGAGGGACAGGTCACCATCAATGAAAAAAGGCGCTGCCCCCCCAAGGAGCCCCTGTGGGTTTCCACAAGAACACAGAGGGTCAGAAGACCCCCTCCCCACAATCTCCTCCCCCTGCCCCAAACATTCCCCACCCGCAAGTCCCACCCCGGCGGACATGACTGGACCGGAGACCACCTGCCTACCTGCGAGGGCTTGCTGGACCCGGCTGGGCTTCGGCATCTTCACAGGCACCGTGGCGGGGACACTCCGGGGGCTGCTCACTGGACCGCTGGGCAGAGAGGCACTTGGGGAGAAGAAGGGGACAGAGCTCAATGTGAGGAGCTGACTTGGCAGAAAGTGAGGAAGACCCTGGTGCTGCCGAGGCCCCTTTGCGGTTTCACTTCCCCGCAGCAGCCTCTGCACTGAGGGCTTCTGGTTTTTCTTTTTAAGAGAAAAGATCCCCACGAAGAATATCTCAAAGGACGGGCGAAGAGGTCTGATGGTCACGACTCTCGAAAGCACTTCCTCCGTGAAAATCAACCAATAAAAGTCAGACTCCAGGTGGGGCACTGGGGAGGGGAGGGAACACTGGGCAGGGAAGAACACGGCTGGGGACAAGACTCATCTTTTTACATGGTATGGATAACGAAGCGTTGGCTGTCACAAAATGCTCTCCTGGACAATCCCAAGACTCTGAAGACAAATCCTAAAAGAACTATGAGCTCACCAGCTTCACCGAAATGAGGGCTCTGTGGTAACCAGAGAGCGGAAGTCCAATAGAAACCACTCCTAGTGGTCAAGCCCAGCACCACCAGTAACGGGCCAAACATCATCAGGAACTCCAAGAGAAGATGTTCTGAGAAGGAAATTAACACCCTTTTTGTCGTTTCTGCCAAAACAGCATAGCCTCAGTCCAATCATGAGAAAACATTTGATGAAACCAAATTAAGACCATTTGACAAAAGTAACTCTTCCAAAGTGTCAAGGTTATGGAAGATGAAGAAAGACTGAGGAGCGGTTTTATCCAGAGGAGGAGGAGAGGAGGAATGACAACTGGATGCAGAGTGGGTTCATGGATCGAGAAGAGAACACCACAGAAAAAACTGATGAAAATCAGAAAAGTCCTTAGCTAATAGTCCCACACCAATGGTGAGTCTTTGGTTCTGGCAACTGCACTACGGTTATCATGAAAGATGTTAACACAAGAAGTCCAAGTAAGAGAGATGGAAACTCCACTATTTTTGTAACTTTCCTGTAAATCTATTTAAAATAAAGGAAAAAAAATTTTTTTTAATGAAGGTCTTGCTTCCCACAGTGACTAATTCCAACTCTCTCACTTGGCTTTAAGCCATTATATATGTGTGTGTGTGATTGTATTTTTACTTTTTCACTTTTTAAATATCTGTTGATTGATCTGACTGTACTAGGTCTTAGTTGCAGCATGTGGGATCTAGTTCCCTGACCAGGGACTGAACCAGGGACCCTTGCACTGGGGGCTCAGGGTCTTAGCCACTAGACCATCAGGGAAGCCATCATATTTTTAAATGGTAATAAATCCATGCCAGTATAGGTTGTGGGGAGCCCCATACTGGAGACGTCTGATGCAGATGGCCCGAGGTGCCTGCTACTCCCTCCTCATCCCAGTGACTGTGTCCTCCAGCCCTGCTCATGTTCAAGATGATACAAGACGAAGGGTCCGCAGCCCCTAACTGGAGCTCCCCGAGGACAGGGCCTGGGTTCACTGGGCTCAGGCCACAGCCAGGAGCTGGAAAGGTGCTCAGGAAACGATGGACGCCTCCAGCCTGCTGTCCTACCCTCGCAACGGCCAACAGCCCAGCAGCCACCTGCTGGTGGCAGATGCTTCTGGGAGCTCCTCCAGCCCCCTGCCTACCGCCAGCCTCAGGTCACACATGCCGCTGCTGGACGCAACGGGGAGCTGGCCGGTTCTGGTCCACAAAATCTCACACTGGCTGGTACTGGTTTTCACTTCTGGACTTTACGCTTCCTGCTGCCCATGTCTACTGTCAGCCCCAAGGGGACAATGGAACCAGGCCTGGATGCTCTGCTAAGGCAGTGGGGGAAGGGCTGGGCATGCACGACACCCGGGCTAAGGCTTTGGCCCCACTAAGCTGTTTAATTTGAAGCCACACCCACCCCCTTCCTGAGTGTGTTTCTTCAATTCTCAGGTTCTAGAAGTGAACGACTTGGAGAAGATACAGTCCTTGGAGGCGTCCTTCACCTCCTAAGCCAACTCAACAGGGAGCAATGAGCCAGAAAGTGGGAAAGCCAAAGCCTGGCTCTGCTGCTCCAAGGGGTGACCCAGCGGGCTGGGCACCACGGGCCCAGCAGGGCCAGGGCAGCGGGGTCTCCCCTTGCTGGCAAGAGGCCCATATCTGAGAGAGAAGGCCAAGGCTCAGGTTCTACCACAAGAATGAGAGCAGAAAGCAGACAGGCAGTAAGGCTTCCAACAGGCAGCTCACGGAGGAAGTGGGACCAGGAAGCGTCAAAGTTCCATCTGCCTAGGGATCTCCCGGTGTCACTTCCCCTGTGACTTTCCCCAGCTCCTCCCCCATACGTTTCTCTGCTGTGATCAGAAGGGACAGAGAAAGGATCCAGCGGTTTCCACGACGGGGACTCTGAAGAGCAGACAGAGCCTCGGAGGTCACGGATCCCCCTGCGCTGTCCGCTAAGAGCTCAGACTGGCAGAATGTTCTCTGCTGTGGGCACCATTTGCCCATGAAGTGCCCTTCTGAGAATTCCTTCCTATCAGCCCCCTGCCTGCCTGTTGGGTTCCTAGGTCTCCTACTAGGCCCTCCCTGCCTTTCCCATCTAAGAAACCATCTCCAGGAGCTTCCAAGTGGAGGTGAGAACACAAGACAGAGATTTCTCATCGTCTATTTGGACAGGATTGGACAGTCCTGGACAAGGGGCAGAGCTAGGAGGCAGGAGAGCACGGCATGCAAAGCTTCCCTCCAGTTCCCCACAGGGGACCCTCTGAGCATGTGCAGTACAAGACACTTAAGATGCAGACAGAGCCTGGGGACCCCACTGCCAGCACCCACTGAGGGGCACGTCGAGTCCCCTTTCCGAGCTTTACTTTCTCTCTCTGTAAGATGAGAATAATCCCCCAAGCCCCCCTGGGTGGCTGCCAGGCTGTGTGCAGTACGATCCAAATGCCCGCTGTGTCCCAGGTCCCAGTGGAACAAGGCGGTTCTGGAGAGTCGTGGGGCCCTCACCAAATCCTGACCAACACAGCCCTGTCAGAGCAAAGGGAAACTTCTGCAACTGCCCTAGCCAACTTGGTAATCTTACAAGGGGAAAAGAGAGACGTAGAGAGAGAACAGAGGTGAGCCGAGGGCTCACAGTGAGCGAGTCAGGAGTCAGGTCCCACTGGAGTCCAGGACCCCAATCCTACAAGTTTAAAGAGCCTGACTGATAGCAGGAGGGAGCAGGGTGCAACTTTCAGAGGCTGGGAGAACAGCGGGACAAGAACAGAGTAGATGGACGAAAATGAGAGCCATTTTCCTAGGCCAGGTGAGTGCAGGGGCAAAGACCCCCGAGACCTTGCTACAGCGAAGCTGCAACAGAGGGCTGCTCGTAATCACCACCCCGAGTCAGCAGAGAGCTAACACCTCTATTAAACAATGGCACACCCACTATTAAACAACGTGTGCATGACACATTTTGGAAAGTCTTCCATCCAACATCATTGAAACACAAGTCTTGGTGCTTAAAGGGATAAACTTCAGCTACCAGGAAATTTACTTAAACCCGGCGGCTCAGTGACAAGCACGTGTCTTCCCGATAGATTACTCACTCAGAGAAAGGCTCCTGGGGCAAGAGGCGGGTCCATCAGCTGAGGTTTTACCCGGATTGAGCAGGAAGGGATTTGAAACTACATGGGTTCCAAAAAAAGAACCCACAGGGGCTCCACAAACTTTCATTTCGCTCACTCACAGGTCCTTCCCAGGGGCTACCAGTAAACGCTGCTGGTTCCCGGTTTCCCCAGTCTGTGGCGCTGGTAACTTTCACCTGATGCTGCTGATGTTCGCTTGGCCTGGAGAAACTACACCACAGCCGCTGGAGAACTGAGGTGCCAAGTGTTTTCAAATCCTCCCAGCCCAGCTGGGTGAAGAGGTCAGGGATTAATTAGACCCCCTCTGGCTCTACAACAGCCGTTCGAGATGGCTGACTATAGAAGGCCGCACAATGAGTTAGACGCGGGAAGACTGACCCCTGCCAGTGAAAGACGCCCCTCCCCGCTCCTGAAGAGATGGTCCAAGAGGTCAAGGTGAACCCCCCGTCAGGAGGCAGGCCCCTCTGACCCTGCTTCACCTACCAGAGCTGGCTGGCGCAGTTCCCACCTGGTGTACAAGGCAGGGTGGCAAGGCAAGCAGCAACACGCACGGCCAAGCAGCAGAGTGAGGCTACCTGGCCCCGCAGCCTTCCCTTCTGGAACCTGCCTGGACGGGGCCCTCAAGCTGGGGAGGGGAGACTCCAGAGAAATCTCAGGGGAGACCAATGGGAGCCCCGTGCCAGAAGAAAGCAACAAAGCCCAAGTGGTCGCCTGGCTCCTCCCAGAATCCCAGCTCTAGAACCTTTGAGAAACCTGCCTCAGTTAACACGTCAGCACAGAAGCCCCAGGAGGCTGGGCAAAGCTGACCGAGTCGTAAAAGCGGCTTCACCCTTACTGATAACCCTTCTGGGCTGGCAGACGTGACGTGTTTTTCTCTAAAATAGACTGACCCACGTACTGGAAGAGGCCTCGCAGGGCACTGGGAGGGACTGGGTTGGCACTGAGCCCAGCATGCTTATGTCTCTGAGGAAGGCCCAAGCCTTACCCATGCTTCCAATTTCCAGAAAGACCTCAGAGCCACGAGCCCCAGCTTCAGAAAGGAAGAGACATACAGGAAGACACCAGGACCCAGTAGGCCCGCCTTCTTCTCCGCAGCGCCAGCCTCTGCACGCACCCGTCAGGACGTCCTGTCTTTCTCTCAGTCCGACTTTCAGATGGCTTCCAGAGCTCCACGTGCCCCACGCGGCCCACAAGGGGCCTGGGTTTGAGCCCAGTTCTGCCACGTCCTGGCTGTGCTGCCAACCCCGCCAGCCTCCACATGCTCCCCTGGAATCTGGGGACACCACCTACCACAGGCCGTTGGGAGGATCTGGGAAAACCGAGCCTGGCTATAACGGGTGCTTGGTGAGTGAAGCTGTCATTGTCTTACCGAAGCCGGACGGGTCCTCTGGAGAAAACACTAGAGGCCCCAGAAGCTGCCAAGGAGGTCTCACACTGGGAAGTTTCAGCCCTCCTTGTGGTCAGGAGGGCTGGGCTGGGTGAGCGAGGTGGCACCAAGATGCTGACTCTCCGGGGAACAGGGCAGCCACAGGCCCCCACGTCCACTCACCGCCTGCTGAGGTCACCCTCTCTCAGAAATCTGCCCCCATCCCGGCCACCACTGTGAATCCTCAAAACGTTCTGCAGGCCCCAGACTCTCAATAATGATCAACGCCAAGGCCCCTGGTCAGGGACAGGTGTCTGAGCACCCCAGAAGCATCCACCACTGGCCACTCCAGGGTTTCCCCACTTTGAAGTGTCACCTAGCTTAGATGGGGCCCATTTCCTCACTTTGTCGGGGTGCCCTAGGGACCCGACTGTACCCCAGGGACCCGCACAGCAGCCAGCCTACATCACCTGCTGCCGCCCCCACACGCTCAGCGTTGTGCTCTTTCCTCGACACTGTTAAACTCCAAAACTGGGCTCCAGCCTTCCCCTGGACGAGACCGTGGGCTCGGGGAGAGGACTGGACCTTCCGTGTTTGTGATTTCAGGGCTGGGCACACAGCAGGCGTCAGTGAAATGTCCTCATGTACCCAGCAGTGGGCACACACACACAGCCAAATAATCTAACTGCTCAGAGAGCCCGATTCTCCTGAGCCGATGAACGGATCACTGGGTTTTTAACCCACGTGGCAACTACCAGCACTCACATGCCAGAGGTCGTGGAGGTCGGTGGGACGCAAGGCTGTGGATGGCCGTGGTCCCTTGGCACCACGTGATGCATGCAAAGGACATGACGAAGTGGTGGGGCAGGAGGAGGCAGGTGCCAGGTCTTCACGGCACAGGGGGAGCCTTCCCAGCTAAATAAGGGCGGAAACCCAAGGCCCTGACAAGGCGCACGGCTGGACACAACAGCTGTCAGGAACACAAGATACCTGGCTGCGCCGGTGGCGGACGGTCCTGAGGGCTGGTGCTGCGACGCCAGGTGGGAGAGGCTGGAGCGGCAGAGGGGCGCGCTCCCCAGGGAGGGCGGCGCCCCGGCCCAGGGGTTGGTGGTGTTCAGCCTGGGCGCAGACCTGGCCCCCGAGAGGGAGGGCTTGTTGTACGGAGCAAAGGCCTGGTGGGTCCCCCAAACAATGGCAGTCCTGTGGGGGGGCTGGGGGACGGGGTAGGCGGGGAGGTTGGTCATGGAGTGGCGGTAGCGGCCTGACACGGGGCCAGTGGTACCACCGCTGAGGCACTGATGGCAAGAGCAGGCCACCCCCGTGTGGCCCGGTGGGGCGATGACGGTGGTCACTGGGTATGGGGGCCCCGCCTGGCGCCGCACGCTCCGGCAGAAGCTGGAAGTCTTGTTGGTCTGCGTGTGGGTGGCATAGTTGACAGTGTAGTTGTACCCCAGGGGCGCCAAGTCCACGAGCTGGTTGCCCTGGGCCACCTGCTGCTCCAGGTAGTCGCAGACGCTGGCCTCGTAGGCCGTCCAGGAGTTGTCGTCACCCAGCCACTCCCAGACGATGCCCCGGCCGGGGGCCGAGTGCTGCGCGAACAGGTGCCTCCGCACGGCCCTCATGGTGCCTGTTAAACGGAGGGACGCACGTCAACAGCTCATCTGCCGCCCTCACCACCCTCAAACCAGGCGCTTTAAAGTCCTCTTTGTTCCCTACAACCAACATAAGATAATGTGGTCACAGTATACACACATGGGTCATGCTGCTGTCTGACCTAAAGGCTGACACTGATGACTCTCTCCAAATCTGGGATGAAAGGCAGAGTGCACTCTCTATGCAAAGAAACTGCGGACCAAAGGGGTGAAGTGGCAGAGGGGGACCGGCCTTTCTCAGCTGGACTAGGGGACGCTGGACGCTGGGGTCAAAGACCAGCTGTGGCTCAGACCCGACGAGGCCTCTCAAGACACCCCTAATGACGAAACCTGTGTGGGCTGACCGAAGACACCAAAACAAAATGTCTGAAGAAGACAAAGCCATCTGTAATCCAAGCACCGAGAGGAAAGCACGCTTCGTAGACTGAGATATATTCCTGCCCGTCCAGTCTTCTAAGCACGTACGCTTAGGTGCAGCTGAGAATCACAGCGAAAACCTTTCCTGTTTCCATGTGCTATGCTGTAGGTAATTCTTAGGTCTCTAAGACTCTGTGAAACTCATTAACTTTTTTTGTTTTGTTTTTTTGGCCCCACGGCATGTGGGATCTTAGTTCTCCCACCAGGGATGAAACCTGTGACCCCTTGCAAAGTGGAAGTGCAGAGTCTTAACCACTGGACAGCCAGAGAAGTCCCAGAAACTCATTAACTTTTACAGACTTTTCTTACACGGATGTACCTGGATTCCCTTGGACTTCTCAGGTAGCAACTATTAGGAAACACCTGTGGTTACCTTATATGAATAAACCAAATTGCATGATTATGGAAAGGAGAAAGGAAAAAATCGATTTGGGCCATGCTTCCAACAGTACTTGCCAAAAGATGATCACTGCGATTACCCTCTACCTACTCTCCTGACCTCAGCAGTCAGAGCAATACATTTAACCCCCAAATCAGATGACGTCACTCTTCTGCCCAAATCCTCCTGGGCCTCCTCCTTTTAGAAGAAAAGCTGAAGTCCCTTCAAGGGTCAGAAAAGCCCTGCATGAGCTGCCCCTCCCCCTGGCCTGTGCCTGGCCCTTCCTGGTGACCAGGCCACGCAAGCTCTAACTTCAGAATAACCTCTCCCTACACTTTACACACCCTCATAAACACTCACTGACCCAACCATACATGGGTCACGAATTATTTATCTTGCTCGCTGTCTTTCTTGGTGACTGCAAATGTCATGAGGGCCGGGACTTTTATCTGCATCTGCTGCCTGGAAGCCTGAGTCCTCACACCCCCAAGGAGGCTGCTATGGGATCAGAGCTGGATTCTTCAGGCTGGGCACCAGTGCGTTTGGGGCCAACAGTTCCTTGTCGTGGGGCCAGTCCTGTATGCTGTAGGATGTTTATTTTGTAGCATCCCAGGCCTCTACCCACTAGATGCCAGTAGCACCCACCCCACAGTCCTGACTGTCAAAAATGTCCCCACACGTTGCCCAGTGTACCAGGAGACAAAGTCACCCTCGGCTGAGAACCACTGATTTAGAGGGACAGGCACAGCTCTGGGAAGAAGCTGGCGGCCCCATTCTCGGTAACACTGATCACTGCTGCTGCAGCTGGTCAGTCGCCTCAGTCGTGTCCAACTCTTTGCAACCCCATGCACTGTAGCCCACTAGGCTCCTCTGTTCATAGAATTCTCCACGCAAGGACACTGGAGTGGGTTGCCATGCCCTCCTCCCGGGAATCTTCCTGACCCAGGGATTGAACCCAGGTCTCCTGCATTGCAGGTGGATTCTTTACCACTGAGCCACTGGGGAAGCCCATACTATTAATATAAACGTAGGAAAGAAAGAAACATGAGTGCACAGCAACGTGAAGTGACCCGCCCAGGTGACACGACTGTCCTTCAGGAGCCAGAACTCATCACCAGGCCCTCTCCCTAGCACGGTGTGCCACGCCCACGCTGGCTGGCCTGCTGGCCTGCTGCTTGCTAGACCTTCCAATCTCTACAGGCAGTTCTGCTTTGGGAGACAAGGGGAAGGGGCCGGGACGGCCTCTGCGCTGTGTTTCAAGGCACCCTGCACCATGAAGCGGCACCTCACACGCCGTGTGGTGCCCGCTACCACTCAGCGTCCGCCTCCCAGCCCTGTGCGTTTCAGAGGCAGGATGGCGCTGAGAGTCAACTCTGTGACCCGAACACAGAGCACAATGTCCGGCCCGAAGGAGGCACCTAGACACACGCTAGAGGCAGGAAGGGTCTTACCAGTGTCCTGGCGGAACTGCGTCCAGCTGGGGAGGTCAATGATGTAAGGAGCCAGTGAGGGGTCGGCTTGACCTAAGGGGATGCTGTGGGCCAGGCTCCCCAGTCCGAAGCGCTGGCCCTTCTGCTGCACAAACTGCTGCTCGATGTAGCTGCAGACGGCGGCGCTGTAGGGGTGCCAGGTGCCCAGCCCGTCCTGCCATTCCCACACGGCCACTGCCACCGGGCTGGTGTACACCTGAGCCAGGGAAGGGCTTGGGGCCATGGCCATCTTCCCCAGGACTCCCTGACTTCCTCAACGGCTTCAGACCACGCTGGGCTGGAGTCTCGGGTTCATTGCCCAGTGCTGCCAGGAGACCTGTAAACAAGACAGACAAGTGGTTACCCACACACACGGTGGCACTGCCCGAGTCGGTCTGGGTGCAGGGAAAAGCTCATGCTTTTCCAGTCACTTTTTCCCCTAATACCTTAAAAGCTTCATGAACCAAATACCTTACCCTGTCTCTCTGCTCAGGCAGGCAGTCAGAATCCAGCGTCAGTCAGGCAGTGCTCTTACCTCTACACGTCCGGGAAGACAGTGACTGAATTCCCGGTGCTAACTATCAGCCCTGCTTCTGTCCCTTTACCAAAACTTTCCCTCTGGCCCAGCTACTAAGTGTATCTTTTGATACACTTAGCATATTTTCATGAGTCACCTCAAATCCTTCGTGGACGGGGGCCATGAGGATGCTTTATACCTGTGTGGGGATGACATAGTTCCCCAAGTTGGTTTGTTAAGACACAAAACAATACCTGCTGTGTTACAGATTAGAAAAAAACCAAAACAGAGTCTCAGAAAGGACCAGGGGCTCAAGGGCAGCCCGGGGTCAATGGCAGAGCAGGGACTCAAAGTTGGGGTGGGTACCAGCCCCACCCAGGTCTCCAGGCCCCCCGGGCTCCCACATCATTAACTGTGGAGCCCGAGACGGACATCCAAATCCCTGGGCGCTGAGCTCCTCCCTCTCCGGCCTCTCTGAGCCCCGCTCTCGGGTCCCGGGCCTCGATGACCAGCAGCCAGGTCCAGAGACTTTACATGCATCTCCCGAGGCCTCCTCTCAGTCACCCCCGCCTAGTTGCATCATTCGGGGTTTGCCCAGGCCACCCGTCGCATAAACTTCGCCCCCACGGCACCACGGAACATATGCAGGGGTGACGGCGGTCCCGGTCTTTCTGTCCTCCTCAGACGGCAGACGCCCCGCAGGTCGGCCTTGTCAACAGCCCCATCACCAGCCCCAGCACAGGCCATGGAACGCAGCATGAGTGTGACAGGGATTAGCTCTGAGCACGGCTGAACTCAGGAGAAGATGACGATTCCAGTGCCTGCAAGTGTCTGAAGGAGAAGGGGGCTGTGGACTCACACGGTGGCAGTGCCCAGAGCGCCAGCTCCGGGGGTGTGAGGGGAACGGGGCCGATGTTCAGTGACAACACCAGAGGGACTCGTCTCAGTTAAGTGGAACAGACTGTCAAGGCGGTATTTCTCCCACTTTATGGACAGGAAACTAAAGCTCCAAGAAGTCAAGGCGCTACTGAAGGCCACACATATGGTGCTGAGAGACAGCACAGAGTGCACACCCAGGTCACCCGAGCTGATGCCCTTCCCTCAGCGGGGAAGGCTCAGTAATGGGCTCTACCTCGAGCTCCACTTTCAGGCCCCGCTTAGGGAGGAGAGAAGGGGGCAAGGGGAGGGGGGGGAAGAGGAGCCTGCATCTCATGCCGTGAGCACCCTCAGCTGTGACGTCCACGGAGGGCCCTGGTGCCAAGAGGGTCCCAGTTATGGCATCTGCTCCGGTTCCCACCCAACCCCCTTAAGCACAGGCATCGAATTTTGTTCCCACTTTGCAGATGAGGAAACTGAGGCCCTGGAAGTTTCAGAAACTTGCTTACATGGCCACTAATGAGGCCGGGACCCTGGGCTTTCGCTGCTGTCCCCGAGACTGCACTCCAGCAGGGTTTCCGTGAGAAGGCTGAGACCATCTGCCCCACGAGAAAGGCAGACCTGGAGCAGCACGTGAAAAGGAAGGGGCATGGGCTCTGGCGTCCACACACCGCTTACTGTGCTTCATTCGCTGTGTCTTCTGATGAAGGTGACCAGGCCCTGCCAGCCTGACTTCAGGTGGACACAGCCACATCCCCTCTACTCTAAGTGCACTCCTCAGGGACTCAGACGGACAGGTGTGCTAAGGCACCCAGCAGATATCAGCAGGCCTGGGCCTCCCTCCCTTTCCCTGCCCCCTCCACCCCACCCCTGCCTACCCCTCGAGTCTGGGGCAGGAGCGGTGGCCCAGGGCGGCTCTGTGCTACCTGAGAGCACAGGCGGTGAGTCAGGCCAGAGATAACTCTGAGCACACCTCGGGGAGCCAGGCCCGCCCCTGAGCTGCAACCACTTCAACAAATCCACACCTCCCACCCTGGAGAACCAGACCCGGGATGCCCTTGAGATGGCTGGAGGGTTTATTAGCTCAGCGCCTGCAATTAGAGGTCCCTGGAACAACACCCAGGTACAAATCACAGGACTGGTTTCGGGGCCAATTACTCCTGAGCCCAGACTTTCCCCCGGCACCTCCTGACAGGCATCACTCATTTCTCAGCCGGAGGGGGAGCCTCCCAGTTACCAGCACACGCGGTACGCTCCAGCATGTCCACACATCCCCAGGTGAACCGACTTGGAGAAGTCTGCCAAACAGCCTGAGAACTCCGCTCGAGAACATCAGCGAGAGCTGCAGACTGCAGGCACACCACAGTCCAGGCTGGCAGGGTCCTGGAGACCCAGAGATGAGAAAGACCCAGCACACGGCCCCTCCATGACCGGCCACTGTCCCCACTAATACAAGGCCTGCACTTTTTGTCCAGCTGCATCAAATCCCAGCAAGTGCCAAAACATCTGGAGCCGTTTCCCGCCTCCCAGCCATGGACCCTGCTGCCCATGTCCCGAGTCCCATCCTCTCCGCATCTGAGCCCCTAGCAAACTTGCCCATCTTTCCAGACTCAGCCGGAGCCCCCTTCTGAGCCCTCTGACCAGGTGCTTGCCAGAAAATGCTGACTGCACCCTCCTGTGCGTCCTCACCGCATATCCCGCTTATCCGAACCGGATCACATTGATTGGTTTCAGCGTCTGTCCTCCCTCCCACAGCCTCCTAAAGGGAACTCCCTGAGGGCAGAGCCGAGGCTGACCTAAAGCTGGAGCTGCAGTTCGTCAAACACCCCAAATCCCAGAGGGGCTGAAACACTCACAAGGGAGGAGCACCTTTCACTCCAGGGGCCTGGGGCAGGGCCCAGGATGCCCACTGCTGCTCCCCTCAAAGGCAGCAATTACGCACACGCAGCAGCCAGTCAAGGCACCCATTCTCTGCTACAGCCTCAACCACCCCCAAGCTGCAGTTCAGAAACCTAATTTGTTTTGGCTCTTAATGATGGGGCTATTTAGGGTGCTCTTAATTATGAAAACTATTATTCTAATTGGCCATGGGAAAAAAGCCTCAGTTTGGGGGCCACCTAAATACTTTACAATAATGGAATAAGGGAATTCTGAAATAAATTATGGTACATCCCAATGATGGAATGTGAGTCTTTAAAAGGCTTTCAGACCTAGGATAATTCTCCTGCCAAATTAAAAACACAGGGTATGTAACCACACACACTATGATCTCAGATAGGCAGGTGCACCATTTACTGAACGTCTACTACGAGGCAGGCACTCTGCCCAGTGCTCCTGTCATCCCACTCTCTCAACCCTCAATCGCCCCTGAAGGTAGAAATTATCCCCATTTTACAGACGCAGGAACTGAGGCCAAAAGAAATAAAAAATTTATTCAAGGTCAGGTGGCCGGTCTGTGACACCATGAAGCCCATGTTCTTTCTACCTTATATAAACCAATTATTAAAAGGCTGGAAGGAACAACTCTTGACATGTTACTAGGGGCGATGGAGTTAAGTATGGGATATATGTTCTTTACTTTTCTCTATACTGGCAGATGTTCTACAACGATCATATTACTTATGATGATCGGACCAAAATTATCTTTAAAAAATGTATTAACAACTTGACCACAAGAAAAACCATCCTGCCTTCCCTTGCATTCTTCCCTCAGATTTAGCCACAACCAACAAAAAAAAGCAAAATGGCTGTCTGGGGAGGCCTTACAAATAGCTGTGAAAAGAAGAGAAGCAAAAAGCAAAGGAGAAAAGGAAAGATATAAACATCTGAATGCAGAGTTCCAAAGAATAGCAAGAAGAGATAAGAAAGCCTTTTTCAGTGATCAATGCAAAGAAACAGAGGAAAACAACAGAATGGGAAAGACTAGGGATCTCTTCAAGAAAATCAGAGATACCAAAGGAACATTTCATGCAAAGATGAGCTCAATAAAGGACAGAAATGGTATGGACCTAACAGAAGCAGAAGATATTAAGAAGAGATGGCAAGAATACACAGGAGAACTATACAAAAAAGATCTTCACAACCCAGATAATCACGATGGTGTGATCACTGACCTAGAGCCAGACATCCTGGAATGTGAAGTCAAGTGGGCCTTAGAAAGCATCACTACGAACAAAGCTAGTGGAGGTGATGGAATTCCAGTGGAGCTATTTCGAATCCTGAAAGATGATGCTGTGAAAGTGCTGCACTCAATATGCCATCGAATTTGGAAAACTCTGCAGTGGCCACAGGACTGGAAAAGGTCAGTTTTCATTCCAATCCCAAAGAAAGGCAATGCCAAAGAATGCTCAAACTACCGCACAATTGCACTCATCTCACACGCTAGTAAAGTAATGCTCAAAATTCTCCAAGCCAGGCTTCAGCAATATGTGAACCGTGAACTTCCTGATGTGCAAGCTGGTTTTAGAAAAGGCAGAGGAACCAGAGATCAAATCGCCAACATCCGCTGGATCATGGAAAAAGCAAGAGAGTTCCAGAAAAACATCTCTTTCTGCTTTATTGACTATGCCAAAGCCTTTGACTGTGTGGATCACAATAAACTGTGGAAAATTCTGAAAGAGATGGGAATACCAGACCACCTGATCTGCCTCTTGAGAAATTTGTATGCAGGTCAGGAAGCAACAGTTACAACTGGACATGGAACAACAGACTGGTTCCAAATAGGAAAAGGAGTTCGTCAAGGCTGTATATTGTCACCCCGCTTATTTAACTTATATGCAGAGTACATCATGAGAAATGCTGGACTGGAAGAAACACAAGCTGGAATCAAGACTGCTGGCAGAAATATCAATAACCTCAGATATGCAGATGACACCACCCTTATGGCAGAAAGTGAAGAGGAACTCAAAAGCCTCTTGATGAAAGTGAAAGTGGAGAGTGAAAAAGTTGGCTTAAAGCTCAACATTCAGAAAACGAAGATCATGGCATCCGGTCCCATCACTTCATGGGAAATAGATGGGGAAACAGTGGAAACAGTGTCAGACTTTATTTTTTTGGGCTCCAAAATCACTACAGATGGTGACTGCAGCCATGAAATTAAAAGACGCTTACTCATTGGAAGGAAAGTTATGACCAACCTAGACAGCATATTGAAAAACAGAGACATTACTTTGCCAACAAAGGTTCGTCTAGTCAAGGCTATGGTTTTTCCTGTGGTCATGTATGGATGTGAGAGTTGGACTGTGAAGAAGGCTGAGAGCCGAAGAATTGATGCTTTTGAACTGTGGTGTTGGAGAAGACTCTTGAGAGTCCCTTGGACTGCAAGGAGATCCCACCAGTCCATTCTGAAGGAGATCAGCCCTGGGATTTCTTTGGAAGGAATGATGCTGAAGCTGAAACTCCAGTACTTTGGCCACCTCATGCGAAGAGTTGACTCATTGGAAAAGACTGTGATGCTGGGAGGGATTGGGGGCAGGAGAAGGGGACGACAGAGGATGAGATGGCTGGACGGCATCACTGACTCAATGGACGTGAGGCTGGGTGAACTCCGGGAGTTGGTGATGGACAGGGAGGCCTGGCGTGCTGCGATTCATGGGGTCGCAAAGAGTCGGACACGACTGAGCGACTGATCTGATCTGATCTCTGAACCCCTTCCTGGCCCCTGGTCCCAAGGCACAGCAGGACCCTGCTGTTCTACCAGAGATGTGTTTGACACAAAAGAGTTACGTGTGTCTGAGAGTCTTTCTATTCCTAGGGGATTTAGGAAAACTTTAGAACAAGATCTGAGCTGACACAGGAATCTGAGTGAGACGCATCCCACCTAATTGTGGGCCTCCAAGTCGGGGAGCCACACAAGCGGATCCCCTTACAGTTGAGGCCTCCAGGAAGAAGGCCCTGAACGTGGTTTTAAACTGGTGC
This sequence comes from Bos indicus, assembly GCF_029378745.1. Taxonomy (NCBI): domain Eukaryota; kingdom Metazoa; phylum Chordata; class Mammalia; order Artiodactyla; family Bovidae; genus Bos; species Bos indicus. The sequence goes on along the minus strand of NC_091784.1, from coordinate 35,530,000 downwards.
CCAGACTGAGGGATTGTCAATGTGCCAACATGTGAGGACCCATTTTCTCCCCCTTGAGTCCCACTGAAATACGAAGTGGCCTGGCCCAAGCCTGGCAGTTCACCCCAGGGTCCACACGCAATGATCCTGGGACAGTCACAGCCCCTCTCCTGGGCTCAACTGCTCAGGGGGTTGGATGGGTTTTCGAGCTTCTTATAAACAGCAGAACCCTTTCCCAAATGTGACCGTACGCCTCCCATCAATAACACAAGATGTAAAAACGTGGGGTGCTCTGCCACAGAGGGTGCCCTCTACTTCCGACTCCGAGAGGCCCAGGAAGCCGCTGTGCAGGACAGAGGCGTCTGAGGTGCACGGGCTGGAGACCAGTGAGGCTGGGTGACCTTAAGCCCTATTTTCTAAGCTGCCTCTCTTTCGGGTGCTTTCCCAGAAGCACGGGCCTGCAACTCCACACCCCACCAGCTGACATGGTAAGCATGACCAGTAACTAGAGCATGACCTTGAAAGACCTGTTATGGGCAGCTGGCCACCCGGGCACTGTCAGAAAGCATTCCTGTGGACCTGGGAAAGTCGAATCCTGTGCAAAGACATATCAAAGAAATGTTCTACTTTGCTAGATGTGTTGTTTTTAACACAATGGAGTATTATTTTTCTGTCTCTCAAAGTCATAAAAATAACTTAATTTCAATACACAGTCCCACAAACACTGAGAAGTCACATTGCTGGGAGGGATAAACTCCTTCCAGAAAACAGTCTGGTAATATGTATCAAGAGGTTTAAAAATGTTCACTCAGGGGACTTCCCTGGCAATCCAGCGGTTAAGACTCCTTGCTTCCACTGCAGAGGGCGCAAGTTCAATCCCTGGTCAGGAAACTAAGATCCTGCATGCCCCATGGTGAGGCCATCACTTGCTTTGACCCAATCATTAAGAAATCTATCTAAGGAGATTAGAGGAAAACGTCAACATAAAGCTATTCCCCACAGCACTACTTTAACTTGGTAAAGAGAAGCAGAGAGAAAACTCAGTAGAAATGTACCCAAATGCTAACAACAGCTGCCTTTGAGTGGAGAAACTGCAGGAGACCTTTTGTTTAACTTCTGAACTTTTCCCATTTTTTAAAGTGGGAAAGTTTTACTTCTGTTATCAGAAACAAACCTCAACAATGCCCACAACTTTCAAAAGATCGTAAATAGGAACCAAACCCCCACCTCTGTTAACCTACCATCCTGACTTTAGACAGCCACTCCCGTCGCAATGGGGTTTCATTAACAGGCCTGTCAAAGCACCACGGTGCCTCCTTGCCAAGAGACACACGCCCCACCCGAGTTCCCAGAAAGTGCAAAAAACACACCACCCAAGGACCTGGATTATTACAACAGGAGCGCTGCAAGGTAGGGCTTTGGTTTAGACAAGGGATGGCTCCATCAAGCGCCACTCAGACCTTACTAGGCTTCTGAAGGATGGAAGGACTAACACTTGAGTTGTCCCTTGCACGCTGCGGCTGCAAGATGAGAAATGACAACTCCTCTCCTGGCTGGTGCCTGTCTGGGGCCTCCAAAGGCAGGTCTGAGCAGAAAGCCACACAGTATCCAGGGGGTGGGCCCCCGTGACCGACAGTTGCTCCATGGACAACCTCCTTCACCAGCACCAAGAACCTGCTGCCCCTTCTTTGGCCAGGAGCAAACTGACCACCCACAGGTCATCAGAGGGCTGAGCCCTGGTTCCCAGGCCTACCCTGAGGCCAGAATGTGGGAGCCGAGGAAGCAATGGCAGGCACAGTGGCCAGCAACAAGAGCTTACTATGTATTACCAGGCCAGTGCTGGCTAAGTATCTTCTGAGTGTTCTCACTTAATCTTTACAATACAGGGCAGGGTATTATCTCTGTTTTATAAAAGAGAAAACTGAGGCAAAAGATAAGCAAGTTGCCTGAGAAGTCACAGGTATGTGCTGTGCTGTGTTCAGGAGCTCAGTCGCGTCCGACTCTCTGTGACCCCACGGACTGTAGCCCACAAGGCTCCTCCATCCATGGGGATTCTCCAGGCAAGAATACCGGACTGGGTTGCCATGCCCTCCTCCAGGGGATCTTCCCAACCCAGTGATCGATCCCAGGTCTCCCGCACTGCAGGTGGATTCTTTACCATCTGAGCCAAAAGGGAAGCCCAAGATACTGGAGTGGGCAGCTGATCCCTTCGCCAGGGGAACTTCCCAACTCAGGAATTGAACCAGGGTCTCCTGCAATGCAGGAGGATTCTTTACCAGCTGAGCTATGGGGGAAACCCAGTCACAGGTTTCCCAAATCAGTTTGCAGAGGGAGAAGTTGATGTGGGTACATCAGCCTGCCAGATGTGTCTGCTCAGCCTACTACAGTTTGTAAATCTTACAGATTGAGCTAATGTTTTAAAATTAGGATAAATCAGTCAATCAATCCAGATTTCCAGCTTCTCTTGAAAACCAGAAAACCTGGCAACGTTTGCAGACCTGACCCAGATTCATTATCTAGCTAGCGACAACGAGCTGCGCCACTGTGGTGGCTGGTTCTGCTCTCGAGGTTACCACAGTTACCATGACTCCCCAGCGCGAGGCCAGCAAACCTTTTCTGTAAAGGGCCAGAAGGTACCTATTGTAGGCTCGGCAGAACATAGGGTGTCTGCTGCAACTACTCAACTCTGCAGTGTGAAAACAGTAATGGGCCACGTGTAAACTAACTCGTGTGGCTGTGTCCCAATAAAACTTTATTTACAAAAACAGGCTGTGGGCTGACTTGGCCCATGAGCTACGGTTTGCCAGCCAAGCTGTGCTCTCACTGTCCGGATAGTTGAGAAGGACTTCTTGGAACCCGTTTCTCTTTTAAACGCTGCGAGAGTGCTTATGGCTCTGGCGAGCCTCCCGTGTGGCATGCCTGTGCTCTGCAGACACGTTGGGCTTCGCCCAACACCTGAGGGTAAAACACAGCACCCGAGAGCACGACAGGCGGTGTGCGGCCCGGGTCCCCTGGGAAAGCCCAACTGCTCCCCAGAGCCACGCCTTTCCTGCGTCGGGCAATCAGGCCCTGTCTGCCTCTCCTCTCTGCACTCCCCGTGACTCTCTTATCTGTTCCCACGGCTTCAATAATCCCACGCACGTTGATCGTCCAGATCTTTCTTCAGATACCCTGCCCACATCCCTGGTCCAGCCATCAGCAACCCCAGGGACAGCCCAGGACTGATCAGGCTGTTTCATGCCCACCCCTCTCCCACCCACAGTGTCCACTCTACCTGTCCATTCACTCATCTCTTAATTCCCTGTGAAATCTTTCCTATACCCACTCCTGCCCTGCAGTGAAAAGTGGCCACATCTAACCACCAATGTCCATATGACACCTGAGTGCGATTATCTACTTGTCCCCTCCAGTGGGGCATGGGCTCCTTACAGGCAAGGATTACGGTTAGGAAAAGATTTTTCAAAGGAGACACAGAATGCTGACTATAAATGAAAAGATACATTTCACAGTGTTAGAATCAAGAATGGTTGTTCAACAAAACGTGCCTTAAAGAAAACAGAAAGTTACAAGCTGGAAAAAGATATGTGCAATAAACACAAAGGATTAAAATCAAGCATACATAAAAAAACTCTTACAAATCAATTTTTTTTTTAATGCCAAGAACCCCACAGAAAAATTGGCAGAAGATATAATTTACAGAAACACACATGCCAATAAACTCATGTAGAGATGCTTGACATTAGGGTTTGGTGACATAGAAACCATGATCCCAAAGATCCCATTTTATATCCATTCCATTGGCAAAAAAAAAAACAAAAAACAAAAAACCAGCCTATATCAAGTGTTGGCAAGAGTGTGGAGCAAGTGTGGAAGTGTACGAGGGCAAACTCTACAACCACTTCAGAAAAGAGTCTGGCAACAGCTATGGAAGTTGAATATTTATTTACCTTACGATCCAGCAAAACACCAGCCCTCAGTTCACACCCAAGAAAACCTCTTGAGTAGGTGCAACAGGGAACATGTACAGAAGTGTTCAGAACAGCTCTCTCTCAGTAGCAAAAACCTGGAAACGACCAGGCGCCCATCAATGGAAGATCAGATGCAGAAACTGGTTTCTTCACACCATGGACTATTATTCAATATTCAAGACAAATGAACCAAGTGATAGCAATACTACGGACAAATTGTAGCAATATTTTTTTAGGTTCCTTAGGAATACCCAGGTACCATAAAACTAGATAAAAATGAAAGCAAAGGGATAATGGATATCTCAGGATGGGAACAGGAAGAAAGATCAAAAACTGGATATGTATTCTGTCTCAAGATCCTGGCTTTTGTTGTGGATGGATGAAACGCAGGAACTTACAACACTCATTAAAAAAAACTTAGGAAATAAATAAAAGTAGGCCATGTGTGAACAGGTGATCAGTGTGGAGCAACCCAGTTCTCTGTTTATCTGAGGTGAATATTAAAACAAACCCACAGAGGTGACTCTTTAATTCATCTCCGGGTGCTGAGCACAAACCCTGGCACACAACTTCCTGGGTACATGTGGAATGAACGAGGGACGCTTTGTCCGTAGCCCCATTCCTGCTGTCTCTTAGGTACCTCCAACATGTCTGAAGTCAAACTCACCTTCCTTGCTTCTCTCTCTTTCCTCCTGGATTCCTCGGCTCCGGGCTGCCCCTCCTCCAGCTTCTCCCCACAGCCCAGCAGCTGCCCTGGCTTGCTCTCGCCTCCTCAGCCCCCACTGTGAGCACCCGGCTGGGACCTGTCAGCCTCTCACCTTGATGAGCACACTCTCTCACCTGGCTTCTTCCACCGTTTCTCCTTCTCACCCACCTCAGAGACAGGGATGAGGCGGAGCTTCCTGGAGTACAGTCCTGCCCCTCTCTCTCCACACCTCCCTTCGAGGTCTAGAAACAATGTTCACATTCCGTGGCTCACGGTGAAAGTCCACCAGCCTGGTCCCTCCCTAACACTACCTGCTGGCACACTCCCTTCAGTACCCCTCTCTCGTCTACTCTTCCCCCTCCCCAGCTCCTTCCACAGAGTTTAAGTGATGACCCGATACCCCATATATATCCGGTTTCCCCAACTCTGTGCTTCAACTTTACCTGGAACCCCACCCATTGGCCAACCAGTTAAACACCTCCAGGATGCCGTGATGTGCCCTCTTGCAAGAAAATCCCCTCTCATCAACTTCTACAGCATTGCATCTGTCCTCTACAGTTCTCTCCGGCCATTCTATCTCTTTGACAAGCCCAGGAACAGCCAGAGCACAAGCTTCCCTGTCTACCTCCCTGTACTAGAAGCTGGCGTGATGTAAGGAAACAGTCACGAGGAGAATGATCCAATCCAACCCATTCCATGCTTTCTAGCCAGGGTGCTCATTTAGCAAGGCCCTTCCTGGAATTCTCCGCTAAAATCCCCCAAGTCTTGACATGACACGCAAAAGCCCCCACACTCAGCCCTGTACCCATCCCGATGCCCCAGCCACACTGGAGTCACACTTACAGTGACCCAGACACACCGGGTCTCTTCACAACTTTGCATTTACTGACTCCTCTGCCTGGCTTCGTCCCATACTTCCTGGGTCCTACTCCTTCTTCACAATTCACTTTGGCTCTCACGTTCTCAAAGCCTTCTGGACCTTCCCTTCTGGGCAAGGGTGGGGGTGGGGTGGGCTCTGCCTGTGATTACCCACTCCTCTATATGTATCACACCGACAATGCTTTGTTGCAATCTATGGTTTCTTTACCTTTCCCACTGAATGATGAGCTCCTGGAAGACAGAGTTTTTATGGCTGGTCACTGCACGCTCAGCACCAAGCAGGGGGCCTGACCAAAAGGAAGCACCCAGTAAAGGTTCAAGTGACCAAGGAAATTAAAATTTTCGATGCAGAAATCCTGACTCGTGTCCTTCGTCTCATAACGCATGTGTGAAAACAGAAAGTAGCTTCTAAGACTGGTTAAACAGGAGAAGCTGTTGGCAAGAAGCCACCTGAATTTATCTGAGACAGGAGGCAATCAACAATCCACTTCCAGGGCTCACTTTCATCCTGGGGACCTCAAATTTCCCCCTTCCCAGTCTGCACTTTCTCTACTGAAAACCAGATTGGAAAGGCAGCGACGTGAAATCCCTGTGGCTCTCACCTTTTCTCTGTGGAGAGCTGGCACAAACCGTGCCTTATTGATGAAGATACCAGATCCTTAGGAGGAATGACTTGTGTGGATTCCCATCTTGATAGAAAACGCAAACAACAAAAACCGGGCAAATCTGAAAGGCTTGCTGACTCAGCGACACAAATTCCAAGGCACCTTTGCCAACAAGGAAGAAGACGATCGGGTTTTAAATTGGGAAACAGCAGTTAGTGAAAACGAATGCACAGATGTTGGGTCTGTGTGCTGTGGCTGGGGACTGGAAACCACCAGATTTATTTTCCAACAGCCTGGGCACAGCAGAAGGTACAGTAGTCTCCCTCTGCCCACTCAATAATCAAGGGGCTAGTTAGGGGAAGGAAAAAAAAACAAAAAAAAGCCCTTCCACAGAAAGGCCTGAAAGGATTTTGTAAGCCAGTTTGCTCTGTGAGCATCCAAGAAATCAACAAACCACAGAACATAAAAGTTTGCCAAGGTCACGCAGTGAATGAACAAGAAGCCTAGCTATAGTTACCCAGATGGTTTAAGTAAAGCCTGATTACCAGAAAGACCACCTTCTAGAACTCTAGACGAGCTACGATGGCACACAGAAATATTTTGAGTTTCTTAAGCGGCCAAGCGTCTATCACACAGTATTTCCACTGCTACTGGCACTTAGGGAAGAGGAACCAGTGTGGAGGACAGTAGCTGACTTGAGAAAGGGTAGTTTCGGGGGCAAAGGGGGAGGGAAGTCTTCTAAGTCCTCTTCACAGCGTAAGCTACTGGCACCCCGCAAAAGTGAGCCAGGGTCCCAGAAAAGAGGCACTTCCTGGAAGGCGGACCTTACTTGAGAAGAAGAAAGCGGAGTTAGTTAAGCGAACTCCTCAGAAGTACAGCCCCCGGCTCCAGGGACCCGTCCACCGGGAGGCAGATCCCAGCAGGACCCACACCCTCACTAGGGCAGCCCGGTGTCCCCGCCGCCGCCGCCTCCGGATCCTGTACGAAAGGGTACTCTCCTCCCGACGGGCCAAACTCTCAGGGTCTGCGCCCCTCCCCTTGCCAGCACTTCGGCGTTCCCGCTCCCCACCCCGTCCGGTCTCTCAATGCCCTCAACTCCCGCCCCCGGGGACCTCCACCCGGAGCCCGGTCCCCGCAATCCCCCTGGGACCTCACCCCGGAGCGCCTCTCCAGCCCGGCCCAACCCTCCCTCACGCCCACGCCCGCCCCCTTCCGGTCCCAGCTCGGCTAGGTCTCCCCCGCGTCCCCGGGACCCCAGCCCTAGGCGAGGAGCAGGTGGCCCGGGCCGGCCCTCTCACCGAGACTGAAGAGAGCGAGGCAGGCGAGCGGAGGACACCGCCGCGCTCAGACTGCAGCTCCGCTTCGGCCTGGGCACTGCTCCGGCTGTAGCTCCTACTCTAACGAGGAGGCAGCTTGAGTGAAACTCGGCGTCGCAGCTTCCTCGGGTTCCAGTGCGCATGCCCAAGACGCTGGGCCTTCTGGGAAACGTAGTTCCGGCGGGGCAGCAGGGGGGCGGGGCCGAGCCCGACGTGCACCTGTTCGGTTCAGTTCAGTTCAGTTGCTCAGTCGTGTCCGACTCTTGGCGATCCCATGGACTGCAGCACGCCAGGCTTCCCTGTCCATCACCAACTCCCGGAGTTTACTCAAACTCATGTCCACTGAGCCAGTGATGCCATCCAACCATCTCATCCTCTGTCCCCTGCTCCCGCCTTCAATTTTTCCCAGCATCAGGGTCTTTTCAATGAGTCAGCTCTTCGCATCAGGTGGCCAAAGTATTGAAGCTTCAGCTTCAGCATCAGTCCCTCCAATGAATACTCAGGACTGATTTCCTTTAGGATTGACTGGTTTGATCTCCTTGCTCCCCAAGGGACTCTCAAGAGTCTTCTCCAACACCACAGCTCAAAAGCATCAATTCTTCAGCGCTCAGCTTTGTTTATGGTCCAATTCTCACATCCATACGTGACTACTGGAAAAACCATAGCTTTGACTAGACCGACCTTTGTCAGCAAAGTAATGTCTTTCCTTTTTAATATGCTGCCTAGGTTGGTCATAGGTTTTCTTCCAAGAAAAAAGAGCTTTGTACCTACTTGGGCGCATCCCAGGAGACCTTCATACCTACTTGGATGACAGACACTTAAACATGCAACTGCAATCTAGTGTGATAAATGTGATAAAGGAGTAAGAGCATAGAAGGGGTGCCTAATTGCAGGAAGAGGGGATGTCAGGAAGACATTTCACGGGAGGTGACACTAGAATTTGAAGCCTGAGTAGGGGTTTGTCAAATGGAATACAGAGAAACATTTGCAAAGGATGAGAGATGAGAAAGTGCCTGATGCATTCAGGAAGCAATGAAATGTTCTGTGTAGCCAAGGCAGAGAATAGGTACATGGACAGGGTGAGGACAGAGAAAATGGATTAGGGTGTGGCAGGATATGGTTAAATGGCTGGGTGAGATTATGAAGGACTCTAAATATCACGCAAGAAATTTAGTCCACTGGAGTCAATGGAAGGATTTAAGCAGAGGAAAGAGAGGCAGCATTGCACTTTAGAAGGATACCCTTGTGGTGGGTGGAGGATTGAGAAAGGAGTGGGGAGACCAGTTTGGAGGCTTAGGCTGTAGTCCAGGTCAAAAGTGATGAGGCTTAAACCAGGCTAATGACTAATATTTTGGATCACAGACTTCCTTTACAAAGCTAAAGAAAGTGGTTCCCAGAAAAATGCTCGGATACATTCACACGTATACACACATACATTTTACATACAGTTTCAGGGGGTTCAGCGTCCTCTGAATCTTGGACTCTAATTGAAATATCTTTACATAATCTAATCAAAAGCTAGTGAAGGAAGAGAAGGAGTGCCTGCAGCAGGCCTAGTTTCTGGTACCCTAGGGCAGGACCTCTTACCGCCCGGGACCTGACTCAGAGGACACTGGTCTTGAGCCTAGGAAGGCATCGAAGTCGGGATCTCCCAGTTATGCCCAGAGCCAGCTCTCCATAGAGGAATGAAGGGTAGCGTTTTACCCACGATTTATACTAGATGCTTGAAGTGGCTACAGATTAGAATAGGACACTTCCCTTCCCCTCTCAGAGCCTCAGTTACCTCAGCCATAATCATCCACAGGACGTCTAAGGCACTTAGTAGGTGCTGAGCACTGGACATGCGTCACCTCAGTGAATCCTCTCAACGAGATGGATGTTATTCCCATTTTTTGGACCTCTCCCCACAGCATGCAGGACTGTGGGGTCCTAGCCACTGGACTGCCAGGGTATTCCCTGAGGAATGCTGACTTCTGAAGAACGGATGAGAGGCAGAAATGTCTGGGGAAGAGGCTGGACTTGGGGACACGGGGTGAGCATGATGGCTTAGATCCAAGAGAAGTGTCCCATGAAGGGGGTGCTCAGTGATGGCAGACAGTTCTGAGAGGCCCAACCTGCTGGTCCCCGGGCGGGGAGCCCATCCAGAACCCAGGGCTCCTGCTTCCCTATCTGGGGCTCCCTCATTTTTCAGTCAACCGGCTGACATTCAGAAAAGTCCCAAACTTCTGACTTAGCACAGGAAGGCCATTAGTGACCGCACAGCAGTTTCCACTGAGAGACAGGAACTGAGGTCATGGAGGTTAGGAACGCCTGGGAGTACAGGCGGCTCTTCCAAGAGCCATCTTTGTGTTCCACACATGGGAGGAGGGATTGAGAGGACCGAAGAGGATAAACCCCCACAGGGGGGATGACACCACCTCCATAAGGATGCCCGTGGCCGCCTGCACTTTCGGTGACCTCCGAAAGGCGGGAATAGCAGGTGATAGTCACTTTCTTTGTACTTTTCCTGTAACATTTGAGTGTGTCCCAATGAATAGTTTCCATTTTTATAACCTGAAAGGAAAGACTATTTTTATTTGGGGAAAAATGAAGAGTTCCGGTTGTGAAAAGAGGCAAAATAGGGCAGCAGCAAGAGGGAGAAGGGGGGACAGGGACTGTGAGTTTTTAGGCAGGAGAAAGTGGGGACAGGGACTCTGAGTTTTTAGGCAGGAGAAAGTGAGTGTGCTGTGTCCTGAGGTCACAGCAAGATGTCCCTCAAGAAGCTGGAAATGAGGGAAACTGGATGGACCACTTGCAAACTGAATTTGAAGCCAATACACGCAGCAGAAGGAGGCTGGTTAAATGACCCTAGAACGCTAGGTAGAAAGGATGAGGAAGACTCACAGGTGCTGAGGGAACTGGTAGCTGAGATCTGCTGCTGCTGTTGCTAAGTCACTTCAGTCGTGTCCAACTCTGTGAGACCCCGTAGATGGCAGCCCACCAGATTCCCCCATCCCTGGGATTCTCCAGGCAAGAACACTGGAGTGGGTTGCCATTTCCTTCTCCAATGCATGAAAGTGAAAAGTGAAAGTGAAGTCGCTCAGTCGTGTCCGACTCTTCTCGACCCCATGGACTGCAGCCTACCAGGCTCCTCCACCCATGGGATTTTCCAGGCAAGAGTACTGGAGTGAGGTGCCATTGCCTTCTCCGAGCTGAGATCTAGTGTTAAGTGAAAAAGGAACTCTCAGAGCAGAGGGTTATAGTAGAGTAGGTACTTATTTGTGTGTGTGTGTGTTTATTGGTGTGTAGTTGAGTTACAATATTTTGTTAGCTGCAGGTGCACACCAAAGTGAATCAGCTATTCATATCAGATCAGATCAGTCGCTCAGTCGTGTCCGACTCTTTGTGACCCCATGAATTGCAGCACACCAGGCCTCCCTGTCCATCACCAACTCCCAGAGTTCACTCAGACTCACGTCCAGCGAGTCAGTGATGTCATCCAGCCGTCTCATCCTCTGTCGTCCCCTTCTCCTCCTTCCCCCAATCCTTCCCAGCATCAGAGTCTTCATATACATATATTCATTCTTTTCAGAGTCTTTTCCCGTATAGGTCATTACAGAGTATTGAGTTCCCTGTGCTATGCAGTAGGTTATTAGCTATTTATTTTATATATGCTAGTGTGTATATGTCAATCCCAATCTCCCAGTTTACACCCCCTTCACCCCTCCCCATATAACCGTGTTTGTTTTCTACATCTGTGACTCTATTTTTGTTGTATAAATAAGTTCCTTAGTGCCATTCTTTAGATTCTACATATAAGCTACATCATACATTTGTCTGACCTGCCTCACTCAGTATGACAATCTCTGGGTCCATCCATATTGCAAATGGCATTATTTCATTCTTCTTTGTGGCTGAGTAATATTCAACTGGGCTTTCCTAATGGCTTGGTGGGTAAAGAATCTGCCTGCATTGCAGGAGATGCAAGACATGCCGGTTTGATCCCTCGGTTGGGAAGATCCCCTGGAGGAGAAAATGGCAACCCACTCCAGTAATCTTACCCGAAAAATCCCATGGACAGAGGAGCCTGGCAGGCTACAGTCCAAAGGGCTCCGAAGGATAGGACACAACTGAATGCCTGAGCACAGAGCAGGCTATTCCACTGTAAATGGGTACCACATCTTTATCCATTCCTCTGTCAATGAACAGTTAGGTTGCTTCTCTGTCCTGGCTATTGTAAGTAGTGCTGCAGTGAATACTGGTGTGTGTGTATGTGTGTGTTTAAAATGCACACACAGGCTTGTCAGCAGAGATTTTTCTGTAAGGAAACCTAAGATGCTCCAAGAAGGTAACAGATGAGCTGAAGATTTTTATTTTATTTACTATATATTCGGGCTTCCCTGATAGCTCAGTGGTAAAAAAATCTGCCTGTAATGCAGGAGACACAGATTTGATCCCTGGGTTAGGAATATCCCCTGGAGATGGAAATGCCAATATTCAATGCTAATTTTTTCTACCACAAAAATATGAGACTTCCCCCCAACACACACACACACAGTAGGGTAGGTTAGGTATGCCCTGTGGGAGCTGAAACATTCCTGGCAGAGGCTCTGTCCTTAATCATCTGCCCAGAAGGAAAGACTTTTTTTCTAATGTCTCAGAGACCGGCATTTGTGCCCCCCACGGACCTTTGAGGGTTCCTAAGCAACGGAGGGGTTTCCCAGGCGGCACTAGTGGTAAAGAACCCGCCTGCCAATGCAGGAGACGTAAGAGATGTGGGTTCGATCCCTGGGTCAAGAAGATCCCCTGGAGGAAGGCATGGCAGCCCACTCCATTATTCTTGCCTGGAGAATCCTGTGGACAGAGGAGATTGGCTACAGTCCGTGGGGTCGCACAGAGTCGGACACGACCAAAGCAGCTCAGCACGCACGCACACAAGCAGCTGAGAATGAGTGAGGTGGCCATAGGTGGGGGAGTGGTGGTGGCCAAAGGAACTTAGATTAAAAAATAAAGTCGGGGTAAGGGGAACTTTCCTGGTGGTCCAGTGGTTAAGACTTTGCCCTTCCAATGGAGGGGGTGCAGGTTCGATCCCTGCTTGGGGAACTAAGAGCCCAATGCCATGGGGTGTGGCCAAAAGAAATAAAATAGCCTAAAAATAAATTAATTAACAGTGGGACTTCCCTTGTGGTCCAATCGTCAAGACTCTGACCGTCTACTCTGGGAGGCAACCAGTTCAACCCCTGGCAGGGAACTAAGATCTCGCATGTCACGTGATGTGGCCAAAAAAATAAAGTCCTTCAACTCCACTCCAGGTGTCAGCGTTTACTGCTTCCTAAAGCTCCAACCCTGGACTCAGCCTCCAGCTCACCCTGGAGCAAGAAAAGATCAACGTAAACCTGGGAAAAGGCAAGACAGTGGAGCCCAGGGATGCCGCTGAGGGGATCAAGCCCTTTCTGATGTTTTGCTTGGGAAGGCAGAATTTCGTTGCCTGGTGCCTCAGCTAATTGGCCTCCATCTGATACTCCGGAGGGCTTGTGTGATTAGAAGCCACAGCTGCCTTGCTCATTATTTCTGATTAATAGGCAGCACTTGGCATCTCTGGGCAACGGTGCTGGCTCAGGATCCAGGTGTGATCTACACAGCCCACAAGAGCATGATGGCTTTGCAGCCCTGAGGTGGGAAGCTGTCCCCACTGAAAGCATTGTCTTATGTAAGTCCCAGTCCCTTGGAACACGATTTGATGAACTGCTTTGTCCTCGCTACTTCCCTTGCTGCCAGTCTGAAATAACTAATGTGTACTCAGAGTTAATACATTGGAGATGTTTGTTTTAAATCTAAGCAATCACACTTGACCTCTGGCCCCCACTCCACAGTTATTGTTTTGATTGTAAAGTAATGCTCTGGCACCCTAGTGTCAGAAAGAGAAAAAGAGAAAAGAGAGAAAGAAAACAAAAAGAGAGAGAAAGAGATCGAACAGGCCCAAAATGGACTCACTTGTGCTAAGCCCCACAACAGCAAACCAAGACTTAATAACTAATTGCAGTTTCAGCCTCTCCCAGGAAAATAATCCTTTAACCAGCCTCTCCTTTAACCAGTCAATCTGGAATTACCTAGCAAGTACCAGTGGTGGTTCAGATGGTAAAGAATTTGCCTGCAACGCAGGAGACCCTGGTTCGATCCCTGGATCGGGAAGATCCCCTGGAGAAGGGAATGGCAAGATCAGGCTTCCCATTGATCTCCAGAATACTGGCTACCGACTCCAGTATTCTTGCCTGGAGAATCCCATGAACAGAGGAGCCTGGTGGGCTACAGTCCTTGGGGTCCCAAAGAGTTGGACACAACTGAATGACGAACACGAACATATCAGTGAAGTGATTCGCCCCATACACACTTTGTGCCCCATAGTAGGAGGGTAACTTTCCCTGAAATAACCCCCTCTGCTCAAAACTTCCTCTTCCCACCCTCTTCTGCCTATAAAAGGCTTTCATTTCGTACAGCTGTTTGGAGGTCCTTTCTATTTGCTAGACAGAGTGCTGCCTAACTCATGAACTGTTGAATGAAGCCAATAAGGTATTTAAATTTACTCAGTTGAATTTTGTTTTTTACATTCATTTGGGATCTTGAGTTACCCGAGAGAAGGGATCAGGGACTTCTCTGGCAGTCCAGTTGTTAAGACTCTGAGCTTCCACTTCTGTGGGCATGGGTTCAATCCCTGGTCAGGGAACTTAAGATTCCACATGCCATACAGTGCAGCCAAAGGGAAAAAAGATAAAGAGAAGGGATCCACTGTGATGTGTGGACAAACTCAGGTGCCCTAGCCTGAAGGCTGAGGGCAGGTGGTCCCTTGGTAGACAATGGATTATCTTTCTGGTGATATCCTACCTCCTCCTGAAAATTTCCATTAGCCCTTAGGAGTTGCTCAGAATCTACTGGGGAAAAAAATACCTGATAAATCTCACACCTGTCAGGAAAAATTGTAGAAGACCTTGAAAGTGAAATGAAAGTCACTCAATTGTGTCCCACTCTGTGCGACCCCATGAACTGTAGCCCGCCAGGCTCTTCTCTCCATGGGATTCTTCAGGGAAGAATACTGGAGTGGGTAATCATTCCCTTCTCCAGGAGATCTTCCCCAACCCAGGGATTGAACCTGGGTCTTCTGTATTACAGGCAGATTCTTTGCTGTCTGAGCCACCAGGGAAGCCCCCAAAAGACCTTGAAATAGGCAGAAAGTTAATCTGAAAGGGTGTTAGAAAACGCCCGGTTACCTGATTCTTTGAATCTGTGCCTTTCCTTTTACAAAACCGATAGTAATACAAATAACTCTTATCCAGAGGGATCTTATTGACTTCTGTCTGTGGAAGCCATTTTTGTCTCTATCAGCAAATTCATGTCTGCATTCCTGCTTGCCTTTGTAAATGTTTTTTTTTTTTTTTAATTCTCCTTTGTTTTCTTTTTTTCCTGATTCTCTTTTGAACCACTTTTTTACATCTTGCTCTTACCCTCAATGAATGAGTTAAAACAAGGTCTTCGACACTTTTTTATTTTACATTTGTGGTATCATGATTTTTTTCTTCATTGTTCTTTAACATACCTCATATCTCCCTTTTCCCCCTGGCTATCAGGAAGGCAAAAATTTAAGATTAAGTTGTCTTATTTTTCTAAATGTTTTACCAGCAGGGAATGCCTGTGGGCTGGGACTGCAGGCTGGTCCAGGCAACAGTGTGTGGGATTTCCCAAAAGGGCAAGCAAGGGGCAGCTGGAGCCCCCAGGATGTGCCACGTACCTTTGGGTGAAGTTTTAAACCTTCAAACTGTTGATTCACCCAGGGTTTCCCAGCATATAATAGGGCGCTTCCCCAAACACACACCAGGGACCTGCGTGCCTGCCACTCTCCTCCCTTCCCAAGGAAGCTCCACCTTGAGGCAGGCAGGCAGGGCCCTCTGACATTACTGCTGGAGGCCAGTGTCTCCGCTCACTGAGCTGAGGCCCCCCGGGAACTGCCTGGGGCTGACACTCACGGTCACATCCTCAGCACACTTCCTCCCCACACCAGACCCAGCCACTTCCTCTGAGGACAACCGAAGCTGAATGAGAAATGAGTTCCTGAGATGTTGCAATACCCGGGACCATGAGGACAAGTAACCCGTAGGTGTCTGCGGCAGGGACAGCCCCCCAGGGGTCCTGGGAGTAATCTTTCTGGAGAACAGCTCTGAATGCACACTGCGTTCCAAGCGTCACATGAATCATTCCCATAACCCTGAAGTTGAGAGCTCCCCTACCTGAAACAAGATAAAGCTTAGCAGGAGGAAGCGGGCTCAGGCAGGGGTGGAGCTAGGTGGAATGTGAGACCGGTCGCCTGGCCCAGGGGTCCTGACCAAGATTCCAGCAATGCACTGTTAATCTGCAGACAGTGCCATCCTACAGACGAAGGGAACTGCCAACCTGACCATGGCCGGCTTTCTGTCGGCCCCCTGACCGTACTCCGCTGCTCAGTTGATCTCCCCAACAGGGACAGTCCATCCATGGCACTCAGCCCTTCGGTGGCTCTTCTTCCTGTCATCAGCCCTACATGGCCTCCCTCTCTACTCTCCCCCTTACTGGACATCCAGGCCCTCCAATCCATCAGAGCCCATGCTCTCCCTGTCCTCTCTTCCCTTCATACCCACCTCCCCATTTTGCCCAGCTAGGACCTGCTTGATCCTTGAGGGTTTACTCCAGGATCACCACCTCCAGGAAGCCCACCCTTCCTACTCCAAGTCTCTTTTCCCCTTATATAGCATACCTGATAGAAAGGGAGGCAGATTCCTACTTGAGGTAAATCCCTTGGCCCAGAATCAGCCGGGGATTTTGTTGAGACGCAGAGTCTTAGGTCTGGAATGGGGTCCCAAACTCTGCCTTTCCCACAATCCCCAGGTGATGCCCAGTGGTGTTTATAAAAAACAAAACAAGAAAAACACATGGACTTCATTGGTGGTACAGTCACTAAGAATCTGTGTGTCAATGCAGGGAACACGGGCTCGATCCCTGGTCCAGAAGATTCCACATGCTGTGGACCAGCTAAGCCCGTGTGCCCTAACCACTGAGTCTTCACGCTGCAGCTACTGAAGCCTGCGCTCCACAAAAAGAGAAGCCAGTGCAACGAGAAGCCCATGCACTTCAACTAGAGAGGAGCCCTCCGCTGGCACAGCTAGAGAAAGCCTGTGTGCAGCAGCGAAGACCCAGTGCAACCAAAAACAAATTTGTAAAAACCCTGAAAGAAAACCAACAAGACAGGAGCAAGGATCTAGGCCTTCCTCTTCTGAGACCCAGAATCACAAACTCTTGCTCTGAATGTTTTTAAGCGCCATTGGCTCCAATCAGTTTATGCCTCAATAGCCCTGCCCAGCTGAAACCAGCCCCATGTGGCCCCCAAGGGTGCTCAGGGCTCACAGCAGGTGACTAGCAAGGCTGGGATTCCACAGTGATCTTCACCCAGTGAGAAGTCACAGCTGGGGACGAGGTTGGAGGCAGCTAAGAGCCAGTGCAAGGTAGGGACATCACAGCCCTCAGCAGAAAGAGCATGGCCACCTCCCCTGGAGAGGGGCCACAAACTTCCTGGGCACCCTTCTCTTGCTGAGCAGCCCTAGAGGCAGTGGCCCGTCAAGGGAGTGAGGAAAGCAGGGGAGGCAGAGAGGCAGCTCCTGTCCATCACAGGAAGCCCTGAAGCACTCACAGCTAGTGACTTGATGCTTGCTCCTTGGAGGAAAAGCTATGACCAACCTAGACAGCGTATTAAAAAGCAGAGACATTGCTTTGCCAACAAAGGTCCGTCTAGTGAAACTTTGGTTTTTCCAGTGGTCATGTATGGATGTGAGAGTTGGACTATAAAGAAAGCTGAGCACCTAAGAATTGATGCTTTTGAACTGTGGCGTTGGAGAAGACTCTTGGGAGTCCCTTGGACTGCAAGGAGGTCCAACCAATCCATCCTAAAGGAAATCAATCCTGTATATTCATTGGAAGGACTGATGCTGAAGCTCCAATACTTTGGCCACCTGATGTGAGGAACAGACTCATTGGAAAAGACCCTGATGCTGGGAAAGATTGAAGGCAGGAGGAGAAGGTGACAACAGAAGATGAGATGGCTGGATGGCATCATCGACTCAATGGACATGAGTTTGAACAAGCTCCGGGAGTTGGTGATGGACAGGGAGGCCTGGCATACCGCAGTCCATGGGATCGCAGAGTTGGACACAACTGAGTGACTGAAGTGAACCGAGACCACAGCACCCCCACATCCCAGCGGGGCTCCTCTACAGCAGCTTCAGCTGTCAAGATGAGCTCTGCCCTCTGCCATCACCTATGGCCTTCGAGCTTCTAGCCCACAGACGTGAGGCTTTCTGCCAGCTGCCACTAGAGAAAGAGACTAGAAGTCCTTTCCTCCTTGCCCCTACTCCTTGCACCAGATCCACGGGGCCCAGAGCCAGGACCCTCTGCCAGCCTAAAAGTGGGGCAGGGCCCACCCCACTTCAGCCCCCAACATCTCTCATTTTGGGCTCACTAGAGACACGGGGTTATAATTGCCCCTGAACAAGCGAGCCTTGGCCCAAGGAAGGACGCGTTGCCCAAAGCCAGGAAAACAGGCTTGTCTTCACCAACAATCCTGGCCTCTCTCCTCTTTGTTGTTTACTCGCCAAGTTGTGTTAGACTGTGACTCCTTGAACTGTAGCCCGCCAGGCTCCTCTGTCTCTGGGATTCTCCAGGTGAGAATACTGGAATGGACAGCCATACCCTCCCCTCCAGGGGATCTTCCCAACCCAGGGATTGAACTCTCATCTCCTGCATTGGCAGGCGGAGTCTTTACCACTGAGCCACCAGACAAGCCCATACAGACTCACTAAAGACACAGTGGTACTTTGATTTCACTGTTTGAACCCATGACTCGGTTATTGTCTGCCCTCCGCCCCTACACAGCCACTCCCAATTCACCCCCATCTAGTCACTGCTCCACACCAAGTTCACTTTCTTCTTTTATTGGGAAGCAGACACAGGGCACACGGGGTGAGAAGCAGCCCGAAGCCTCCCAGTGAGACCCAGGACAATGGCAGCCAGAGTCAAGGTCATCACAGTAGCCAGGCCTAAGCCCAGCATCACCAGAGGGGGAGAGGAGGTGGGCCCTTCCACGCCACGGTCATTCATCTTCCTCAGGAAGATCAACGGCCCCACGGTGACATCTGCTTCCTCCGTCACTGAAAGACAAGACATCCGAGGGTTACCCAAGTCCCCAAGCCAGGAATCGGGTGAGGGGTTTGTTCTGCTCAACGGGCTGAACCGGTAGGTTTAGTTCTAGCTGCTGCATTAGTCTCCCGGACCCGGGATTATGGGCTACCCTGGTGGCTCCGCGGTGAAGAATCTCTAGCCAACGCAGGAGACACGGGTTCAATCCTTGGGTCAGGAAGATCCCCTGGAGGAAGGCACGGTTACCCACTCCAGTATTCTTGCCTGGGAAATCCCATGGACAGAGGAGCCTGGTGGGCTATTGTCCATGGGGTTGCAAAGAGTTGGACATGACTAAGCAACTTAAAAACCCCCTGACTGTCAGGATCCCAGGATGACTGCAGAATGGCCCTGGCCAACATCAGGTGGGGGCTTGGAGCCTCTCCCACTTAGCTCCGAGATGGTATCCCCTAGAAATGCATGTTAAGTCCCTTCAGTAGGGTTTGACTCTTTGGGAGCCCATGGACTGTAGCCCGCCAGGCTCCTCTGTCCAAGGGTTCTCCAGGCAAGAATACTGGAGTGGGTTGCCATGCCCTTCTCCAGGGGATCTTTCCCCACCCAGGGATAGAATCCATATCTTTTATGTCTCTTGCTTTGGCAGGCAGTTTCTTTACCATTAGCGCCACCCAGGAAGCCATCCCCTAGGGCTAAGCAGCTTTAAATGGGGAACAAGAAAAGGACTGTCACCCTAAGGTCACAGCTGGTGCCTCTGAGGGGAGGGACCTCCCGAGACCTACCGTGCCTGCGACTTCGGGGAACAGGCCTGCCCTCCCGGTGGGACAGCCTCATGGAACGGCCTGAAATGCCACAGCGCCCCTTGCTACAGCATCGACAGATGTCAGTGGGGCCTTCAACCGGGGACCACCTGAGAGTGAAATACAGGAAGTTAGACAGCTTTGCAGCCTGCAGGAAGCAGTTTGCTAATAGTGGGCACATTGGGGAAAAATCAGCATGAGCAAGGATGGCTGGTTTTCCACCCTAGTCTGCTCTCCTTACCTGTTGGAGGACTTGCTGAAGGAACAGGCTTTGTTTAGTTGGTCCGGGACTCGGTCAACCGGAGTGACCTTCAGGTGGCAGGTGATATATATCTGGAAATAAGAGCAGCTATTACCAGGCAAAGTTCTAGGCAGTTCAGTGACTGGTAAGCCAGTTCGTCAATAACCTTAGCCTTTGAGGAGGGGAAGCCCACTTTAGAGACAAGAGGATGCATATTCAGAGATCAGCTTGCCTACAAGTCCAGAGCAAGTTGCAAATTGAATTCTGAATTAGAACCCAACCCATCAGCTTTATTCCTAGACTCTCTCACACTTCTCCAATCACTCAGCCGTGTCTCACCCCCAGGGCCTCATTAAATCAAAACCTTAGGAACGGGGACTCAAGCCCAGAGGGAACAAAATCCAACTTGGCTGCTGGAATGGGAGGAATTTTGACAAGACCAGAGCTCAGGTCAGCCCAGGGCCTCTTGGTAGAGGGATCCCAACCAGAGGTCCCCCTCATACTCTAGGGGTCCCCCACCCCACACATGCCCTGCCAAGGCACTGGACCACCAGCTACCTGTCCTGAAGACTTCGGCGTACAGAACCACAAGCTGTGGCCACCACCTAGTGGCTGAATGCACCAGCAGGGAAACCGTTTCGGAAACTTGAATCAGCCAGGCTGCACTCCCGATTGTCTGACTCCACCCCTTCTCGAAACCCGGAGAAGCACTTCCTGGTCCTTTAGCATCCCTATTCCAGGAAGGGAACTGCCTTGAGCCTCAGCTTCTTCCCAGATGATGCTAACTGGGGCCTCAGATCCCCGGAGCGGTTCCTCATTAGCTGTTGAGTAAGAGTCCATCTCCTCTGTACTCTAGCCACAGCTGGCCCAGCCACCTGCCCACCTTTGAGGGAGAGCCCTCCCAGAGTTCAGGCTGCCTTCCCTTGATCAGGATCCTCCTCTGGTCTTTAGGTACCACCCCATCTTCAGAATGCAGATGCTGGCTCAGGTGTCGGCCGTGATGGCTAGCACCTGTGTGAAGCCTCGTCTCCTTCCACTGGACCACCTGTGAGGTCACCACCCCACCCCAACAGGATCTTCTACCTTAAGACCCACAAGGTCATCGATATGGGGACTAGGACCCTTCCCTCGTCTAGTCTTTCTCCCCAGACCCATTCAAACACACAGCCTGCCATTACAAAGCTTCAGGAGAACATCCAGTAGCTTCGGTTGCACCTTTCATCACCAGCTGTAGCAAAGGACTCCTGTTCTCAGGCAAGGTGAAGTAGCATCTGTGTGCTCATCTACAAAGTTCCCATTGCTTGCCTCTCAATGCCACCCAGCCATGTAGGCCTCTGGCTCAGTACTCTGTAAGCCTAGCTGCTTGTTAGAGAACTTAAGTGGTTTTTGATGCATTTGTAAATAGAGACCAGTGACTAGGCATGGCATAAAACACTAACAGAACCTAGATGGTAGGTATGTAGCTGTTTGCTTTGAAATCCTTTCTCTACGTATTTGCAGATTTTAATGGAATGGGAAAGTTCATGTCAGACCCCACCCAAGTTGAGTGAAAATATATGGGCTGATTAAATCAGTATTTTGATGATCTTTCCAGGTGGTTAGTACAAGAGCCAGAGCTGGAAATCCTTGCTTTAATCACTGTTCCTTCCTGACCAGCTATCCCGAATTCCCATCCTTCCATTCCTATCTCAGGAAAATGCACTTAAGAGCTACTTGAGGGCTTACCCTGGTGGTGCAGCGGTTAAGAATCTACCTGATAATGCAGGGGACACAGGTTTGATCCCTGGTCGGGGAAGGTCCCACACGCTGCAGGGCAACTAAGCTGGTGTGCTGCAACTACCGAGCCCCCTACTCTAGAGCCCACGAGCCCACAACGAAGACCCAGCACAGCCAAAAATAAATATTTGAAAGATAAAAGCGTCTTGGTTTGTAAAATTCTACCAGCACTTTCTGGCTAGCTGCCAGTCCCACCTATTCTTCCTGCCAGTCATCACATGTGGTCCAAGTTTTAGCTCCCTCCCGCCTTGCCACCCTTAGTGTCAAGCTGAGCTTCCTAGCTTAGTGGTTCATCAATGGCACCTGAAGACTTGTTAGGAATGCAGGTGCCAGGCTCCACTCCAGGTCTATTGAACCAAATCCTGGAGGGTATGGGCTCAGTGATCTAGTTCAACCCACCAGGTGATGCTGGTAAACTTAGGGTTCAAGCAGCCACTGATCTAGCCTATGTTCGAGTTTGAGAGGCTAACTAGTATGAAAAGTTCATACCTGCTTCCCTTGCCCCTTCTAGAAACCCTCCAGAAAGGCTGGCACCTGCTCTGATGAACTCCTTTACTCAGCCCATCTGGGTTCCAGTCCTGTTGACCTTGCTGAGGATAATGTCAGTGACCTGGTCACCAGATACTGCATTGCTGATGCAGTACCATCATCTGATGTGAATTGTCAGCTGAGTCTCCTGGGTTCCCACTCTACCTTGTTATGTTTCCAGGATCCCTGACTCATTCCATCCTTCGTGGATTTTCTCACTCCATCCCACATAGATTTTCTACCAGTCTCTTAAGGCCTATGCTTTCCCAAAGATCTCGCTGGAAATCATGGCTTTATCTACTTGCTAAGTTACTAGGATGGGGCAGAACTATCATATCATTGCTTAAGGGAACAGCTCATGAGTGACAGCACCAGCTTAGGAAGGCTGGTCCGCCTGACCCTAAGAGTTCAGGCTTATTCCAGGCTATTAAGCCATTACCATGTTTCTGGAGTCATTAGCAAAATGGAACACATCCACTGTGAACTGGAGGATCTCCGGTCTGGGTCTGGGTGCTTTGAAAGCAGACGAGGCATCGGTGAGACCATCAACGAGACAACTTTGAAGAGAGCAAGTGAAACACAGTTAGAGATGGAGGAAGGTGACACAGGTCACATCCCAGAAGGGTCCCCCAGAGAGGCAGGCCAGCCTCACCCATGGAAGTCCACGATGGTGTGGTAAGGGGAGGTGCTCCAGTCTGGCGTCAGCGTGGCCACGCAGTGGTCCACGAACAGCCGCAGGGGCACGTGGCTGCCAGTGTGCACTTGGGCCTGGAGGTGGGCTCTGTCTCCCAGCTGGAAGGTGGGCGTCATCTTCTCGGCGCTCCAGTTCTCTGCAAGGCACGCCGGGGGTGAGAGCCTGCCGGAGCACTGCCCCCCCCAACAGTTGACCCCTCCCAGCCCATCTTGCTCACCCTCCATCAGGCGCAGAGAGAAAACCAGCTTCTCCTCCGAGAACACCGTGGTCCTGAATGGCACCCAGGTGGGCTGGATGGCCCAGCTACTCACATTGCCCTGCCTAGGAAGAGACAAGCAGCTGCCCAACCTGGCCTGCGGCTCTGGGCCCTACTAGAGACACTGTCCTCTGGGTGTGTCTGCCCACCTGCCTGAGCACCACCCCCCCGGATCTTGTCCGGGGAGGCCCTTCCACACATGCCTTGTTCCTTCATCGTATCAACACCATCTCCCCTCCCAGATCAGAGTCAAGTTCAAAGCCTTCCTAGACGTCCCTGATGGCTCAAAGAATCCGCCTGCAATGCGGGAGACCTGGGTTTGATTGCTGGGTTGGGAAGATCTCTTGGAGAAGGGAATGGCAACCCACTGCAGTATTCTTGCCTGGAGAACTCCATAGACAGAGGAGCCTGGTGGGCTACAGTCCATGGGGTCGCATAGAGCTGGACACGACTGAACGACTTTTACTTTGCACTCAACCCAGCACACAGGGCCAGGCCTTGTAGTTGTAAGCCAGTCACTCGGTCCCCAATCCTTGATGCTCCAAGGTCACAGGCTCATGCTTCGTGCTGGGGCCTCCCCCACCCTCACTCAGCTACAGAGTGCAGGTTGTGATGGCCAAGGTCAAGGTCAGAGCTTGGAACCCACTTCTGCTCTACTGAGCGAGCCTTTCTGAACTGAGGGGGCAGGGCAGCCCTGCAGCTTCCCCCAGGAGGCAGCTGTGGGCTGGCCGGTTTCAGGGGCTCTGAGCAGAGGCCACAGGGCCACGCCCACCCCCACCAGGACTGAGGGCAGCGACGACAGCCCCAGCCTTTCCTCCGTCCTCACAGCCTCACTGCCAGGTGCTGCCAGGAGGCTGACATGCTTGCCGAGGGGCCTCTGGGCCAGGGGCAGCCACACAGACCTGGGGTAGTGGCACTCGATGGGGACCTCTGCGCGGTTAGTCCTCAGGATGGACAGGTTTCCTGCAGGGCGGGGGTTGTGGAGCAGGAAGGTGCTGTACACCAGGGCATTGTCGGTCACCTGAGGGAAAGGAAGGGGTTAACTCTACCAGCATCACCTGCCCCAGGTGTGCCCGGCAAGGGGCTGGGGGGCCGGGGCCGCTGGAGGTGGAGAGCACACAGGCCCTGGGCTCAAAGCCCACTTCGCTGATCCGTGGGAGCAGCTGCACAGGCGCCCCGCTTCACACCTGGTTTCACTGCAAAATAGGGACACCGCCCCGGGGGTTCTGGATCAGCTCTGTGTCACCAGCAAGCAAGGCCCTGTTGACCAGAGGCCTTGGGTGCGAGGTCCTGTCTCAAGCTGCTGCCCCCCACCCCGAGACACATACACCTTTTCCTTTTCCAGGGAAGGCCTGGGGGCCAAGAAAGCCCCCAGAAGAGGCTAGGAAGTTCCAGGAATTTCAACTCACTGCCACAGCGGTGACCACCTAACTCACCCTCCTTCTTCTGACTTATTCTCACGCTCGTCTCAGAGGGGGAAGCTGGCTTTGTGGCTGCCCAAGGCCGGAAGAGCACCAGCAGGTGCTGCTGGGCAATTTGCATCCCCTCCCAACACCCCCCTCCCAGTGAGCAGCTGCCCAGCCCGCCCTCACCGCTCAAACTTCAGAGGAGAGTCCTAGCTGTCCATTAGTGAGTCCCCAGGTGGAGAAGCTGCATATTTGTGGAACCCGGTGCAAAGGGAAAATGTGGGGCTCCTTGTCCAACAGGAAAGAACGTCAGGACAGTGGAGCATCATTAAAGCAAGCGTGGTCCCCGCAAGCCGCCGGAACCCCATGTGATTTTCCCCACGTGATTCTCATCTGGTGAGACCGGGCAAGCTGCCCAGCTGTGCTCCATGGTGGATCTTACAGATACTGACGTCTGCCCCCACTTCCATCCCAATTTCAGATGGAATATGGGGATCAGTCCCTTGGTGACTCTGATGCCCTAAGACTGGGAGTTACTAGGTTAGGATAATCCCTTAACTCTAAGCAGCTCTGGCTTGCCTAAGCTCTCCCCAGGGAAATGAGGTCCAGGTGGCTTCAAGTCCAGCCCTAGGGACCATCCTGAGACCAGAGCTCCCGAGGAGGACTCCAGGGGCTGAACTTGGCTGAACTGAGACCAGAGTCCAAGGGCTATCTGGGTGGGGGGCGTAAGGGAGGGGAGGACAAATCCTCTGAGGGGCAGCACGAAGTTGATCCAGGAATTGTGCACCTGCTGGGCCAGTGCCCTGGCCCTTGCTAGGAGGGCCCTCCTACCGAGGCTCTGCCCCTCCCCTTGGGGGACGATCTGGCCTGAATTACTCAGCTTTCCCCCTGCACACACACCCCCGTTTGAGACTGCCCCCATGGGACCCACACTTTGAGCCTCTTCAACCATGATGCCCTTTGACCCTGCCCTCAAACCACTTTCAACTCAAGGCTTCAAAGCCATTAACATGAATGAGGGACACCAAAATAGTTTTTTCCCGTGATGACTTTTGGGCTTTCTGAGGTTTCAAAATTCACCTCTTCCATACAAGTTTCTAGGGCCCCATGAAAGCGCTGGGTTACCTGCAGAGTAACCCATCACGCACCCACCCCCCACCCATGTTGACTATGTCTTCTGGTTGCCCCCTAGGGGTTCAGAAGTCCTCAGAAATCAGAGTGGGGGTGCCCGGTCTGGCGCAAAGTGAACTGCCACTTCTGGTCTCCATCCCACCTCCCCAACTTTGGCACCCAGAGGCAGGAACTCCCTCACCCCAGCGCCACCAAGGCCCAACTTCAGGTCTCAGCAGCTCCACCCACTCAGCTCCCCCTAATGAAAGGGATCCACCCTAGCCCCACCTTCACCCACACTCTGCATCACCGGCCCCCTCCCGTGTCATCCCATCAAAGCCGGGGCTGCCGAGGTGGGGCCAAGCCTCACCTGCAAGATGTTGCCACACTCGTGCAGCCCGACCGCAAACCTAACCACGCCATCCGTGTCCGCGGAGGCCAGCGGCTCACAGTTGTCGGGGCCCAGGGTGAGGTCCGCAGGCCGGATGAGCTTCCCGGTGCCGAAAAGGTCTTTGTCGACTGTGACCACCAGCTGGGCCTCCTGACACTCCACCATCACGGCGGGCGGCTTTGATGGCCTGAAACGCTCGGTTTCATCATCCCAGAAGGGCTGGGGGCTGCAGAGCTCTGTGCTTCCCCAGAGCAGAAAGCAGAGGAACAGCCTAGAGCGCGGCCCCATGGTGCCCACGAAGCCACTCCCACCCACTGTGACTCCTGGGCAGGCACCACCCACCGTCTTATACCCCTGATGATGGCCACTCACACCTGGGCCCCAAGTGCCTCTCTTCCCCAGCCAATCAAGTGGGCCAGGCCCCGATGCTTAAGGTGACCCTCCAGGCCCGCAGCATCGGCCTCACCTGGGAGCTTGTTCAAAAGGCAGACTCTGGGACTTCTCTGGTGGCCCAGTGGTTAGGAAGGTGCACTTCCACTGCAGGGGGCACGGGTTCCACCCCAGATGGGGGAACTAAGATCTTGCAAGCACCGTGGGCAGGCCAAAAGAAAGAAACTCAGACTCTCTGACACAGCCCAGGGTAACTAAGTCAGGACCTGGTCTCCCTCTTTATCCCCAAGTGATCTGTATTCACATTAAGCTTTGAGAAGCATCAGCTGGTAGCCTGGTCAGTCATAGCTTCTCACCCCTTCCCTCCTTCCACCCTTTGCTGGCCTTTCCCTCATCACCTAGAGAGGGAGCTAAGAGCTACCCTGGATCCTTAGGGTGTGTGTGTTGGTTGCTCAATCGTGTCTGACTCTTTTCAACCCCATGGACTATAGCCCACCAGTCTCCTCTGTCCGCGGGCTTCTCCAGGCAAGAATACTGGAGTGGGTTGCCATTTCCTTCTCCAGGGGATCTTCCCGATTCAGGGATTGAACCCACTTCTCTCACATCTCCTGCATTGGATGCGTATTCTTTCCCACTGTGCCACCTGGGAAGCCTGGATCATTGGGGGAGACCAGGAGAAAGCCCTTGATTAAGGATGAGGAGAATTTTATCAGAGATGGGTGCTCTTTCTAAGCAGAGAAACCATGGTATCATTAGGAGACCAGGGAATGTTGTGGGATGCTGCTCAACTTTATTTTTTTTTTATAAGATTGCATTTTTCAATATTTATTTATTTGGCTGCACCAGGTCTCGGTTGTGGCACGTGGGATCTTTAGTTGTGGCATATAGGATCTAGTTCCCTGACCAGGGATCGAACCTGGGCCCCCTGTATTGGGAGCATGGTGCCTTAGCCACCGGACCACCAGGAAGTCCTTGCTGCTCAACTGCATAGGAGGTAGCAGGGAAGGGCAGTTCAGGCAGAGGGATCTGTGTGAACAGAGTGTAGACAGGACACTGGGTAGACCCGAGGGAAAACCTCAGGAACTCAGAGTTGCTGGAGCCTCAGGTCCCTAGGGGCCAGAGAGACAGTTCAGGGGGCTGGGGGGCAGGATCCTGAAGGTGCTGGGCTGAGATGCTGGACTTTGCTCTTGGTGGGGGAGAGGCAGGGTGGGGAAGATGAGTGGTCTGGCCAGCTCTAGTTGGGGAGGGGTAGGTCTGAAGACAAGAGTCAGGGGGGCTACTGCACCCCTGGTTGGGAGGTGGAGAAAGACTGACAGACAGGGTGGGCCCTTCCTCACGGCCTACTCCTTGCCAGGCCTGGGTGAGAGTCCTTCAAGGGGAGAGAAAGAACTCAAAATAGTCACGGCGTTAAATTCCTAGGGGCAGAAGTGATACCAAGCAGGGCACTGTGGGGCTCCTGGACAGAAAGGCTTTCTGTGTCCCCCACTTCTTTGATTTCAGGAGACAGCCTTCACTCAGCCCCCATGCCCTTCCTGGGTCCCAATGGGCAGATTCAAGCACTTGTTAATTAGGGAAGGGAGGGGATTTGAGACCAGGGAGAAACAGTCAAGAGCAGCCTTGGGGCAAGGTGCCCTTTCCCCACGAATGGGTACACACAACAATATCTTTAAGCTATTTTGCAGACACTGAAAGCCCCTCCAGGTGGGAGAAGGTAACAATTAACAACGGTGTGCTGCCCACAAGCATGTAGACCCCAGACCATTTGGACCTGAAGGTTGACGATGCTGACTCCTACTTGCCTCACCAACCCAAGAAGAATGTCCACAAACTGATCATGCCCGCTTTGAACAATTACTATAAAACTTTTCACTGTCTTCTCCAAGAGGGGGGACACATGGTTTTGAGGGCATTAGCCCACTGTGTCCCCCTTTGTCTGGAAAAGTAACAAAGTTATCCTGTTCTCCCTCACCCAGAACTCTGTCTCTGCGATCTGATCCAGCACTGGTGTAGAGAGAAGCTGAGCTTTCGGCACCAGAAGTGCAGGTGTGCGTGCTAAGTTGCTTCAGTCCGACCCTTTGCAACCCCATGGGCTGTAGCCCGCAAGGCTCCTTTGTTCATGGGATTCTCCAGGTGAGAATACTGGAGTGGGTTGCCGTGCCCTTCTCCAGGGGATCTTCCCGACTCAGGGATGGAACCGGCCAGTGTCTCATGTCTCTGCATTGGCAGGTGGTTTCTTTACCACCGGAAGTGTGTACTCTTGTAAATACTTGCTTCTAATTCCCTAGTGGCTCAGATGGTAAAAAATCTGAGCTACAGTCCACAGGGTCGCAAAAAGTCGGACAGGACCAAGGGACTAACACTAACTAAAGGGATTGAACCATATGTAAGTTGCTTAAGAATATACTTCCTTGGTGTTTTTTGTTTTTGTGTTAATAAACTTGTTATTTTGTTAATAAAGGTATGTGTTTTTGTTAATAAACTCGTGGGAAAATAAATGAAGGGGAGAGATTACCCTCACCACTTCCTTTGACTTGATCAACACAGGTCGGGGTGTGGTGGGAGGAAGCCGGCAGAGAGAAGCAGATGGGAGTTCAGGCTCCAAGCTTGCCTGGGCGGCCTGCCCACCACAGCAGAAACCACCTGGGTTTCCTGCCTAGCAGGCCCACAGGCAGAGAGCCAGCTGTGGCCTGAGGCCCCCGAGGGACAGCCAGCCGGAGAGACTGTGTCCTCTGCTGCGAAAGGGACCCCTCAGTCCCACAGCTGTGTTCTCAGATTGTGCTGGGAGTAGGGTGGGGTTGACTGGGGATGAGCGACCAGGGAGGGCATCCCTGAAGCCATCAGCCCCTCTCCGCCTTGGAGTTAACCCCCCTTAGAGGGCTTCCCTGGAGAAGGCAATGGCACCCCACTCCAGTACTCTTGCCTGGAAAATCCCATGGATGGAGGAGCCTGGAAGGCTGTAGTCCATGGGGTCGCTGAGGGTTGGACACGACTGAGTGACTTCACTTTCACTTTTCACTTTCATGCATTGGAGAAGGAAATGGCAACCCACTCCAGTGTTCTTGCCTGGAGAATCCCAGGGGCTGGGGGATCCTGGCGGGCTGCCATCTATGGGGTCGCACAGAGTCGGACATGAGTGAAGTGACTTAGCAGCAGCAGCAGAGGGCTTCCCTTGGTGGCTCAGATGATAAAGAATCCTTCTGCAATGTGGGAGTCCTGGCTTCGATGCCTGGGTCTGGAAGATCCCCTGGAGGAGGGCATGGCAACCCACTCTAGTATTCTTGCCTGGAGAATCCCCATGGACAGAGGAGCTTGGAGGTCTACAGTCCATGGGGGTCACAGAGTCGGACATGACTGAGCAACTAAGCATATCATAGCACGGAGGGCTTCAGGGGAAAAATAGATAAGAATCGGTAAGGGTAGGGGGAGTCTGGGTGAGAGTCTATATGCACACGGGTGGTGGTGAGCGTGTGTATTCCCGTTTTTCAGAACAAGGACCAGAGACAGCACCCCTGGGAGCATGGCCAGTCCAGCCCCCACCACACCAACCCAGACCAGATTCTGGATCTTTTACATTTTTTCTGAGAAGTGCTGCCCCCTGGTGGCCAGAATGTACCAAAGCGGCGTCACCAGCTCAGAGCATTTTCCTTTGCTTAAAACTTTTTAAAGTCCGGATGTCGTAATGTTGCTTTAGTTGCTAAGTCGTATCTGATTCTTTTGGGACCCTCGTGGGCTGTAGCCTGCCAGGCTCCTCTGTCCATGGGCTTTACCAGGCAAGAATACTAGAGTCTGTTGCCGTTTCCTCCTCAGGAGATCGTCTTGACCCATGGATGGAACCCACGTCTCCTGCATTGCAGCTGGATTCTTTACTGCTGAGCCACCTGGGAAGCCCAAAGCCCATAGTGGTTTCTAAAATACTATTCCTCTTTAGATGCAGGACCCAAGTCTCCTTGGAGAAATGGCTGATTCCAGGACTAGGGCCGGGAAAGTACAGGGTGAATCTGGAACATCTTGTTATGCCAAAAAAATGCTCATAAAATGATATGGATGTGTCAGAAGAACATAGGAGCCAAATGAATGGGGTGGGGTTGTGGGAACTGGTCCAGCTGGGGACAACTGTCCACCAGAATGAATGAAGACAATAAGACAGCACATTGAAAGAAATAAGAATCCATGAGTGTCCGTGCAGAAGCTAAAAACACACAAATGAGTAAGCTTTTTCCATAAAAAAGGAGACTTCCTTATAGTACAGTGCAGACTAATGATTGTAGAAGGAGAAATAGATTCAGAAAATAACCATTTGCAATCATCACAGTAGTAACAGATGCAGGCAAGAAGTATTAGTGCAGGTTAAAAATCAGCTAATGGTGGGTGGGGAAGGATGGATTAGGAGCTTGGGATTAGCAGATGCAAACTATTGCATACAGAATGGGAAACGGAATCCCCTGGCAGTCCAGGGGTTAGGACTTGACACTTTCATTACGGTGGGCCCACTGTTCAGTCCCTAGTCAGGGAACTAAGATCCCACAGGCCATGTGGTGCGACAAAAACAAACAAAAAAAAGGGAAACAACAAGGCCCTATTGTATAACACAGGGAGCTACATTCAGTATCCTGCAATAGGGCACTTCCCTGGTGGTCCAGTGATTAAGAATCTGCCCTGCAAAGCGAGGGACGTGGGTTCGATCCCTGGTCAAGGAACTAAGATCCCACATGTCTCGGTGAAACTAAGCCCACGTGCCACAACTATTGAACATGCACACCACAACTAATATGTGACATAGCTAAATAAATAATACTTTAAAGATGTCCTGTGATAGAGAATTCACTGGGAGCTTAGTGGTTAGGACTCGTTCTCTCACTGCTGAGGGCTGGGGTTCAATCCCTGGTCAGGGAACTAAGATCCCACATGCCGCATGGGGAGGCCAAAGTTAATTCTCCTAAAACATTCAATGAAAGTGAAACTGAATGTCACTCTGTCATGCCCGACCCTTTGCGAACCCGTGGACTATTCAGTCCATGGAATTCTCCAGGCCAGAATACTGGAGTGGGTAGCCTTTCCCTTCTCCAGGGGATATTCCCGATCCTGGAATCAAACTGGGGTCTCCTGCATTGGCAGGCAGATCCTTTATCACTTAGCCACCTGGGAAGCCCCTTTACAGTGGATAAATCTGGCAAATAGCACTTTAGCTACTTTGTCAAAGTTAACCATTAGTTGAATAAACACTATTATTCATTTAGTGGGATAAAAGGACATCATGCGCCTCATCATGAGAAGAGATGACACCCAGTGGGGTTTTTTTCTTTTCTTTTGCCCCAAGTCACGTGTGATCTTATTTCCAAGACAAGGGATCGAACCCAAGCCCCCTGTGTTGGAAGCGTGGAGTCTTAACCACTGACTTGACTGCCGGGGAAGTCCTGATGCCCAGTGTTTAGGAAAAGGTTCAGTTCAGTCACTCAGTCGTGTCTGACTCTTTGTGACCCCATGAATCACAGCACGCCAGGCCTCCCTGTCCATCACCAACTCCCGGAGTTCACCCAGACTCACGTCCATCGAGTCAGTGATGCCATCCAGCCATCTCATCCTCTGTCGTCCCCTTCTCCTCCTGCCCTCAATCCCTCCCAGCATCAAACTCTTTTCCAATGAGTCAACTCTTCGCATGAGGTGGCCAAAGTACTGGAGTTTCAGCTTCAGCATCATTCCTTCCAAAGAAATCCCAGGGCTGATCTCCTTCAGAATGGACTGGTGGGATCTCCTTGCAGTCCAAGGGACTCTCAAGAGTCTTCTCCAACACCACAGTTCAAAAGCATCAATTCTTCGGCTCTTAGCCTTCTTCACAGTCCAACTCTCACATCCATACATGACTACAGGAAAAACCATAGCCTTGACTAGACGAACCTTTGTTGGCAAAGTAATGTCTCTGCTTTTGAATATGCTATCTAGGTTGGTCATCACTTTCCTTCCAAGGAGTAAGCGTCTTTTAATTTCATGGCTGCAGTCACCATCTGCAGTGATTTTGGAGCCCCAAAAAATAAAGTCTGACACTGTTTCCACTGTTTCCCCATCTATTTCCCATGAAGTGATGGGACCAGATGCCATGATCTTCGTTTTCTGAATGTTGAGCTTTAAGCCAACTTTTTCACTCTCCACTTTCACTTTCATCAAGAGGCTTTTGAGTTCCTCTTCACTTTCTGCCATAAGGGTGGTGTCATCTGCATATCTGAGGTTATTGATATTTCTCCCGGCAATCTTGATTCCAGCTTGTGTTTCCTCCAGTCCAGAGTTTCTCATGATGTACTCTGCATATAAGTTAAATAAGCAAGGTGACAATATACAGCCTTGACGAACTCCTTTTCCTATTTGGAACCAGTCTGTTGTTCCATGTCCAGTTCTAACTATTGCTTCCTGACCTGCATACAAATTTCTCAAGAGGCAGGGTCAGGTGGTCTGGTATTCCCATCTCTTTCAGAATTTTCCACAGTTTATTGTGATCCACACAGTCAAAGGCTTTGGCATAGTCAATAAAGCAGAAAGAGATGTTTTTCTGGAACTCTCTTGCTTTTTCCATGATCCAGCGGATGTTGGCAATTTGATCTCTGGTTCCTCTGCCTTTTCTAAACCCACCTTGAACATCAGGAAGTTCACGGTTCACATATTGCTGAAGCCTGACTTGGAGAATTTTGAGCATTACTTTACTAGCGTGTGAGATGAGTGCAATTGTGCGGTAGTTTGAGCATTCTTTGGCATTGCCTTTCTTTGGGATTGGAATGAAAACTGACCTTTTCCAGTCCTGTGGCCACTGCTGAGTTTTCCAAATTTGCTGGCACATTGAGTGCAGCACTTTCACAGCATCATCTTTCAGGATTTGAAATAGCTCCACTGGAATTCCATCACCTCCAGTAGCTTTGTTCGTAGTGATGCTTTCTAAGGCCCACTTGACTTCACATTCCAGGATGTCTGGCTCTAGGTGAGTGATCACACCATCGTGATTATCTGGGTCATGAAGATCTTTTTTGTACAGTTCTTCTGTGTATTCTTGCCATCTCTTCTTAATATCTTCTGCTTCTGTTAGGTCCATACCATTTCTGTCCTTTATCGAGCCCATCTTTGCATGAAATGTTCCCTTGGTATCTCTGATTTTCTTGAAGAGATCCCTAGTCTTTCCCATTCTGTTGTTTTCCTCTATTTCTTTGCTTTGATCACTAAGGAAGGCTTTCTTATCTCTTCTTGCTATTCTTTGGAACTCTGCATTCAGATGTTTATATCTTTCCTTTTCTCCTTTGCTTTTTGCTTCTCTTCTTTTCACAGCCATTTGTAAAGCCTCCCCAGACAGCCATTTTGCTTTTTTGCATTTCTTTTCCATGGCGATGGTCTTAATCCCTGTCTCCTGTACAATGTCACGAACCTCATTCCATAGTTCATCAGGCACTCTATCTATCAGATCTAGGCCCTTAAATCTATTTCTCACTTCCACTGTATAATCGTAAGGGATTTGATTTAGGTCATACCTGAATGATCTAGTGGTTTTCCCTACTTTCTTCAATTTCAGTCTGAATTTGGCAATAAGGAGTTCATGATCTGAGCCACAGTCAACTCCTGGTCTTGTTTTTGCTGACTGTATAGAGCTTCTCCATCTTTGGCTGCAAAGAATATAATCAATCTGATTTTGGTGTTGACCATCTGTTCATGTGTAGATTCTTCTCTTGTGTTGTTGGAAGAGGATGTTTGCTATGACCAGTGCGTTCTCTTGGCAAAACTCTATTAGTCTTTGCCCTGCTTCATTCCGTATTCCAAGGCCAAATTTGC
Source organism: Bos indicus (assembly GCF_029378745.1). Lineage (NCBI taxonomy): Eukaryota > Metazoa > Chordata > Mammalia > Artiodactyla > Bovidae > Bos > Bos indicus. Next base: position 35,495,965 of record NC_091784.1, on the reverse strand, counting down.
CTGTTACTCCAGGTGTTTCTTGACTTCCTACTTTTGCATTCCAGTCCCCTATAATGAAAAGACATCTTTTTGGGGTGTTAGTTCTAAAAGGTCTTATAGGTCTTCATAGAACCGTTCAACTTCAGCTTCTTCAGCGTTACTGGTTGGGGCATAGACTTGGATTACTGTGATATTGAATGGTTTGCCTTGGAAACGAACAGAGATCATTCTGTCGTTTTTGAGATTGCATCCAAGTACTGCATTTCGGACTCTTTTGTTGATCATGATGGCTACTCCATTTCTTCTGAGGGATTCCTGCCCGCGGTAGGAAAAGGTTATGCATGTGTAAATATACATGTGTGTATGTAAAAACACATGTACATGTATACATATGTGTGCATGTATATGGATAAATATGTAATGTGTAGCAAATTACATATATACAGAAAGAAAGCTTATATAGCAAAATGTTCATATTTGCTCTATATGGGTAAAGGGTAAAGAGGATTTCAAAATAAGATTAAAAATAAACCCTTTCTAGGTCAGATTCAAGTGAAAGAAAGGACAATCGGGATCTGTTTTCAGAAGAAGGCTGTTAACAGGTTTCCAAAAGCAATGCCTGAAACAAAATATGAGGTTACTTGGTAGAAAACAAAAAGATGGGTAAGATTTTTGAGGAATAATTTGTGAAAATCATCAAAGAATATAATCTAATTAGAGATTCCACATTCATGGATGGGAAATGCAATCTCAAAGATATCAGTTCTCCCAAAATTAATTTGTAAGCTCTATCAAAATCCCAACAGGTTGTGTGTGCGTGTGGGTGTGTGTGCGTGAGTGTGTGTGTGTAACTTAAGAAAACTAATTTAAAATTTATATGGAAGGGCTGGGTTGGCCCTTTACTTGGCCATAAAGCAAGCCTTTTGAAGAAAAAGAACAATGTGAGAGACACACCCTAACAGATACAAAGATGTATTACAGAGCCATGGTAATGAAGGCAGGGTGCTGTTAGGACAAAAAAAAAGTACAGTGGAATAGACAAGAAGCCCAGAACAGCCACTGCATATGTGGAAATATGATACATGACAAGGGGAACAGATGGACCTCTCAGTGACAGGAGCTGTGACAAGTATTATCCATATGGGGGAAAATTGGATTTCTATCTCATACATAAAAATGAATTCTAGAGAGATTAAAAAGCTGAATGTGAAAGAACAAAAGTTAAGACATTCAGAAGGAAATGCAGCCTCACAGGGCAGAGTGAGGTGTAGGGTGTTTCCCAAATATGACCCCATGCCCTCCCTCCACAAAAAAGCACAAATTATAAGAGAAAGGTGACTTTTTTAGGACACTTTCATAAATAATAATAAAATAGCTATAATAAACATAATTGCCATTCAATGTGTATTCATAATACACAGGACTAGGCTGAGTACCCTAATCCTTATACCCATCTAGGGAAGTGTCATTGGCCCCGTTTCACAGATGTGCAAACTAAGACTCACACAGGTGGTCACACAGCCAGGGAACACCCCAACCAAGATTTGATTGCAGATTGATCAGACTCCAGTTCCCGTTCTTCTGTCTCTAACCTTTACTGTCTCTCTGAGACCTTACAGTAAAGTCAGTTCAGTCAACATCACACAATTGTGTATGGGCTGGGGGTAGACATGCCCAGATAAATAACTCCAATACAAACAAGGGTTGGGATTTACGGACACGTGCCTGTCTCCCCCAACTATTCATAGTAGATACTCAATAGGTGCTTTAAAATATAGGACTTTCTACCTGTCACCCTGGGAAGACAAACTAACCAACGTGTGATTGAGAATAGTGAGAACCGTGGGGCAGCTGAAATTTGCCACACACACACACACAACACTGATACTACTGCCTTTGCATTAACTCTGTAGCCAGACTTTAGCTGGAGAGACCCTGATGGGCTGAGATTTGGCACATTTTTTTGTGCATTGGGAGAAATGGAGAGAGATTTAGGGGTATAAAGAGCAAGCTGATTGGGACAACTTTTCACTATTTCATTATTAAATGTCAAAGTGTGTACAACATTTACAGCCCGCTTGACTGAGTGAGTGACCTTTTTAGTGAGTGTGTATGCACACACATATATATTTGGCTGCACTGGGTCTTAAATGTGGCACATGGGATCGTCAGTCTTTGTTGGGATATGCAGGATCTTTATGTATTCTTTAGTGGCATGAGGGATGCAGGATCTTTAGTCGCAGCATATGAACTCTTAGTTGCAGAATATGGAATCTAGTTCCCTAACCAGGGTTCGAACCTGGGCCTCTTGCATCAGGAGCATGGAATCTTAGCCATTGGACCACCAGGGAAGTCCCTGAGTGGGTCACCTTGATCACAGCTAAGAAAAATGGATTTTTGTACAATGTTTTGGCTTTTAATTACAGAGTGTTAAAAATTACCTTTAAAAATAGTGCTGGAAATTTCTTGGTGGTCTAGTGGTTAGGACTCTCACTGCTAGGGCCTGGTCATAGAACTAAGATCCCACAAGCCTCTTGGTGTGGCAAAAAAAGAAAAACGTGTCTAAAGGGAAAATGAAATACACCTCCTCCCACCCCCAACTATTGTTACCAGTTTGTAATGAATCTTTCCAGACAGTTTTTCTATGCATATAAAATCACTTAAAAATACACTTACTATATGCAATGTTGTGTTCTAGATTGGATCCTGGAACAGAAAAAAAAGACGTTAGTGGGAAACACGGTCTATTCAAATAAAGACTGGAGTTTGGTTAATATTAACGCACCGATGTTAATTTCTCAGTTTTGACAAGTGTGTTGTGGTTGTGTAAGATTCTTAATGTTATGGAAAACTAAGTGAAGAATTTATAGGAATCTGTGTACTATTTTGGCAATTTCTCTGTAAATCTAAAATTATTCTAAAAGATTATTTTAAACATGAACTTTAAATGGGGATTATATTCTACACTGTTCCACAATCCGCTTTTTCTCATAAGATGTGGAGGACATTTTTCATGCTGAAAATCACTCCATTCTTTTTGATGGCTGACTAGAACACCCCTATACAGATGTAACCACAATTTACCCACCAATATCCTCATGCTGAACATGTGGATGGTTGTAATTTTTTCCGCTGTTACACTAGGACTTCCTTGTCCATCTATCTTTTCATATCTGCTTAGATATTTCTTTAAGATCAATTCTGAGAAGTGGATTTTTGGGTCAAAATGTATATGTGATGGGACTTCCCTGGTGGTCCAGTGGTTAAGACTCTGCACTTCCACTGCATGGGACATGAGTTCAAGCCCTGGTTGGGCAACCAAGATTGGATTCCCACATCCTGCACCCCACATGGTACAGCCAGGAAAAAAAAAGAGCAAAACAAAAAAACCTAGTTAAGATGGTAAATTTTCTGTTAAATCTATTTTTCTGCTTAAAAATAAAATAAAATAGTTTTAAAATATTTCATTAAAAAAAAATCCAGTTTCTAGCCAAGAGGACCTGCTTGATTCTCAGAATGCGGCAGCTGCTGCCAGAAGTTTCCTCTGCACCATTGGTCGCCCAATACAAGGCACATCCCTTGGGATCTTTTTGCCTTGGCAACCCTTAGGCTGCTTCTGAAATAAAGGGCTGGATAAACATAATGGCCTCCACTTCTGGTCATTCAAAACTCTCCATCAGCACCAGTGTTGCCGCAAACATGCTCCCGGCCGAAGTCCACGGAAAGATCAAAGAATGAACTTTCAGTGACTCAAGGGGGCAATACAGGGCATGTCTCTTCTAGCCTCTGATTTCACTTTCGGGTATTCTGTGGAAACTGCATTTTGTCACTGTGCAAACGTATCTCACAACAGGACTTTCATTTCCCAACAACGGGTTGCAACGGACTCCCACTTCAGCCTCGAAAAACACACCAAGAAGGAAGGGTGATGTGGGCCGTTGTATGATTCAATGCAACAGATTTCCTCCGAATAGGCGGGGCTGTTGGAGGTGCTTAGGGGAATTCCTTGGCGGTCTAGTAGTTAAGGGACTTCCCAGGTGGCTCAGTGGTAAAGAACCTGCCTGCCAGTGCAGGCGATGTGAGTTCGATCCCTGGGTCAGGAAGATTCCCTGGAGGACGAAATGGCAACCCACTCCAGTGTTCTTGCCTGGAGAATCCCAAGGACAGAGGAGCCTGGTGGGCTACAGTCAACAGGGTCTCAAAAACAACAACAACAAAAAAAAAACCCAGGGTCTCAAAGAGCGACTAAGCAGCAACAGCCAGTGGTTTGTTCAGGGTCTGTGCCCTTTCAACACCATGGGCCTGAGTTTGATCCCCCGTTTGGGAACTAATGTCCACAGGCCACTCGGCCAAAAAAAGAGAAGAGATGAATTAGGAGTTCTTTTCATGACTATCCTAAATGGAATCATCACAGTTTTGGGATGTCACCACCCTCCCAGGTGGCAGAAGAGCTGCTCCACTCGGGAAAGGCGGTCCAGAATTTGGGGTCCTTGTGGAGATCTACTCACACATCTTACACCAGGTTTTCCTACTATTCAGCCAAGCCTGGCTGCTTCCAAAGGATCTTTTTTTTTTTTTTTTGGCCTCACCCCTCAGCATGCAGGATCTTAGTTTCCCAACTAGGGATCAAACCCATGCCCCCTGCATTGGAAGCTCGGAGTTCCTAACCACTGGACGGTCAGGGAAGTCTCCTCCGTAGGATCTTTGAGAAGGTAAATCAGTGAATCAACCCCCCGGGCACCTGCCGTTTCTCACACCAGGGAAAACCGCTTGTCAGAATCCATTTTCACACACATTTTGAGAAGTGCTAAAAACTTTTTTGCTTTTATTTTGCAAGGGTAATCTGTATTGTTTTTGTAAGTCATCTATGACTTTTAAAAAAATGTCTTATTCTGAAATGCTAATTATAGATTCACAGGAAATTACAAAGAAATGTATAGGGAAGGACTTCCCTGGTAGTCCAACGGCTAAGACTGTGTTCCCAGTCCAGGGGACATAGGTTCAATCCCTGGCAAGGGAAGTAGACCCCACATACCACAACTAAGACCCAGATAAATAAGTTTTTTAAAAAAGAAAAGAAATGTATAGGGAAGCCCCATGAAACCCTCCTGGCTTCCCTGGTAGCTCAGATGGTAAAGAATCCGCCGGAAGCGCAGGAGACCCCGGTTGGATTCCTGGGTCGGGAAGATCCCCTGGAGAAAGAACAGGCTACCCATTACAGTATTCTTGGGCTTCCCTAGTGCCACAGACGGTAAAGACTCCGCCTGCAATGTGGGAGACCTGGGTTCGATCCCTGGATTGGAAAGATCCCCTGGAGGAGGGCATGGCAACCCACTGCAGTATTCTTGCCTGGGGAATCCCCATGGACAGAGGAGCCTGGTGGGCTACAGTCCGTGGGGTTGCAAAGAGTTGGACATGACTGAGCGATTAACACTTTCACTTCTTACCTAAGCTGTACGTTAAGTGTATGTTCAGTTTTTAAAGCAACTGCTAATCTATTTCCCAGAGGGCCAGACCGTTTTACGTACCCACCAGCAATGTATGAAGGATCCGATTTCTCCACGTCCTTGTTAGCGTTTGGTACCGTCACTGTTTATCGTAGCAGTTCTAAAACGTGTGATGATGGCTTACCCCAGGCTTAACTTACACCTCCCTAATGGCTAGTGATGTTAAACATCTTTTATGTGCTCCTTGCCGCCCATATCGGAGAAGGCAATGGCACCCCACTCCAGTACTCTTGCCTGGAGAATCCCATGGATGGAGGAGCCTGGTGGGCTATAGTCCATGGGGTCGCTAAGAGTCGGACACGACTGAGCGACTTCACTTTCACTTTTCACTTTCATGCATTGGAGAAGGAAATGGCAACCCACTCCAGTGTTCTTGCCTGGAGAATCCCAGGGATGGGGAAGCCTGGTGGGCTGCCATCTATGGGGTCGCACAGAGTCGGACGCGACTGAAGCGACTTCGCAGTAGCAGCAGCCGCCCATATGGGCTTCCCTAGTGGTTCAGACGGTAAAGCATCTGTCTGCAACACAGGAGACCCAGGTTCGATCCCTGGGTTGGGAAGATCCCCTGAAGAAGGAAATGGCAGCCCACTCCAGTATTGCCTGGAAAATCCCATGGATCGTGGAGCCTGGTAGGCTACCGTCCCTGGGGTCGCCAAGAGTCGACTTAACTTCTTTCACTTGCTGTCCATATACTTCCTTTGGTGAAATGTCTCTTTGTTCACTTTCTTTCACTTGCTGTCCATATACTTCCTTTGCTGAAATGTCTCTTTGTGGTTTGCCCATCATCTAATTGGCTTATTGGTTTTGTGTGTGTGTGTGTGTGTGTTCAGTTTGTTTAATGTTGAGTTCTGAGAGATCCTTACATATTCTACATAGGAATATTTCTATTCATTTAGGTGGTATACCCATCCAGTGGAATATTACTGGGCCATAAAAAGGGATAAAATACAGATACATGCTATGACATGAATGACCTTTGAGGACTATACTAGGTGAAAGGAACAGAACACAGAAGGCCTCATATTAGAGGACTTCACTTATAGGAAATGTCCCTGAATGGGCAAATCCGTAGGGATAGCATGTAGATTAGCAGCTGCCAAGGGCTGGAGGAGGGGGAGAAGGGATTGACTGATAATGGGCACAGGGTTTCGTTGGGGGTGGTGAATATGTTCGGTAATTGGATAACGGTGATGGTTGTACAACTCTGTGGGTGTACTCAAAACCAATAAATTGCACACCCAGAGCTTGTTCAAAGTTTCCTAGACAGGGAGTATGGGTGAAGAAAAAGGCTAGGACTGAGCCGAGGACTCCCATCTACTTGCCAATTGTGCTTTGCGACGGGCAAGTTACTGGATCTGGCCAGTGAGACGTAAGGGGATTTCTCTTCTGGGTTTTCTGGGAAACTCTTCTAAGCTTTTAAGATAGGACACAAGGTGGGGATGTTTCCTCTTTTCTGGCTCCGAACATTGTCGTATGCATGAGCTACTCAGAACTGAGGCCACCATCTTGAGTCATAAGGGAAAGCAGCCAGGGGAGGAGCAACTTGCTGAAGACGGCAGAGCAGACCTGAGTCCCTGACGATGTCCGCCCACTGAATTAACCAGTCCTGAAATGGCCTTCCCTCTTCCCTGGTGGCTCAGACAGTAAAGAATCTGCCTGCAGTGCAGGGGACCTCAGTTTGATCCCTGGGTCAGGAAGATTCCCTGGAGGAGGAAACGGCAAGGAGCGTGGTGGGTTAGAGTCCCTGGGGTCGAAAAGAGTGGGACACGACTGAGTGACTAACACTTTCACTTTCTCACTAAGTGAGGCCAAAAACAACAACAAAAAAAACTCCTCTTTTTGAGTAACTTTGATTTGCATCTTCCATTACAGCCAAAACACTGTAACTGATAGAGTCAGACACCTCTGAGGAAACTTACTCAATATTTTGTAATAGCCTGTAGGAGAAAAGAATCTGAAAAAGAATTATATATAGGACTTCCCAAGTGGGCCAGTGATCAAGAGTCCACCCGTCCCGCCTGCAGGGGGCACAGGTTCAATCCCTGGTCTGGGAAGATTCCATATGCCGTGGGGAAACCAAGCCCATGGGCCACGACAATTGAGCCTGTGCCCTGGAGCCCCGAGCTGCAGCTACTGGAGCCTGCGAGCTCTAGAGCCTGTGCTCAGCAACGAGAGAAGCCACCGCAATGAGAAGCCCACACGCCACAGCTGGAGAGTAGCCCCCGCTCTCTACAAACTGGAGAAAAGCTCTCGCAGCAATAAAAACCCAGTGCAGCCAAAAAAAAAAGAACATATATACCTGAATCACCTTGCTATACACCTGAAACATTGTAAATCAACCATGCTTCAATTAAAATTAAAACAAAAAAACACTTCTGTGGTATCAGGTAACACAAGGACTAGGGCAGAAACAGTCATTGTTCCCGGCACTTTTTCCCTCCTGTTACACAGTAATAGAATTGTTAGCCAGGCTAGGGCCGTGAGAAGCTGTTCCAGTCCTGAGAGAGCAGAAGGGACATGGTCGTGCCCCTTAAGGGGAGAAGCATGCCTTCACTATTAACCTAAGGAAAGGTTTGGTGCTTGGCGTGCTAAGGACCAAAAGCAGACTGAAGCCAACTGACCAGTGAGTGAGAAGTAAAAAAAAAATGAAGGTGGGTAAGCAGATGGCTTTGGGGGTAGATTTGGCTGTGATGGGGAGCAGAGGGATGGGGCAGCAGCTGGAGGGGGCATGGAGGCCAGAGGCAGCTATGCCAAGGCTCTGCTCGGATCTCCCCGTGAGAAAGGAGCTGATGAGCCCCAAGGAGTGCAGTCGGCCGACAGCCTCCATCTGTAGCACCTTGGAGCCGGGGATACATTCTTCCCAGACATCCCCAGCCAGTGACAAAGCAGGGTGGGGATACCAGGCCGGGCCACTGCTACCTTGAGGACCCAACCAACATAGATGGTAAGGGTTTTCTGTTGTTCGCTTTAAATGACAGAGACCAGAGTTTGCTTAGAAGCCCCATGCGAAGAGTCTAGTTGGGAAAGAGCAGCCGAACATGGACGAGAGAAGACGCACAGATGGAGAGAGGGAGGTCCCTGGGAAAGCAGAAGATGGAGTCTGGACTGCGAGGGAACAGATCCTCAGGCCCGGGGAGGAGGAAGGAGGCAGGAGGATGGGAGGACTGAGAGTGGACATGCGAGGGGATGCAGGTTTGGGAGCGAGGTGGTGGCAGACCTCCCACCAGAGAATTTTCTTCTCCTGAGAAGTAGGAAGCAAGGCCAGGCTCCAGAGTCAGGGAGCTAAATCCTTCGAGGCTGCACAGAACTGTGTGTCTGTTTTCTTTTCTTGATGTCTGTTTTACCACCTGCACAATAAACAGCTTGGGTTAGAACCCTGCTCCCCCAACTTGTTTAAGCCTCAATGGGTTTTCAAAAATACACTTTTGGGGGACCCCCACCCTCAGCTGCTGGATCAGAATTTCTGGGGCAAAAGTGGTAAGGGCAAGAATCTATGTGTGTATGTATATATATATGTACATATACGCACTTTAAAAAATATTTATTACCTATTTATTTAGTTACACTGGGTCTTCGTTGCAACACACAGATCTTTATTTGTGGCTATGTGAACTCTCAGGCGTGGCTCGTGTGATCTAGTTCCCTGACCAGGGATCCAACCCAGCCCCCTGCCTTGGGAGCACAGAGTCTTAGCCACTGGACCACCAGGGAAGTCCCTGTATATATTTTTAAAGTATGGCTGGGGATGACGTGAAGGCACATCCAGGTTTGGGAACCACCCTGCCGGGCTTCTCAGGACCCCTCCAGCTCTGAGAGTTTGTAGTCCCAGCTCCCCCCCAGGATGGTGCAGAATTCTGGCACAGCATTTGACTGAAGCTATAAGCTACAGAGTAAGCCACATGCCACTATCTGTTACCAGGAATTTAAAAAGCCCCAAAGGGCTTCTCTGGTGGTTCAGACAGTAAAGAATCTGCCTGCAGTGCAGGAGACACAAGTTCAATCCCTGGGCTGGGAAGATCCCCTGGAGAAATGAATGGCTACCCACTCCAGTACTCTGGACTGGAGAATCCCATGGACAGAGGGACCTGGTGGGCTACAGTCCATGGGGTCGCAAAGAGTTGGACACAACTGAGTGACTAACACAAAGTCCCAAAGGTACCAGACTCCAAAGAACCATAACAAGGCAAAAAGCCTGGCAGCAAAACCAGAGGTTCTGCCTGTGTGGGAGCCCACTCAGGCTCCTATGATCGATGTTTTCCAAACCCCCTTGGTGGGACGTGGTTAAGGGCAGTCCCAAGAACAGGAGACAGGCATGCTTTTGGCACCTCTACAAAGGGGTGGAGACCTGGCCAGGCCTTTCAGAAACCTGAACCCTGGGGTGGGGGGGGGGGGGGGAGGGGCTGCCCGGCCCTGAGAGTCCGTCTGCCCCCCTCCACCCCAGAGCTCCTCCTCAGCCTGGTCCCCCTTCCGGGGGCTGCTCCAGACGCTGCAGGCCACCTCTGCTCTCTCTTTGCCTCCCTCTGCCCCTAAGGTCGAGTGGGGACAGGCTGGGGCCACCAGCCAGCTCCATGGACGGGGGACTTCGCCTCTGCTCACCTCCCAGCTTTGGAAAGAAAAGAAGAAAGGTCTGTGTTGCTTTGCATCTGGGAGATCCTTCCCCGTCCTAAACTTCTGGAGGCAGGAAAAAGGGATTTGACCTTGGATTGACTATAAAATAAGGAACAGAGAGAACCTAGAACCTTCCCACAGGTATGAATTTCTTCACTTTTGCTGGCATGTGTGAGTATGAGTGTGTATGACAGGTTTTCCATTGGTCAGAGATGAAGTTGTCCGTAATGATCGCCCAGGCCCTTTCTGACCGCTTCGGTGCTGTGATTCTGCAGCCCTAACTTTCATTCAGTTGTTCAACGTTTCCTTAGCACCCATCCTATGCCAGGTGCTGCCACTAGATAAGCCCTGATCCCTGCCCTCAACGGTCCCCAGTCTGGATGGGGAAACAGTAATCGTAATAACAGCGACCACATTTACGGCGGGTCAGGCACTGGGCTAAGCTTTGTATCAACTTTAGCTCATGTATCCTAGCAAAAACTGGAAGAGGTTAAGTGTATTCCTAGCCCCATTTTACAGGTGAGAACAGTGAGGCCCAGTGAGATGAGGTCACACAGCTAGTAGATTGTGGAACCAATGCTTGGAACCACTGTGGATGCAGCCTGCCTGCACTGTAGAGACAGTTCAGGGCAACAGGTGGACCACTACAGCGGAGGGAGGGAGCCATGATCTGCGGGGCTGGCAATGGTGAAGCCTCATTTTGACCAAGGTCTCCAGAGTGTAAGGCAGGACCAAGCTCAGAGCTGGAGATGGGCAGCCTCCACGAGGCCCACTGAGAGCTCTTGGGTCATCTGGGACTTGAGGTCAGTGATGGTCCGGATCAAGGGTCCCCCTCTCTCATTCTGGGGGCCAGGGTGATGGGAGATAGAACAGGAGGACTTCAGGATTCCCCGCCAGCTTCCCTGGGAGCTGTCTGTCCCCACACTTAAGAGCGGCGGCTTCCCTGACCTGGGGGGCTAGTGTCCCAGCAGCCTGAGAGGTGGGTGGCCCCCAGGCCTGGGAGGCAGGGGCAGGCCCAGGTCACTGTGGATCCCCCTCAGCAAAGCCTGGACCACAGTTTTCCCCTCCTCACAGTTCTCGACTCCCATCTCCCATCTGTCCCCAGAAGGACAAAAGCTGATTATTCCACTGGGGGCTGTACTGGGCCCCATGAATGGAGTATTGAAAACCCTGTGTCCACATCCAGATAGATTTTCATCCTCTTCCCAACCAGCCTGTTTGTCCGCCAGGATGGAGGCAGAGCCAAGGAAAGATGGGGCGGGGGGCGGTGTTCTTGATGAGAGGGGCACCCACGTCCCTGGGCACCTCAGTCTCAGTGTATCCCAAACAGAATCATCTTCTCTTTAAAAAAAAAAAAGTATTTGCACTGGGTCTTAGTTGCAGCATGTGGGATCTAACTAGTTCCTTGACCGGGGATTGAACCCGGGCTCCAAGCATCGGGAGAATGGAGTCTTAGCCACTGGACCACCAGGGAAGTCCCTCAAACAGAACCATCTTCTAAACCAGCCACCCCTCACCGCCCCCGCCACAACCACCCAATCATTATCCACTCACTGGGATGCTGGTGACATGGTGTGAATGTTCACTGAGCTCTACTCTTAGGATTTATGCTTTTCTTGGTTTGTAAACTTCAATCCAAAATTAAACAAAATAATCTCCCTGGGCTTCCTACTTCAAAAGGGCACAGCATCCCAAATGGCATTTAAACTTCCAGTCCTACACCATTTTTGCATATTTGTGACTCATGGGAACCATGTCTCCTTGATGTTTTTTCTTTACATTGACTGTTTTTTTTTTCCTAATTAAAATTAACTGTAGGGAATTCCCTGGCAGTCCAGCAGTTAGGACTTGGCGCTTTCACTGCTGGGACCCAGATTCAATCCCTGGTTGGGGAACTAAGATCTCACAAGCCACGATGCAGCAAAAAATAAATAAATAATTAATTTAAAATTTAATTAACTTTCAAGGGAAACCTGATATTGTTCCAGATCAATGGAAAGCCAGGATCCTTTGTCATAAACAGAATGCACTGCAACAGGAAAAAATTAAGGCAACAGTAAATGTCCATCTATCCCCCCAGCCCCCCTCCACCACAAAGCTCTCCCTGGGCCCTTCCAGCTGGAAGAAGAGACCTGGAACATTTAATTCCAGATGTTCCAGCTGTGACTTCTCACTGCACCTTGATGGGACCACTGGAAAGACCACCCATTGGCTGGACACACAAGGAAGCAGAGATGCACACTGGTCCCCAGCCTGATGAGAGGAGCAGAGGACGGGGGTCCGGAGACAGGAGCACTGCCCCTCCCCCTCTCCCCCCAGCCCTGTCCTTCCTCCTCCTATTGCCACTGGGTGAGTGCCTCCCAACTCCCCTGACCCTCCCCCTTCCCTTTTCTGACTCTCAGCTTTCCCAGTTGTAAAATTATGGTGGGACATGGCCTGTAAACGAGGTGTTTTCCAACATTCTTTCCAGCTCTGCCATTTGCCCCAGGTTGATGAAAGCTAAGGTCTGAGTTGGGCGAGTGGAAGGCTCAGTGTTAAAGGCTAGAGCTCAATGCACACAGAGTCTAGGCAGTGAGGATACTGGAAATAGGGAAGGAGCGAAAGGGCATGGACTCACCAACGGCTGTTGGAAAACCAGCTGGTAGAACAGATGGAATCAAACAACCTAGGAACTAACCTAACTTAGGAAAAAAGAAACTGACTCTCAGTTTCTTCATCTGTAAAATGGGTTCACTAGTACATGCCTCAGAGGTTGTAAGGTAAGGTATGGGGCTGTGTCTGACAAGCCTGTGCACAAATGAAGGGTACTATGGGGTATTAACTTCTCATGCCAGGCCAGTTTCCTTCTTAGGCCATGTGCTCAGAATTGTTTGGTGAAGAGGAGTGTGGCTATCTGGGTTAGAATTTCTGCTCCACCCTTTATTTGCTTTGTGGCCTTGAGCAAGTGGCCTGACCTCACTAAACCTGAAGTTTTCCCTTCTGCAAAATCTAAGCTGCCTCATAAGTTGTCCTAATGATTAAGTGAGCCAGGCCACATAAAGCAATGAGCACAGTGCTGACATATACAGAAGCAGAAGGACTGATAGGGACTTCCCGGTGGCCCAGTGGTTAAGACTCTGTGCCTCCAATGCAAGTGGTGTGGGTTCTATCCCTGGTCAGGGAACTAAGACCCCACATGCCACAAAGCATGACCAAAAAACCAGAACCAAAAAAAAAAAAGAAACCCAAAGGAAACAGAAAGACTTACATAGGTAAACTCTTTAGTGGGAAACCAGAATGAAACCCAAAGTTAATTTACACCCTTAAGGCAAAGCTGAGGAGTAACAGACTCTGGGCAGGGAGCTCTGGGGAAAACCAAGATGACACAGACCTGGCCACGTCACTGGGCAGAAGGCCTGGAAAGGGGTATGTATATGGCATCCAGAGATTCAGAGGAGAAAGACAGCCCTTTTAGCTGAGAGCTCCAGGAAGGCTTCCCATAGGAGGGGGCTCCATCTGCAGGGCTGTAATGAGCAGGGGGAGCAGAGGAGACAGCAAGATTACAGACCTGGTGACCAGACTGATGCAAGATTAACAAGGAAGGTGAGGCTACTCAGAAGATCCTAGAAGGCTTTGCAGAGAAAGTTCAGGGTCCAGGACTTCTGCAGGAAATGGGGAAGCTTTGAGGAATTCAGCAGTGGAATGGGATCAGCCTGTCTGGGTCTCAGGCAGATCTCTCTGGGGCGGCCCATGGACCAACCGGTGAGGGATGAAGCCAAGAGGCCAACTGGGGCAGTCAGGGGCTTTGGAAGCAGGGGTGGTGACGAGGAAGAGGGTGATGGTGAGGACTTGAGGGGAGGCTTGGAGGGGAGGCTGTGTTCCTGGGGCCAAGGGAGGGGGCTGAGGGGCCAATGCTCTTCCTCACTCTGTTCCAGCTGGTGCCCTACAGCCCACTTCACTGCCCTTTCCAGGTAGGTGCCCCTGCCTCTCCCCCACACTCCCCCAACTCTCGCTCCCAAAGCACTCAGGTGCTCAGAAGACCTCTGTTACTCAAGATGCAAAGGGACAGCTCCAGTGTCCCCATTTTACAGAAAGGGCAAAATAAGGCCCAGGAGGGACTGATCCCAAGGTCCCCACAGCTTCGTGGCAAGGTGGGCATCCTCTAGGTAGGGCCCAGTGACCCCCACCACCACCCCGTGCCAGGTCACTTCTCTCCACAGAACTCAGGCTGGTGGGGGGCCCGAGCCGCTGCCGGGGCCGCCTGGAGGTCCTACACGGGGGCTCCTGGGGCAGCGTCTGTGACGACGACTGGGACGTGGTGGACGCCAATGTGGTGTGTCGTCAGCTGGGCTGCGGCCTGGCGCTGCCCGTGCCCCGGCCCCTCGCCTTCGGCCAGGGCCGAGGCCCCATCCTGCTGGACAACGTGGAGTGCCGCGGGCAGGAAGCCGCCCTGAGCGAGTGCGGCAGCCGAGGCTGGGGCGTGCACAACTGCTTCCACTATGAGGATGTGGCGGTCCTGTGTGACGGTGAGTGGGACAGCCTGTGACCTGGAAGCGCAGACAGACTGCCGGGGTGAGCGGGCAGCCTGTGACCCGGAAGCGCAGACAGACTGCCGGGCAGCAGGGCTGTGGGCTAGACACGTGAAGGGACTTCCCAGAGGTAAGAATGTTCCAGTGAAGACCAAGCCAGCAGCTGCAGTGTGTACATAGTCCTGGGGAAGACCCCCAGCCTGGCAGGCAGGAGCCTGGGCCCTGCCATGCTCCGGCTCATGGTATGACCTCTGCTGAAAACCAGCAATACTGCTTCCACAGAGGGCTTCGATCATCCCAACAGAGAGCTCCCTTCCCAGTTTTATATCCAGACCATTGGGGTCTGGTGGTTTAAGGCCCACTTGGCATAGACCTGCAACAAATCTCTGGGAGGCTTTGACCTTGAAAGCAGTAGTTCTGTTTTTTAAGAAAATCAGCTGGAGGGCTCATTATAAAACCCAGATGGTGGGACTTCCCTGGCGGTCCAGTGGTTAAGACTGCACTCCAATTGCAGGAGGCACAGGCTCAACCCCTGGTCAGGGAACTAAGACCCCCACATGCTGCATGGCACAGGAAACACACACACACACACTGATGGTAGCCCCATCCCAGAATTTCTGATTCTGCAGACCTGGGATGGAGCCTGAGAATTTGAACGTTGCATTTCCAACAAATTCTCAGGTGATGTGATGCTGCTTTAAAAACTAAGGAAACCAAGAACTGGAAGAAATTCTCTAAAGCAAACTCCTCTAAAGCTACTGCTTTCAGGACTCAGGCGGCCCTTTCTCCTCTCTTACCCAGAGTCCCCAGCTTTGACCCTTTGTGTGGCCAGAAACCGAGATCAGGAAACTTAGGGGTCCATACACTGCCCCTCACATATCTGTGTGTGTGAGGATGGAGAACAGAAATATCCACATCTTCCTCTCTTCCACCCTGCTTCTTTCCCAGAATTCTTGCCCACGCAGCCCCCAACAAGGAGAGTGTTAACCAGCAGGGAACCCCCTACAACGCCCCAGAATGGAAAAGGTAAGCAAAGGCAATGTGGGGGACCACCTGGGTCTTAGGAGAGGGATCCAAGAGGAATCTCCCAAATCCTACCCTAGGCAGTGGGAAGAGAGGGATTACTGATGGGTGAGTTTGGTCATTCCCTCACCCCTGCTCTGCCCCCTGCACCCCCACCCCGCAGGCTGCTCACTATCTGGATAAGGAAAGAGGATTCATTCTAGTGAGATGATAGAAATAGTAGCATAAGGTTGGAGAAAATAAAAGAGGTGGGCTAGTGTTAGTCATTCAGTCGTGTCCAACTCTTTGTGGCCCCATGGACTGTAGCCTTCCAGGCTTCTCTGTTCATGGCATTCTCTAGGCAAGAATACCGGAGTGGATTCTCATTTCCTTCTCCAAAAGAGGTGGGGGCTGAAACCTAATCCAATGGGAGAGTGAGATATACTATATATAGAAATGCTGATAATCATCTTAGAGCAAGAAAATGAAAAATGAAAAATTCTCTTAAAGGACAGATAAAAAGGCAAGGGAGTCCAGAGGAGGAAGAGGATCCCACTCATCAGAGATTAGAGAGGGCTTCCTGGAGGCAGAGTTGTTTGTGAAGTAAGGAATCAGCACATTCTATACGGTTTAGGAGAGCGTGGACAAGGGCAGGCTGAAAGTGACAGAGTTATAGGATTCTATCCTCAGATCCCCAAAAGCGCCCCTAATCTAGACTGTGAGGAGGCAGTGCTTTGGGGGTAAGTAGGTGAGCAGGTCTTCCTGGGTGTTAGGTCCTGGGACACCATGTATTGTGGGTATGCAGAGGGCCTGGGGCAATAGGAAGACCACTGGATTGGGATGGGCAGCAAAGCCCTGGGGGAGATGCTCCTGGTTCCCGCCCCCATCACCAGGTGAGGGCAGCGTGCGCCTGGTGGGGGGCGCAGGCCCGTGCCAGGGCCGAGTGGAGATCCTGCACGGTGGCCTGTGGGGCACCGTGTGTGACGACGACTGGGGGCTGCCGGACGCAGCCGTGGTGTGCCGCCAGCTGGGCTGCGGGGCGGCCCTGGCAGCCACTACCAACGCCTTCTTCGGCTACGGCACGGGGCACATCTTGCTGGACAACGTGCACTGTGAAGGCGGCGAGCCCCGTCTAGCAGCCTGCCTGAGTCTGGGCTGGGGCGTGCACAACTGCGGGCACCACGAGGACGCCGGCGCGCTCTGCGCAGGTGCGGGGTTGGAGGCGGGGCCGGCGGGGCGGCGCGGGGCGGTGCGCGGGGCGGGGCCGTATTCTGAAGCAGGAGACCGGAAGAGGGACCTCGGAGGGGATCGGGATGTTGAGTGGCTTGATGTTTCCCTGAGCTCTTTCGAAAAGGCCCCCAAATTAGTTTTTGTTTCTCAGTACGACTCTAGAAGTGCCTCATAAAATTCTAGTAGACTCCACGACTATGTAATACTGCAGTATTACCCCACCAATTGAGATTCCCTGGTGGCTCAGACGGTAAAGCGTCTTCCCGCCATGCGCGAGACCGGGCTTGATCCCTGGGTTGGGAAGATCCACTGGAGAAGGAAATGGAAACCCACTCCAGTTGCCTAGAAAATTCCATGGATGGAGGAGCCTGGTGGGCTGCAGTCCATGGGGTCGCAGAGAGTCGAACACGATTGAGTGACTTCACCCCACCAATACTCCAGAGTTGTCTAACAGTACTCCAAACATGTCTCCAGAATTTTCTAGCACTCAGTTCAGTTCAGTCACTCAGTCGTGTCCGACTCTTTGCGACCCCGTGGACTGCAGCACGCCAGGCTTCCCTGTCCTTCACCAACTCCCGGAGTTTACTCAAACTCATGTCCATCGAGTCAGTGATGCCATCCAGCCATCTCATCCTGTCATCCCCTTCTCCCGCCTTCAAGTTTTCCTAGCATCAGGGCCTTTTCAAATGAGTCGGCTCTTTGCATCAGTTAAGTAAGCACAGTGACAATATACAGCCTTCCTATTTTCCTATTTGGAACCAGTCTGTTGTTCCACGTCCATTTCTAACTGTTGCTTCCTGACATGCATACAGATTTCTCAAGAGGCAGGTCAGGTGGTCTGCTATTCCCATCTCTTTAAGAATTTTCAGAATTTTCCAGTTTATTGTGATCCACACAGTCAAAGGCTTTGGCATAGTCAATAAAGCAGAAATAGATGTTTTTCTGGAACTCTCTTGCTTTTTCAATAATCCAGCGGATGTTGGCAATTTGATCTCTGGTTCCTCTGCCTTTTCTAAAACTAGCTTGAACATCTGGAAGTTCACGGTTCACAGACTGTTAAAGCCTGACTTGGAGAATTTTGAGCATTACTTTACTAGTGTGTGAGATGAGTACAATTGTGCGGTAGTTTGAGCATTCTTTGGCATTGCCTTTCTTTGGGATTGGAATGAAAACTGACCTTTTCCAGTCCTGTGGCCACTGCTGAGTTTCTGGCACTAAGTACTCTTTTTTTTTTTTTTAATTGTTGGTATTTTCTTTTTAATTTTTATTTTATATTGGAATGTAGTCTATTTACAATGTTGTAATTCTTTTCAGTGTACAGCACGCTGATTTAGTTATACATATGTGTGTGCATGCTCAGTCATGTCTGACTCTTTGAACCCTTAAACTATACTTATACATATATACATGTATATACATGGATTTTTCTTGATTCTTTTCCCATATATGTTATTATTACAGTATGTTGAGTGCTATACGGTAGGTTCTTGTTGATTACACTTGTTGATTACTAAGCACTCTTTGTGAAATACTTCGGAGTAAAGTAATAGTACTTTAAGATAGCTCCAGAGATACTCCAGAATTCTTTCACTGAAACTCAGGTATGTCCCCTGAATTCCCTCTCTCTTCAATCCTGATTCTCTTATGATAGTATTTCCCCTCACCTGGTCCTTCTTCCGCAGTGAAAGGTTTTCTGAACAAATAGAAATAATAGGGCTGTTAATGGCACTTTACAGATGGACTCCACTCTGCCAGATATTAAGTGCTTGCCCATGCCTCACGGCAAACCAGGAGCCATCAATCCCGATTTACAGATGGGAAAGCTGAGGCCCAATGAGGCACAGTGAGCCCTGGCAAAGCCTCAGCTAACCTTTCTGCATAATCTTGAGCATGCCCCTTGCCCCTTCTAATCTTATTTATCTGTAAGACGGGGATAGTGAGTTTTGTTCTGCAAGCCCCTCAGGACTGTGCATGGCCCTCCCTGGTGGGCAAGACCTTCTTTATCTCCCCAACTTGAACATACGTTGGGCTTCTGAGAACCCTGGAAAGAAATGAAAACATGCTTGTGAAAGTGTTGTATAAACTATAGTGTACGCCTAGGCAGCACAAATAAATGACCAGAATTGGCAAAGCGGGGCAGACTTCCTTGGACCCCAGCTGAGGCTGAGTCTCCAGCTCTGGAAGTAAAATCTGTTTGTCTTCTCCAGGGAAACCCTCTCATTCTCTCCAGGAACCAGAACCTTGGCCTCTGACCCCACTCCCTTCTCTCCTACTCTAGTCCTGGGCCACTCGACTCTCACAGCACTGCCACCGTCAGCCACAAGAGTGGACTGGGCCTGGCACACAGAGCCAGAGGGTAAGGAGCCCTGCCCTCCAGGCTGGAATGGTAGAGATGAGGTGGGTAGGACTGGAAATTGGGAAGACTGTCTGGATCCATGGGGAGGGGGCCTGGGCTAGCAGGCCAGGGCTTTTGAACCAGATGGTAAAGACGTGAGTGAGAGAACGGATGAGCAGATGGAGCAAGAATGAAATCCGGAGCTCTGAAAAGTTCAGCAGGGTGGGAGGAGGCACTTCTTCGAAGCTCTGAAATAAAATTTGGCAGGGGCCGGGTGGAATGGGGTGCTGAGATTGGAAATCGAGGAGACTTGTGAAAATTGAGATACACGTTGAATGAAGGATAGAAGTACTTTTGGAATGAGGGCTGGAACTATCGTTGGCACTGAAGTCTGGAAGTAGGATTTGATTCATTTCCTTCAAGCTTCCTGAGGACCCCACCACAGCAGACAACATGGTAACTCTAGAATTGAGGCTGAGTAGGGTGAAGGCGTGGTAGAGGTCGGACATCTCCGTAGGTGAGCCGTGTGCCATGCTGCAGGCCAGAAGTCCCCTTTGTCCCATTCAAACGCTCTAGATGCCTTGTCTCTGCAGCTACAGGAGTTGGTGCCCTGCCTTCCAGGGAGCCCGCACGGCTCACCACTGCCGCCTGGGCGGCAGGGAAGAAAAGTAAGTGGCAGGGCAGGGGTTCCGTTGCGGGTGGGAGAGGGTGGGGCCAGGGCTCTGCCAGGGAGCGGGCGGCCCCAGCCCAGCCCCTCTGGCCGCGGGCCTGTGCACCCTGCAGGCGGGCGGCTGCGGCTGGTAGGTGGCCCAGGCCCGTGCCGCGGTCGCGTAGAGGTGCTGTACGCCGGGGGCTGGGGCACCGTGTGCGATGACGACTGGGACTTCGCGGACGCGCGCGTGGCCTGCCGCGAGGCGGGCTGCGGGCCGGCGCTGGGCGCCACGGGCCTTGGCCACTTCGGCTACGGCCGCGGCCCCGTGCTGCTGGACAACGTGGGTTGCGCCGGCACGGAGGCCCGCCTCAGCGACTGCTTCCATCTGGGCTGGGGCCAGCACAACTGCGGGCACCACGAGGATGCGGGCGCGATCTGCTCAGGTGAGGCCGCAGCAGGACCACAGGTGCACTGCGGCTCAGGCGAGGCTGAACGCCTTCTGGGAAGTGGGCGGGGCCCCGCGCAGGCGCTTACTTAGGCATTGGCGGGGTCTGCTGTGAAGTAGGCCGTGGTGCCGGCGGGACGAACAGGCTCTGAGGAATGGGCGGGGCCTCACGGAGGCAGGCTCTGGGGATGGGCGGAGCCTCGCGGAGGCACGCTCTGCGGCGCGGGCAGGGCGGGGTTCGTTGGGAAATGGGCGGGGTCGCGCGTGAGCGCTCACCGCGGCACTGCAGCGTGAGCGCGGCGGGAGAGTGCTCACGCTCCGCAGGAAGAGGTGGAGCCCACCATCGGGTGGAGCCCACTCGCTCTGCGGCTGCGCGGCATGGGCGGGGCCGGGAAGGGAGCGCCCTCTGCGGCAGTGCGGGGCGGGGCCCGAGCAGAGTCCGAAGTGCCGGAGCTCAGAGTGGGAGAGTCAGTCAAGGGCGTGGTCCGGGAGCTTTTGCTGTGCTGCGTCAAGGATCCGAAAAGCTCTAGTTAGCAACGAAAGTTGATCAGCTTTCGGGGAGCATACGTTTGTCCCTTGGGAAGTCACTGGAAAAGGGATAGTTGCAGAGTCCGACACATTTAAAAATGCGTCTCTTTATTGACGGATGTGGGAATTGATATTTTCGCCCTTGTTTGGTGCCCTGGTGGTAGCTTTGGCCACAGAGGGCTCTGCTTTGGGCCCAGAGTGAGAGAAACACAAACCCCGTTTCTGTTCCAAGGAGTGGGGGCCTATGAAGCCCTTTCTGATCCTAGATCAGGCTTCCCTTGGAGGGTAAGAGGTGACCTGGTCTCAAGGGACTGGTTCCCTAGTATCACAGCCACCTCTTTCTCTGTCCTTGCTGAACCAGGTCCAGATGAGCTAGTCCAGCAGGAGGGTGCTGAGACCACCCGGGTACCCACTCCTCGGCCCAGGGACGGTAGGTGTTCACAGTCCCTAAGAGTGAGGTGGAGGCATCAGAGTAGGAGGGACCAGATCTGGAGGGAAGTCACAGCCCCAGGTTACACAGCAGATTTGCACCAGATCCTAGAACTCTTGTCCTTTCCTGTTAGTCTCAGACCTCATCAATAGAGGTATGATGTCTGGAAGGAGGGAGGGGGGTTTTAAGGTAGAGCAATTGAGAGATTTCTAGACTTGAGACCAAAATAAAGGGACGGGGTTCCTGTCCTGAGGAAATCAATGAAAGAATTCAGGCTTTAATTTGGGGAGTCCAGAGGGGAGGGGAAATGGTGATGACCTTCGGGGACACAATCTCATTTGACAACAGCTGTAGGGCTGAGGTATTAGGATTGTAAACAGCCAACTAAGGAGAGAGCAGGCATGGAGCTCGCAGCATGCACAGAACACCCCACAAGGGCTTGTACACACTTTCCTGATGCCCATCTTATTTTATCTCATTTGTCTGCCCTTGTCCAGTGGCTCCCAGGGCAGTGAGGTGTCCCAAACCACCACCCTTTGTCTCCTCTTAACTACCCCTCCCCTGGCCTAGCTTGGGAGTGGCCTGGCCTGGGCCGGCCCCTTCCAGCCCCAGGCCTTGTCCCCCCACAGGACACCTACGTCTGGCCAACGGAGCCCACCGATGTGAGGGGCGTGTGGAGCTCTTCCTAGGGCAGCGGTGGGGCACTGTCTGTGACGATGCTTGGGACCTGCGGGCAGCTGGCGTCTTGTGTCGCCAGCTGGGCTGTGGCCAGGCCCTGGAAGCCCCTGGTGAGGCCCACTTTGGCCCAGGCCGAGGCCCTATTCTCCTGGACAATGTCAAGTGCCGTGGGGATGAGAGCGCCCTGCTGCTGTGCTCTCACATCCGCTGGGATGCCCACAACTGTGACCACAGCGAGGATGCCAGTGTCCTGTGCCAGCCGGAGTGACCCAGCTTGCTCTGCAGACCACCTCTTCTGGGAGCCTACTGTGGCCTGCCCCTCTTCCTCCAGGAAGTCCTCCTCCTGTGACAGCAGCAGTTCACTCTGCCTGCCCTCCCCTTGCTTGGGAGAGAGCCTGCCTAAATGGTGTGGTCCTGCCTAGGGAAGCAGAGCCCATCAACTTAGTGTCTGACCTCACTGTCACCACCTGTGCTGGGCCCAGTTCAATGAAAGCTCCCACTTTCTGCTCAGCTCAAACAGAAAGTGGTGGGGAGTGAATAACTCCTAACTGTCCTCTTTGGCAGGGGTCCCATTACAGGAACCCTGACCCAGCCTTCCTGGTCTGTCCTCCAGAAGGTCCAGAATGGGGTATAT
This sequence comes from Bos indicus, assembly GCF_029378745.1. Lineage (NCBI taxonomy): Eukaryota > Metazoa > Chordata > Mammalia > Artiodactyla > Bovidae > Bos > Bos indicus. Next base: position 35,473,429 of record NC_091784.1, on the reverse strand, counting down.
CCCTTCCTTCCCACCTCTACTCATCTTGGAATCCTCAAGAAGAGGGAAGGCAGGAGAGGCCTACAGTTCTGACCTTAGACTGCCAAGGGCTGCAGAAGAACCGGGGTCATTGCACTGGCCTGCTCCAAGAGGGCCAGATGGTGCTTGGCTGGACAAGGGGACTGGAAGGGGCCAAAGCAGTGACAGTGGTCCCTCCCTGCAGCTGGAACCAGCAACTCTGATTTCTGCTGCCCCCACGACAGAGCCTCCATTTTGCAGATGCAAAGAACCCTGGGGGCCTGTAGCCACCCATTCATAGGTGCCAAGTCAATAAAGCATTGTTTCCCCTCCTTTTCCTCTTTTAACCAAGGTCAATGTTGGTGTGTAAGTGCACTGTTTGTGGCAGCAGGAAAGACTCTGGTTAGGACTCTGGAGGAAACCCTCTGGGGGATGGAGGGCGGGTCAAGAGCATCATCAGAGAGCTTTCCGCAGGCCCATCGCATCCTGGAGACGCTGACTCACAGTGTCAGGCCGCCAAGAAGGCCCCTAGAAGGTCCCCTGGGCCATCCTCACTTTTATGTTCACAGAAATCTGGGTCTTCGACGGGGTCTACTCAAGGTCACGAAACATGGCGGTCATGGCATCGGAATGACTAGAAGAGAAAAAAATTGACAGGAGGCAGAAAGAATGATGGGGAAAAGGAAGCAGCACTGGGGCTTCCCCAAGGGCTGCTCTTGGGGTACCTCACCTGGAGCCCTAGGGCCACAGAGAAGTAGGGGATCCTGCCAGAGCCTCTCTCAGCCCCAAGGTGCATGACTTGCCAATAGCAACTGTCTGACCAAAAAAGCCCCGCCTTCCACATTAGCCTGCAGGCTCTGTATGAGTTTTCTCTCATTGCGTAGCAAATTATCACAAATTTAGTGACTTTAAACAACATAAATTTATCATCTTACAGTTCCCGAGGTCATGAGTCGGAAATGGGTTTCCCCGGTCTAAATTCAAGAGTGTTGGCAGGGCGATATTCTTTCTAGAGGATCCAGAGGTGAATCCATTTCCTCACCTTTAGCAGCTTCTAGAGGCTGCCTGCATTCCATGCTTGCTCAAGACCTCCTTCTGGTCAACAATCGCATCACTCCGACCCCAGCTTCCATCATCTCATCTCTTCTTCTGACTCTCCCACCTCCCTCTTCCATCCTTAAAGGTCTTTTATGATTATATCAGGCCCACCTGGATAATCCAAGATAATCTCCCCATCTCAAGGTCCTTAATTTAAGCACATCTGCACAATCTTTTTAACCATGTAAAGTCACATTTTCACCAGCTCCAGGGATTAGGACATGGACTTTGAGGGGAAGGCATTGTTCTGCTTCCCACAGGCTCCAAACCCAAGTCTTGGCTGCCAGCCAAAAAGCGAGGCAGACACTTAAGCTCCAAACTCCATCAGCTCTTGGCAGTATTGGTTTTGTCTCCATTTGTCAGGGAGCACCCTGCAACTTACTGTGTCATTGGAGGGACGAGGGCTGGAGGAGGGAAAGGAATGACAATGCTGAAGAATTCAGGGAGTCGGGGCTTCTGGTTCAGGATGGTGAAGTAGAAGGATGTGTGCTCATCTCCTCCTGTGAGAGCACCAAAGAATGGAGGGAGTCAGGCAGAGAAACAGGGAAGTTCTAGCCACCAAGAGCCTCAGACCTGAGCGCAGCACGCTATCATTTTGCACAGCCCACGGTTATTACCTCTCCAGGTACATCACTGACTCGATAAGACATGAGTTTGAGCAAGCTCCGGGAGTTGGTGATGGACAGGGAAGCCTGGCATGTTGCAGTCCATGAGGTCGCAAAGAGTCGGACACGACTGAGCAACTGAACTGACTGACTGAGGTACACCCACATTCATTGTCTTGAGGTGTATCACAGCTTCCCACCCCTGGACTCCCCTTCCCCATCTAACAAAGTGCTTTTATCGGTGCTCAACTCAAGGGAAGTATTAGCATCCCTTTTTACAGACAGGGAAAACTGAGGCTCAGAGACCGGAAATGATTTATCCAGGTTTGCAGAGTAGATGCAGGACTGGAAGTTAAGCTTCTTTTATTTCTTAGCTGCACCACATGGCATGCAGGATCTTAATTCCCTGACCAGGGATTGAACCTGTGCCCCCTGCATTGGGGGCAAGGAGTCTTAGCACTGGACTTCCAGGGAAGGCCATTTGCTCAACTCCTTAGTTCAGTCTACAAAGTCTCCTGCACAGACTGGCCCTGCTTGTGTTTTTGACATCATCCATCACCACTTGGTGCCAGGATCTCGCCAGGCTGAACTACTTTCAGTTCCTCTAATGTCTGGGCTTTCTTCCCACCGTGCCTCTGCACATGCTGTTCTCTCTGCCTGGAATACACGTCACCCTCTCCCCTCCTTCCCCCTTAGTCAACTCTTATTTAGCCTCATGGCTCAGCTTTCCTTTCTCCAGAAGGCCTTCACGGGTACCCGCTCCCGCACCCACGGTCAGGACTAGGAGCCCCCATCACACCATGCACTTGCCCAGGGACAGCACCGACTCACGCATCTCAGCGGACTGCTCTGACTCAGCTGTGTCTTCCTGGGGCTGGGGCTATTGTGTTCAACTTTGTGTGTGAGACCTCATACACGGCAGGTGCTCAAATAATAGTTGGCCAGTGAACAGAGGACCTGAGCAAATATTTCTGGAGCGCCCGTGTGCTAGTCTGCGCACTGGGCTGGACTCTGGGGCTGCAGAGCCCCAGAAAGATCTAGACCCGTTTCTGTTTGCAGGGCCCAGAGGTTACCTTCAAGGCAAGTCCCGTGAAAAGCCACTGAACAAATCAACAGCCAAGAGATTTGGAGCAGTGATTCGTGCTAGGAAGAACATGAAGCAGGGTGTTATGGGAGGGAATGGATGGTGAGGGAAAGCCTCTGAGGAGGTGAGACTTGAGCTGGGCCTGGGTGGGAACCAGCCATGAGCCTTCTGTGGACCATGAAAAGGTTTAGGGTAGACCATTCCAGGTCTGTCACTAGGGATTTAGCCTGGCCTGCAGAAGGACCAGAAAAAAGTGCATTGTGACTGGAGCAAAGTGCCAAGAGACAAGTCAGGAAAGCTGGTAAGGGTCAGACCACTCAGGGCTTTCTGGGCCACAGAGGTGAGTTTTATTCTAAGGGCAATGAGCCTCTTGGCCATCTTCCGCATCTTTCAACTTCCTGACTGCACCTTGCCTCTTGAGATTAATTAAAAGGGCCCATTAAAATAGGATACCAAGGATCCCTACCAAAAATCTCAGGAATTCTTATGGAGGTTAGTGAAGTGAGTGAAAGTCAGTTGTGTCCAACTTTTTGCAACCCCGTGGATTACACAGCCCATGGAATTCCCCAGGCCAGAATACTGGAGTGGATAGCCTTTCCCTTCTCCAGGGATCTTCCCAACACGGGGATCGAACCCACGTCTTTTGCATTGCAGGCAGATTGTTTCACCAGCTGAGCCACAAGGGAAGCCTAAGAATACTGGAGTGGGTAGCCTATTCCTTCTCCAGCAGATCTTCCCAACCCAGGAATCAAACTGGAGTCTCCTGCATCGTACCAACTGAGCTATGAGGGAAGCCCCTTATGGAGGTTAGGTCCTGCTAAGTCCCCCTGACTTTTGCTGATTTCTGAATCTCCCATCTGCTTTTGGAGAAGGCAATGGCACCCCACTCCAGTACTCTTGCCTGGAAAATCTCATGGACGGAAGAGCCTGGTAGGCTGCAGTTCATGGGATCGCTAAGCGTCGAAAACGACTGAGCAACTTCACTTTCACTTTTCCCTTTCATGCATCGGAGAAGGAAATGGCAACCCACTCCAGTGTTCTTGCCTGGAGAATCCCAGGGACGGGGGAGCCTGGTGGGCTGCCATCTATGGGGTCGCACAGTCGGAAACGACTGAAGCGACTTAGCAGCAGCAGCAGCATCTGCTTTTACCTCCTTTGTGACTCCCCCTTTACCTGTTCACTGACTAAGCCCTTCACCCCTAAAGTTCCACCTGTTCCGGGCTGCGCACAGTGCACGCTTGGCCACTGATCGGGGGCAAGCATTCAACAAGCAGCTGAGGGACTGCTCTGGTGGTCCAGTGCTTAAGACTCCACCTTCCAATGCAAGGGCCTCGGATTTGATCCGTAGTTGGGAACTAAGATCCCACACACCTTGGGGGAACTAAGCCCTCATGCCCATGGGCCCTGGAACCCATGCAGTGCCACAACTCGAGAGAAGCCCGCGTACAGCAACGAAAGATCCCACATGCCACAGCTAAGACCTGACACAGCCATAAATAGATAAATAAATGTTAAAAAATAAAGATGCAGCACGCCACAACGAAGATCGAAGATCCCCGTGTGCCAAAACTAAGACCCAGCACAGCCAAAAAAATAAATATAAAGAACAACATTAAAGAACCAAACAACTGAAAATTAAAAATTAGATACCCTGTTTTTTTTTTTAACTCAAGTCCATTATTATTATTTTGGCCATGCCACACAGCCTGTGGGATACAAATTCTCTAACCAGGGATGGAACCTAGGTTCTCTGCTGTGGAAGCTCAGAGTCCTAACCACTGGACCACCAAGAAGTCCCTACATATCCTGTTTTTAAAGAGCTCTTTTGTATATTCACACAGGGCCACCATCACCACCACTGCACACACAGGCACATTCCCACATCATTTTTATTTTGATTTTCTTTACTCTAGCCCTAACAGCCTACCCCAAATGAGACCCTCCCTGTCTCCTACCCCAACGTTTGCAAGCCCTCTGACTCTTACATTTTTGACTTTTCTTAAACAACAGCATTACTGAGATATAATTCACATATCATAACATTCACCCTTTTAAAGTGTACAGTTCAGTGGTCCGTTAGCTATTTGCAAGGTTGTGCAACCATCACCACTATCTAATTCCAGTACATTTCATCACCCCACCAAAAAACCTCATATCCATTAGCAGTCACTCGCCATCTCCCCACCCCTGGGGCATCTGGCAGCCGCTAATTCACTTTCTGTCCAGATGGCTTCTAGACATTTTGTAGACATACAATCAAGCAATATGGGAGACCCAGGTTTGATCCCTGGGTCGGGAAGATCCCTGCAGAAGGAAATGGCAACCCACTCCAGTATTCTTGCCTGGGAAATCCAATGGACAGAGGAGCCTGGTGGGCTACAATCCATAGGATTGCACAGCCAGACATGACTTAGCAACTAAACAACAATAGCGCAAATGATAATAACATGCTTAACATTTGGAGGGATTACCAAATTGTTCTGCACTGTGGATGGGCCATCTTACATTCCCACGTGCACTGCACAGGGGTTCCAATTCTCCACATTTTTGTTAATTCTTGTCATCCCCATCCCCTTAAAAAAATTCTAGCCATCCTAGTGACTGTGAAGTGTTATCTCCTGGTTTGGGTTTGTATTTCCCTAAAGACTAATTATGTCAAGTGTCTTTTGTTGTTGTTGTTATTGACAATTTGTGTATCTTCTTTGGAGAAATGTCTATCAAGTCCTTTGCCCATTTTTCGATTGGGTTCTTTCCCATTTCTTAGGCAGAACTGTTTATTTTGTCTACTGCCTAGCCTCCAGGACTAGCTTTCCAAAACTGTCCCTTTTGTTTTGCTAATCAAAGCTGGTTCTCCCAATTTAATTCTGCAGCCACCTATGAAACTAAGTGGTTTCATATACATTGTATTCATTGTCTCACTGTCTCAACCTAAGAGATGGAGATAAAAATCTTTCTAGGATTTTACACAGGAGGATTTAGGGACTGGCTAGGATCACACAGCTACATAATTAAGAGGGTGAGATTCGCTCCCTGAACTGTCAAACTCCAGAGAAGCCCCATGCTTTTCCTACTAACTAGTACAACCGTGTCTCCTGACTTCTCCTGGACGTGTTTATCGCTGCTGTACAAAAGAAAAACGCAGGGTCAGAGAAGGATCAGTTTTTCTGGGTCACAAAGATCAGGGATCAGGTCTAGGGATTCTCACCTCTGCCCCCAAATCCTCCTCCCAGTCCCACACGCTCAGTGGCGTGGACCTGGAGGGGGTGACTTGGCTCGGCCCTTCCGGCCCAGTCGGGTCGCGCCTTCCTGCTGAGTCATGGCGGAGGGGCAGGGCGGGGTGGACGCCCCAAGAGAAGAGAGACTAGGAGCCGCCCTGCGTGAGAACCGAAGCCCCACCTCTGGCTCCGGGGTAGCCTCCTGATTGGAGAGGCTTGGACTGACATAGCCAATCACAGCAAGCTGCGGCGTGCGGGTGGGGCGGAGCCAAAGGCAAAGGCACCACCTCCCCTCCTATCTGAGAATCTGCCCTTTCCGGGCGCGCCCCTTGGGGCTTTGGGGAGCGTCCTGGGCTCCGCTACTGGAGAGGGGGGTGTGCCTGGAACTGGGGTGGAAGCCTGGTGCCACCTATGCGGGGTCAGGAGAAAAAGGTCAGGAAGAGCGCCCAAGAACCTGGGGTGAAGGCGAGCTTTTCTAGTCTGTGCGGCCATTCTCAGTTTACAAAGAGCGTTTGACACTCCACCCGCCCACAATCGGGCCAGGCTGGGATCTTTATTCTTGGTTTAGGGGAGGATTACCCTGCAGAGGACTATTAAAATTATAAGGCCAGTTTTTATTAAAACTGGCATTTGGAAGAGGCAGGCCCAGGTACTTGCAGACAGGTGTACAAGGCTGAGAGTTTCACGACCAGCCGCTTAGGGGCACCCGGACAAAGGCCTGGGCGTGCAAGTTTGGTCCTGAGGGTCTTTGAGATATAGACAAGGGGCAGGGAGGGTGGTCTCTGGATCTCAGCAGTTTGTTCATCAAACTCATAGTCTAGGCCCTGTCTCTCCCTACCCCCACCCCGCCCCCTCCCCTGCACCGCCCTCCACCGCTCTGCACGTCTCTGGCCTCTGCCCGTCTCTGGCCTCTGCCCTTGGTCTTGGTCTGCTTAAGCTTATCTTGCTCTCAAAGACTGCTAGCAGCCTTTCTTCCTCTCAGCCTCACTCAGCTACTCAGCAAATATTAATATTTGAGCCCTTCCTTGTGTCAAACTGGAACAAACAGCGCATCCAACCAGGTCTCTGCTCCTGTAGAGTTTACAGTCTAGGCAGGAGATAGACCAATGATTCCATGAAATACTGGTGAGAGTTGGATGGGAGAAGAATAGAGTGCTAAGTCTGGGGCAGCTTTCAGGGCATTCTTGCCTGGAGAATTCCATGGACAGAGGAGCCTGGTGGGCTGTACAGTTCATGGGGTCACAAAGAGTCAGACATGACCGAGCAGTGTAACACTAAAACTAAATGAGTACTCCATGGAGACTTGAGAGGCCCTGGACAGCTGGTAGATCAAACCAGTCAATCCTAAAGGAAATTGCCCACGAATATCCATTGGAAGGACTGAAGTTGAAGCTCCAATACTTTGGCTACCAAATGCGAAGAGCTGACTCATTGGAAAAGACCCTGATGCTGGGAAAGATTGAAGGCAAAAGGAGAAGGGGGCTGCAGAGGATGAGATGGTTAGATAGCATCACTGACTCAATGGACATGAGTTTGAGCAAACTCTGGGAGATAGTAGAGGACAGAGGATCGTGGCATGCTGCAGTCCATGGGGTTGTAAAGAATCTAACAATACTTAGCAACTGAACAAAAACAATTGAGTCTAGGAGGGACCAGGGAAAGCTTTTGAAAGAAAATAGCTTTTAACCAGATGAAAGGGAGCCTGGATTTCTTTGAGGAATGGGAAAAGAAGCAGGTGGCTGGAACAGAGGCTCAAGGGAGACAGTGGATTGAGACGGGAGAAGAGCCTTTGTAGGCTCATTAATGGTTAGGAAGATTATCCTGATGGCACTAGGAAGCTAACCAGAGGATTTTAAGCAGAAGAGAGACATAATAGGATTTGAGTTTTAAAAAGATCACTCTAAGCATCCTGTGGAGAAGGGGTAGATAGTAGGGGAAGAAGATGGAAACAGGAAAACCAGCTGCATTAATTCAGGGGAGCTGTGATGATGGTTCAAACTCTGATAGAAGCGGTACAGACCATGAGCAGAGGGATGAACTGTTGACCTGTCCAAGGGGGGCTGTAATGCTTTTGGAGCCTAAGAGTGGCACTCCCTCTGTGAGGTCCCCTTTATTCACTCATTTATTCTTTCATTCAACAAATACTTGAGCACCACTCTAGTCAGAAATTATGCCTGGTTTCCCAGGGAGAGAGGCTGCCATCTGACCCAACTGGGCTGGAAGGGAAAGGGTAATGTCTGCAGATGGGTTGGTACAGACCTCACTGGGACCCCACAGCTGTACAATACCGGGACATTGGTGTGGCGTTCCTCTGCATTCCAGCTCCTACTAGAGCCTCACCTCATCTCTGCTGCCAGCCAGCCAGTGAATTCAATTCCTACTTGGCTGATGAAGAAACTGATGCTCAGAGAAGGGACTGACCTGTCCAAGGTCACCACCCTGAGCTAGAGGCAGACTTGGAACCTGAGTATCCAGGCTCCCACTGGCTTCTCTTCCCACCACAGTCTGGCTGCCCACATTTGGGTTGTTTTAGGCGCCGAGAGCCTCTCCGCCACTGTCAGACAGGAGGAGAAGCTGCAGACAGAGGGGCGCCTGCTCCCTGCCTCTCTGCGTCCAACTCCGGCCCCGAGATTGCAGTATTATTAGCAACAACCCACGACTGCACAGAGCTGTGCAGCCTCCAGCTTGCCAAGGGACTTCACATGCAATATCTCATTTGATCCATCTGGCCTCGCCAGGAAGTGAAAATTATTATCCCCACTTAACAAGTGAAGAGACTAAGGCTTAAAGACATAAACTATTATGCATCTGATGAACTCTGCTGAGGTTCAAAAACATATGTATCCATTGACCTCTGATCCCCTGCAACTGTGCTGGGTTCCATAGAATGCAAAGATGAATAGGATCTGTACTCTGACCCCAAAGAGGAGACAATCTGTAAGGATACTGTGCATATACATTCCTAGCCCTTGAGTAAGACCCTGGTGTATGCAGCTTTGGAGAAATGTGGGCTCAGAAGCAGAAGGAGTCACTCCTAGGGACTTCCCTGGTGGTTCAGGGGCTAATTCTGCATTCCCAATACAAGGGGCCTGGGTTCAATGCCTGGTCAGGGAACTGGGTTCCACATGCCGCACCTAAGAGTTTGCATGCCGCCATGGCGCAAGGAAGATCGAAGAGCCCTTGTACTGCAACTGAGACCTTGCACAGCCAAATTAAATAAATAATTTTTTTTTTTTAAAGAAGTCACTCCTAGAAGAAGTTCTGGGAAGCCTTCTGGAAGAGGAAGCACTTAAGCTGGAGTTGGAGGCCAAGGACTTGGATAGACGGGACTAGAGCCCCCTTGATGTCCCTTCCCAGCATCCTGGGCTCGTCTTCTCATCACATGTCTTTATTTGTCTCACCCGCCAGATATGATGCACCTAATGAGTACCCAACATTTGAATCAATGGAGGGACAAGTAAATGGTGGGGAGGCAGAATGAGGCCAGTGTGCCGGCAACCCTGATGATCAGGACGGTCTCCTCCGGCCCAGTTGTGG